>NC_140907.1:36341783-36691783 GCF_045865225.1 Trachurus japonicus
GAAAAGTCAGCTTGTAATGCTGTTTTTTGTATTTTTTTATTATGCTTGTTCTGTTTACATTATGGTAAGACTACGGTTTCGCTCAGTGACTGACGGACAAGTCAACTTGAAGCTCTGTTTCTGTTTTTGTTGTTGTTGTTATTCTGTTTTGTTTTATGGGAAGAATGTTACTCAGTGACAGATTACTAGAATAATTGACCTATGGCTAAGCCACGCCCCCAAACGCAATGAGCCAATCACAGTGCGCATAGCTAGCCCATACACTCGGACATTCTCTGCTTCCACGTCCATTGAAATGCATTGCAGTTAGTCAGTTTTCATTCGTTTTTATATGTTTTTTCTTGACATTTTAAGTTTAAAATGGTCAAACGGTGTGCATGGGGTACATGCAACTCTGACACTAGGTATCCTGAGAGGCGACGGGGTGGATTTTTTTTACCTTTTCCCAAGCCCCATCTCAACCGAGAGAAGTGTCTGCTCTGGATAAAGTTATGCAGTCGACCACAACACCAACTAAACGTGGATAAACTTAACAAGGATGTCTACATCTGTTCTAAGTTAAGTCAACAACGTATTTGAGGCAACATATAGTCAGAGATGTTTAGATGTTAGCCAGCATCACAACTAAGCATAAAGTCCGCTAGCTTAATGCTAACGTATAATGTAAAACTCCATAGACAGGCTAACAGAAATTAGCCCGTCGCTATCTGCGTTTCGCGGCAACCGAACCGACAGCCATAGCAGTAAAGCTAAGTGAAGTTTTGGTGACTTCGAGATGATATTTAATCTTTCTGTCTCCAAAAATCATCAGTTGCCTCCTGTGAAATGTCTGAGTGGAGGGGGTGGGGCTTAGCCAGAGGTCAATTAGATGTTGAGTGAGGGGCAGGCAATATAGTAAGATGTATCTTCTCCCTGCTCCCTTCCAACCAATGGAAGAAATGTTGTGATGATATTGTCAAATTGTGAAATTGCTTTGGTTGCAATAAATAAATAAAAGAAAGAAAGAAAGAAAGAAAGAAAGAAAGAAAGAAAGAAAGTCGAACAATCTGAGTTTTAATGTTGTTTAATCTGGAGAGAAGCGGTAAAGAGACGACCATAAAGAAGCGAGAGCTGTTGACAGGAAGTTGAGCTCTGATGGTGATAATATCTGTGGTTTCAGTCACTTGTGTGTGTGTGTGTGTGTGTGTGTGTGTGTGTGTGTGTGAGTGTGTTAACATCAGTGAGTGACAGAGTGAAAGTTTTCAGACAGACAAGATGAAAACATGAAAGCAACACGTCGTCCTCACCTCAGAGTGCTGTTGATGGCGCCGAGCTCCTGGGCCTGTTCACACTCAGACATGTCCGACATGGTGTTGGCTGCCTGGGAGTACTGGAGGGAGAGAGAGTATATATATATATACACTTTTTAGTTTTTATTTTATTTGTACAGGGTTTATACAGGAATCTTGAAGTTAATTTTAAAACCTTTTTAAGACTACCTCACCGCCACTTCAAGCTGTGACCATTTACATCAGTGACACTTTGAACTGAACAGTTCTATATGATAAAGAATATAGACCACTATGATACAACAGAATTCAAAATAAGCTGGGATAATAAATCAAAGGCAAAGTTTATATAAAAAAACATTGCTCCACTCTCAAAAAACAAAAACAACAATCTTCTTTTCTTTTTTTATGTACCGGTTCATCTTTGTTTTTTAATAAAATGAATAAATTCACACACTTTTACAATGTGTTTTAGGACTCAAACTCTTGGACAGCTAATTCAGAAAAAATACCTTCAAAATGTAAGACTTTATAATGTCGTGAAAAGACTTTTTAAATACTTTTTAAGACCCTGCGGATACCATGTTGTATATATTTGATTCTGAGAGCTGTATTTGTTTCGTTTTGTTTCATTGATTCTTGAGGCAACAAAGTTAGAGAAAAGGCAGAAAAGAGAGATAATTACTGCCACTACTACCATTACTGCTTAACATACAAAAACAGGCAATGACATTTTGGACACATCTAAATAAATACAATATAAGTCCAAAACTGACACACATCCATTTAAAAAACACTAAAAACCTAAGAGCTGAACCCTGAGAACAGCTGATGGTGAAGCTAACTGACCAGACTCCATCAACACAACAGCCCCAAAACAACACAACACAATAAAACTCATCATCCATCCAGCAAAACATCTAGATTTACAACAAAAACTCAAAGTAGAATAAATTGTTATTTGACTCTGAACTACGGTGACGTATTAGGGCCACATTGACAAATACAAAAATCACAATCTTCGAAAATAAAGTTGTAAATTTACGACATTATTCTCGTAAATTTACGACTTTATTCTCGTAATGTTATGACTTTTTTCTTGTAGGAAATGCACGACTTTATTCTCGTAAATTTACGACTTTATTTTCGTAATGTTATGACTTTTTTCTTGTATGAAATGTACGACTTTATTCTCATAAATTTACGACTTCTTGTAAATTCATGACGTTATTCTTGTAAATTTACAACTTTATTCTTGTAATGTTATGACTTTTTTCTCGTAGGAAATGTACGACTTTATTCTCGTAAATTTATGACTTTATTCTTGTAAATTTACGACTTTAGTCTCGTAATGTTATGACTTTTTTCTCGTAGGAAATGCACAACTTTATTCTCGTAAATTTATGACTTTATTCTCGTAATGTTATGACTTTTTTCTCGTATGAAATGTACGACTTTATTCTCGTAAATTTACAACTTTATTCTCGTAAATTTATGACTTTATTCTTGTAAATTTACAACTGTATCTCGTAATGTTATGACTTTATTCTCGTAAATTTATGACTTTATTCTTGTAAATTTACGACTTTATTCTCGTAATGTTATGACTTTATTCTCGTAATTTACGACTTTATTCTCGTAAATTTACGTCTTAATACTCGTAACGTTATGACTTTTTTCTCGTATAAAATGTACGAAATTTATTCTCGTAAATTTACGACTTTAGTCTCGTAGGAAATGTACAACTTTATTCTCGTAAATTTACAACTTCATTCTCGTAATGTTATGACTTTATTCTCATATAAAATGTACGAATTTATTCTCGTAAATTTACGACTTTATTTCTCGTAGGAAATGTACAACTTCATTCTCATAATTTTATGACTTTATTCTCGTAATTTTACGACTTTATTCTCGAAGTCTGTGTTTTTTTTGTCCTCAATGTGGCCCTAATACTCCGTCGTACTGAACAGAGAATATAAATCGGCTGAACATCTCCACTCTGTCAGAGACAGGAAGCACAGACGGATCCTGACCATATATGGGCTGAGTGACCAAGTAGCCATAGAAACAGGAAGACACAGACAGACCAGAGAGCAGCGTGTCTGTGGTCGCTGCTCCACAGGACCGATAGAAACAGAGATGCACTTCCTCCTCGACTGTGAGAAGTATTCTTTAGTAAGAAACTCTCACTTTGGGGAAATAGAGAAGAAAATAAGGAAGTTTCACATGTTTAAGCCCAGAGGAGAAAGTGTCAGTTCTGTTGGTGAAGGGACGGCAGCTCCTCTGGCAGCTACAGGGACTCACTTTAACAACCAGAATGCACGGATTTATATCTATTCTATTCTATCTATATAGATTTATAAATGTATAAAATTGCATTGTACTGTACTAAATATGAATTGTAATATTGTAATGTATGTATGTGTGTAGATATTTTGTAAAATGCTTTGGTAACAACACATTTCTGTTCATGCCAATAAAGCTATTTGAATTGAATTGAATTGTGAAAGAGAAAAGGGGAAGAGAGAGAAAAGGAGAGAGAAAGAGAAAAGGGAGGGAGAGAGAAAGAGAAAAAGGAGAGAAAGAGAAAATGGAGGAAAAGAGAAAAGGAGAGAGAAAGAGAAAAGGGAGAGAGAGAGAAAGAGAAAAAGGAGTGAAAGAGAAAAGGGAGAGAGAGAGAAAAGGGAGAGAAAGAGAAAAGGGAGAGAGAGAGAAAAGGGAAAGAAAGAGAAAAGGGAGCAAAAGAGAAAAGGGAAAGAAAGAGAAAAGGAGAGAAAGAGAAAAAGGAGAGAGAAAGAGAAAAGGGAGATAGAGAGATAGAGACTATCAGTCTGACTGATCTCTACATCTTCTTCTCTCTCTCTCAGCGCTCAGATCGCCGACGGTCAGTGAAGCAGACGCGACCTCGACTGAGAGCAGACGTCTGGTCGCTACAGGACAAACATCAGGCCGAGCTGCGTGTGTGTGTGTCTGTGTGTGTGTGTGTGTGTATGTCTGTGTGTGTGTGTGTGTGTGTGTGTGTGTGTGTGTGTAGGTGTGTACACAGAGAATCAGCTGAGGAGACACACCGTGCTGGAACAGAAGCAGCTGCTGTTGAACTGAGGATCAACAGGTACAAACACCTGTGACCGGGCTGCGTTCACAGCTGCTGCTGCTGCTGCTGCTGCTTCACACACTGTTCACTAACGTCTGTGTTCACAATATACTAGTGTTGTCTCGATACTTTTCGGTACTTTTCCAAATAAAAAGAGAACACAACAAATGTCATTATTGACTTTATTTTAATATAAAATCTTAGAACTATAACATATGCATCAGTAAATAATCAGTAAATCAATAAACAGTTGCTGCTGCAGGATTAAATTTCCATCTATATTAATCTGAACTTTTCCTAAATTAAAACATTAGTGGTGTGAATATCAACTTGTTTTATTTGCATTAGCCTATTTGAGGTCTGAAAACAGCAACACTGCATCTTTTTTTGTTATTTTGACCAGTTGTAATTTTTGGGAGAAATTGTTATCAGTAGTTTATAGAATGAAACACAAACGTTCATTTTACTCAAACACACACACCTATTTTTACTCAAACACACACACCTATTGTTTTCCCATACGTTGTCCCCCCCCCCCCCCCCCCCATCAACGCCATATCGTTCCGTTAATTCATCTCCGTGTAGTGCTGCTTCGCTGTGTTCACTTACTCACACAGAGAGAGAGAGAGAGAGAGAGAGCCAGTGGTGGTGCGCAGTAAAAACGAAACTTATCATCCAGCAGTGTTTGCATTGAGTGAGTCCATCTAAGCGCAGTAATGCGTCAGTACCCCGGTACCACTCTAGTACCGGTATACCGAACAACCCTACAATATACAACTGCTCAAAAAAATAAAGGGAACACTTAAACAACACATTGTAACTCCAAGTATATCACACCCGTGTGAAATCAACCTGGGATGATAATTTTGATTTACATTGATAATTTTTATGTTATTTTGTTCTCAACACACTCTACTATATATTGAATAACGACTTTAAACTGCAATATTTCATTAATTGAGATCTAAGATGTGTTGTTTAAGTGTTCCCTTTATTTTTTTTGAGTTGAATACCATAATTTAACTATATTTTATTTTAACAGGTCGTAACTGTAAAGACATTTGTGTACGCAATTTCTCAGCTTATCTATCAAGACAGATTTTTCAATAGAGTGCTGTAAAGCAGTGGTTCTCAAACTGCTTTACCCTAAATTGACACAAATTCAACCACGGACCCCCATTGGACAAAACTTTGAAGCAAACACCAAAAATACACAAATTATGTGCTCTGAGACTGAAGAACGTTACTTTTTTAGTCAATGTATACGAAAAAGTGGTAGAATTTCTCCAAAAATGTTTAAACATTTCTAGAAAAAAGAGGTAAAAAGAGGTTCTCAAAAAAAAGGAGAAAAAAGTAAAAAAAAAAAAATTTCTAGAAAAAAAGTGGTAAAATTTAGCAAAAAAAACAAACAGTTTAGTTACTCCGTTGTCCTTCCACTTTTTCCAATTAAAACCTTTTTGTTCATTGTTATATTTTTGTTTTGTTTACAACACTGACATTGAACGTCTCCTACAACTACTCATTAAAGCTCCAACTATGGATCAATCCGCCACTGAAAATAGTTCCCTCCTGTTGTGTGTTCAAACTGGTTGTTAACCGGTGCTTCATCAGCTGCTCTCACCTTGTTGTAGTTCCCAGACTTGATGCCGACCGGGATCTTACTCTGAAAAACAAACAAACAAACAAACACATGGTGAGGTGACTTCATCCAGACAGTGAATCATCAAATCATCTATCAATCGATTGATCAGGAGAAAAGTCTCAGGTAAAGATCAGTGCGTTTATAAAAGACTCAACGTCGTCTTTGTGGGAAAACAAACAGTTCTTATTGGTTATACTGATCAATCCTCATCAATCAACTTCCTCCAGTCTAATAATCCTCCTCCTCCTCCTCCTCCAGATGTTTCAGAGCCTCCAGATGTTCCTCAGTGTGAGGAGCCGACAGGAGGAGATGAGACGTTCTGTGCAGCACTGCATGTCCATATGACGGTTGAGAACGGAGCTCACTTTTCTTCGTCCAAAAAGGCACACCAAACAACATCCAAATACCTCCATAGTGCTCGTCTGTAATGTCCCTCTTGTATTGAAGCCCCGACATGAGAAATTGTTCTGAAAAAATGAAATAAGTCTATATTTTAAGCTTGTTTGTAGCGGAAGCTCCCAGCACTGCTCTTCCTGGTCCGTCCAAATCTTGCGCGATTTGCATTGACACCCAGTTCACGGCTCCGCAAATCGCGCGAGATTCCAGCAGAGCAACACTGGGAGCTTCCGCTACAAACAAGCTTAAAATATAGACTTATTTCATTTTTTCAGAACAATTTCTCATGTTGGGGCTTCAATACAAGAGGGACATTACAGACGAGCACTATGGAGGTATTTGGATGTTTTGTGGTGTGTCTTTTTGGACGAAGAAAAGTGAGCTCCGTTCACAACCGTCGTATGGACATGCAGTGCTGCACGGAGCCCCGCTGAAATTTGAATTTTGGGTGAACTATCCCTTTAATGAATTTGAAAGATTATTTTTTGATTCATTACCAATAGTATTATTTTGTAGATTATTGTCAGAATATGGTTGAACATAAACTCCTATTGGCCATTTCACATTTCCTGTGAAAATCGTGTTTTCTGAGCTTTTCACATGTTCCTGTGGCATTTTTCTTGTGTTAGAGCACTTATCAGCAGAGAAGGAAGTGCAAAATTGCATTTCAGAGTTTTTCTGCCTTCAAATTGCTGTGAACCAATGGCAGACGCAAACTGGCAGTTTCAGGGAGACTGGGGTTGACGTGTCACAGCTCCAGGGGAGGGCACTAGTGCTACAAGCTCCCGCCCCGCTCTGCATCTGGCTCAGAGGTGAAAGCCTTCACAGCTCGGTGTAGCTGTCTAGGTATAATAGGTATAGCTCACCTGGTAGAGCAGCTTGCACCGTGAGCAAGGACTATGCTCCAGTCTGGGATCGAATCCCAGTGTGGAGTTTTACGCTGAACGCGCTGAATCTGTAATTGTACAATGTCCAGCTGTCAGCAAGCGGGGGGGTGGGGTGCGAGGAGGTGGCTGGGAGAGCAGCGCAGTCTCCGCCCACCCTCCAGAGGTGCATTGCTAATGAGCTGGTTTTAAAATGACCGAAAAGGGTCGCGGGAGTGGGACTTTAACTGTTCACTGAGACATTTCTATATTCTTAGATAAGGATTAGGATTCCCTTCAGTCATTGGTTGACTCGTTCCTATAAATTTTACTCATCAGTCGTTACTCTTAGTGATTCTAAGGAGCTGGATGAACACGACCCCAGCAGGTGTGGAGCCGGTGTGTGTGTGTGACCTCTGACCTCAGGACAGGGCTCCACGTGACAGTCTTTGATGGAGCAGTGTCCGTCATCGGGCCAGAACGGACACGGACGCTTCAGGTTCACCTGCAGAGACAGAGACACAGACAGAGACACCTGTTACTCATGATGTTGTTGTTTACTGAGCAGTTGTTTAATGTTTACTTGACTCATTGTTTGCTGGATTTGATGTTTACTCAACATTTACTGGGCGTCAGCTGTGTGTGTGTGTGTGTGTGTGTGTGTGTGTGTGTGTGTGTGTGTGTGTTGCTACAGTTCGTTTACACACCACAGAACAGAGTGTAAACAAACAGTTTGTGTATCTCAGCTGAACAAACAGAAACGTCCCACACTGAGGATTTACACCTGAACGCATCACAGTCACCTGATGACGTCATCACATTAAATAATTATAAAATAATAATAAACAATAAGAACAACAGTTTCAAATCATTTGACTTTGGACTTGAGGAGGTTTTCAACATTAATATTGATCGATGATAATCAATCAGCTGATCGATCGATGACTCACGATCCTGTTCTGTAACAACCGACCAAACAAAACACTGAGACAAACCACATTTAACAGGATCATTGATCAGATAGATGTATGTATTGATTACTAACTGATCACTGCAGGTTACCATCGGTTACAATGAAGAATTCATCATCAATAGATTAACACCTCCAAATGAGAGACCGCCAAAATAAAAGCACATCTCACTGAGGTAAAATAAAATAAAATAAAATAAAATAAAATAAAATAAAATAAAATAAAATAAAATAAAACAAAATAAAACAAAACTGGAGACATTGCCTCCCTGTGATCTGCTGTGACGACTCTGAGTGTTTCTGGACAACATGTGTCATCATGTTGAGTTCCTGTTTAACGTAGATACGTTTGATTCGTCCATTATTAAACACTTTAAGCTTTAGAATAAAATAAAAACACAATTATTCTGTAACTGTGATGTTACAACAGACCAGAAAAACCTGAACTCAGAGAGTCAGCTGTGTTTACTTTATCATTATTATGGTTATTATCATTATCATTGTTATCATTAATAACATTAAAAATGAGTGGTGAGTGTTTACCTTATTATAAATATCATTATCTCCATTATTATTATTATTAATAATAATATTACGTATGAGTGTTGTGTGTGTGTGTGTGTGTGTTACCCTGTAGTATCTGAAGTAGTCTCTCTCCGTCAGCTTCTTGATGCGAGGATAAAGCTTGAAGTTGTTGAACACGTCGATGCTTTCTACGTCACAGAAGCAGTCGTCCAGGACGCCAGTCAGCTGAGACACACAGACAGACAGACAGACCATAATCAACCAATAATCCACCAATAATAAGCATCATCATGGACCAGCTACATACAGAATAAAGGTAGACATTTGCATTAAAGCTCATAATATAAATACTTTATATTTCTGAATTAAACCTGTTTTATTCTGAATTAATGAGACAAACTGAACAAAACGACTCGTATTCTCACAAAAAACCTTCAATTCACACAACAGCAGATCAATATGTAACAACCTAGAACCATAGTAACGTATAAAACCTCCTCATTCACTCAAACCTGTCTTGTATTAACGGTTAGTGACAAATAAAAATCATTTTAAATGAATAAATTGTTTTAAAAGCATAAATTTGAACCTTTTCAGACTGAATGTCCCTGAACATGTCAAATATTTGATCCACCTGCAGTGGATTTAAGTGTTCTGATAAAAAAAATATATACTTTTCTTCTAAAAACATTAAATAGAAATAGATTTTTTCTGTGTTTCTATATTTACATTTCATATAAAAACACCACTTTTCCTCTTAATAATGTGACAAATGATGTTAAATCCATCCAGAAACACAGAGTGACAAACAAACAGCAGCTGCTTCACTGTTTTACATAAATAAATACACATGCAAACCGGCTGCAGAGATCAGTGATCGCAGGTTTAAACCCCATCTATCACACAGGTGTAAATATTGTGGTGTATTCGACTTTTACAGGTGTTGAACGTGGCTCAGTAACAGCTGTTGATCCATCCAGCTCTTTTAAAAAAACATGTAAAACGTCAGAATAAAAAAGAGAACAAGTTCTATAAATACGTGGTTTTTCTCCTTTTAAACAATGAGAGGAACTCGTTTCAAACTGGTCAAACAACATGTCAACACGTGATAAATGACATTTTAACACAACAGCTGCTTCTCCCTCTGAGTCTAAGTCAGTTCTTTTTTATCTTTATAAAGTCATTTCAACCACAATGTGATGATATATTGTATTAACATTTGTTTTGTTTTTGTCTTGCTGCAATTTGAGCTGAATTTGGCATATTTACAACAAATTATCTTTTAGTATGCTCAAATAAATGAATAAAAAAGTGAAAAAATGACATGAAAAGACGATTAGATCAAACATATGGTGCCACCTCACTGACTCTCTCTCTCTGTGAAGAGTTTAAAACCTCATTTCTGCTTCCTGTTTCCTCTCCGCCTTCTAATGTTGTAGTTAAAAAGCCTAAGAAAGTTAGTTAATAAACTAACTAATAAACTAATAAACTAACTAATAAACTAATAAACTAACTAACTGACCTCAGACTGCAGCCTTCCTCCAGGCGCCAGCAGAGCGAGCAGCAGGACGAGCAGCCCTCGCAGCATCCTGCAGCTCCTTCAGATTAAAAGCAGCTCGGTCTTTCTATCCTTCTGTCTGTCTGTTTCTTTCTGTTTCTCTCAGTCTGTCTGAGCTGAGCTGTCACTACTGGACCTCCTGCCTCGTGCTTCCTGCGAGGCCACGCCCCCAAAACAACCAGCTGTGTCACACGAGGCCCCGCCCCCTCATGTAGTCTTTTTTTTTTTTTTGTAGTCTCCTATAGTCTCTCTGTCAAGGCTTTTTTTTTCTTTTTCTTTTCATTTACTTATTTTTATCCAGCTCTGCTATATGTATTATGCACTCTCTGTACTTTAGTGTTGTTTCATGTTTGTATAATGTCATGTTGTATGTGTATCTTTCAAATGTGATAATAAAGTTTGTTAAAAAAAAAAGAAGAAGCTCCAGTCACAGTTGTGTTTGCTGTGAAACCGCCCGAACTACAACTCCCATGAGACACCGCGGCGGGCGGCCGGAAGGAAGCCGCTGCCTCGACCAATCAGAGAACACCACGCTTTGATAAAGTTCTACTTCGAACCTGAGTTCAACACGAGTTCATTTAAGATGTAATGTGCATAATAATAATGATGACGCAGTGTTAACAGCTTCACTCTGGAGTTAAAACAAACATTTATTTTATTTTTATTTCTTTTTTTACTCCTGTTAAAGCTGCTTTCATCAGCTCTTGTTAACCATCTCCACGTATTCCGAGTTGTAAACTGTTTTACAAACATGTTGTTATGATGCTGTGTAAAGCACAAACGAATAAAGACACTGGTACAGTTGTCTCTTTTTAACTTTATAGTAGCTATTTTTAAAATTTTCACATCAACTACGCAAGTTTTATTCATTTATTTTCGGCTTTATTCTCTTTTATTGTACGTGTGGTGGCGTGTCTGATGTGTTGTGTTGTGTCTTTCCTATGGACCTTTCAGACTGAAATAAAGACATATAAATGACTTGCCTTTGAATTATATACATATATAAAAAGTAAAAGCTCTTTAACAGACGGGAAAGGTGCGTGAAGCTCTTGTGTGTCTTTGTGTATCTTATTGTGAATATTTGTGACTACTATGTCTCTTTTATCTTCTTTATGGCCAGGCCATGCTTGTAAAAGAGATTTTTTTTATTTTTTTATCTCAAGCAATTTGCCTGGTAAAATAAAGGTAAAAAAAAAAAAAAGAATTTCCACGGCAGTAGACAATAAAGACTTCAATTCAAAAGTCGTGTAATAATAATCGGGTGTTTTTCATTCCGACACTAAACAGACAAGAGATAATAACGTTAGAGATATATAAAAAAAAAAATGTGAGTCAAAGCTAAACTAGCATCACACAGCCACAGCTGACACGCCGCACGCCGGTGACGTCACATCTAAGCGACAGTAGAAAATGCTAGAAGACTTCCTGAATGGAAACTACTGTCCGTTTGGTTTGTTGTGTTTTATAAAAAGCCTCACAGATACCCGAATAAAAACATAAATCATGCAATACTCACATGACACAGGCAGCTCTGGTCCTGGTCCTGGTCCTGGTTCGGACTCTCTGTGTGCTGGGTCTGTGGTTTCCCTGCTGCTCCTCCTCCTCCTCCTCCTCCTCCTCCTCCTCCTCCGTTGTTGTTGTGGTTGTGGTGTTGGAACCAGTTCCCTAAGCAGAACCAGGCCAGCAGCACGACACCGAGCGCCGGGACCGTGACTCTCCACATCCCTGGCTGTGCTGGGCGGCTCAGACCAGACCGCACGATGATAGAAAAAAAAATAATAGTAGTAATAATAATAATAGTAAAAATAACGATGGAGGCTGTGACGAAACAAAACTAAACAAAAAACTCAAAGTCCAGAGAGCGAGTCGACGAGCCGAGCTTCCCCGGGCTGTGAGCGCCTCCACACGGACACAGAGAGCCGCGGCGACCGGGGGAAGATGGAGCAGGAAAACACCCGAGAAGTTTTTAGTTTCAGTCCAACAGCTTCTTCTTCCTTTTCCTCTTCTTCTTCCTCTTCGGTGTCAAACCAGCGAAACAAGAAGAAGTTCGGTCACTTCCGGTTAGACGTTTCAAAATAAAAGCCCCACACGCAGCACCGATTCAAGGGATAGTTCACCCAAAATTCAAATTTCACTCATTCTCTACTCACCCTCATCATGTCGACTAAGGGCTGGCAGAAGTTTCAGAGTCCTCCGTGGCTTCTCTGAGTTACAGTAGTAATGGGCAAATGAAGCTTTTGTGAAGCACTGAACCACTTGAGTCAATTGTTTCGAAAATGGGTTCATTACTCGAAGCTTCATTTAGAGTGACCTCTCCTGGCGAAGTGCGAGGCTGCAGTCAAAATGAGGCAGTCTAGTGCAGGGGTTCTCAACTAGTCTTACTCTGGGACCCACATTTTTGACCCCATGGTCATTAAGTCGCGACCCACTTTTATAGAATTCAAACCAAGATTTTTTTTTTTTAAGCCTTTAAAAACTCATTTTGCTCTTTATTGAGCAAAGTGCATTTCAGAGCACATGAATGAAACTGAGGAGTTACCATGACAACTGCATGTACGGAAGTGAATAAAAAAATATCAAACTGCACAAAATGGAGACCAACAAAACGATATATTTGACTTCTAATGCATCTCTGCATTCAGAGCATGTTCACAAAAGTGAATAAATATCAAATTGCACAAAATAAAGACCCACAAAACAAGACTCACTGCATTCAGGCCACATTAATAAGAAACTGATATCTTTGCATTCAGAGCAAATAATAAGAAACTGAGGAGGAGCATTACAACTGCATGTGTTCATGTGACCCGTGTGCCTTTCAATATAAGTTATTTTTCAAAATAAAAGACATGTCCAACATCAGATGTGCATTAAATATTATTTCTTTTTTTGACCAGCTGTCCGCGACCCATCCAGAACGGGTCTAGACCCACTTTTGGGTCCCGACCCACCAGTTGAGAACCACTGGTCTAGTGGGTGGACTGGAGGGTTTTAATTGCGCACTCACACATGCGCACACACCTCAATGAGCAGAGTTGGTGAAATTACTTTAGTAGATAACACTTTTGTTCTAAAGTGCCTTCGCTTTGATCACCCTTGGATTTAAAGAATCTTTTATTTAAAAACGTACTGATGCATTAGTCAGATTATATTTGACATGACCTGCACGGGTCTCAAACCCGCGTATCCTACACTGCAGGCAGCAATACTAACCGCTTCGCCAAATCATTTCTCTGCTAATAGCCGCCACACGTTGTCAATTCTCTGGTACCTCGCGACTGTGGCTATATCCGCGGACCTTCATTACATGCGCGCACACACTATTTACAAATGAAGATTTGATGAGTGTTTGTTTTTTGTTTACAGTTTCTCCACAATTCTCGCTCGCAAGAAACAGATGATGCTTGTGTGCGTTTGAAACGGATGAGGGTACACGCTTTCAGAATGGAGACCAGTCAGTCGGTGAACCAGCTTTGGTCCAGTCAGTTGATTCATTCAGGCAGTGAAGCGGTTGTACTGCTTCGGACGTCATATGTCACGTGATTTTTTCCGCACCGAAACAAGCTTTGAAACAGTGGTTCGATGTTACTGGTTTGAAGCACGTACCGAAGCTTCAGTGTCGGACTGCCATCACTAAGTTACAGGGGGTCTCGCCGTTTAATTTTTTTCGTGACAATTTCGCATTTCGGGGCTTCAATACAAGACGGACATTACATACGAGCAGCATGGAGGTATTTGGATGTTTTTTGGTGTGTCTTTTTGTCACGAAGACAGTTGGTATCCATTTGCAACCGTTATATGGACATGCACTTTTTTAAAAGTGTTTTTTTTTTTACTGTAGGCTACATGCACGCATACATAAAGTGAATAGCTCCTAACGAATCTTGCGTTGCTCGCCACCATGTTGAAAAGGTCAAAGGTTATTCTCATCTCGGCAGCTCGGGCATCAAAAAATTCTACGAGTTGCCTAGTGGAAAATATCACAAAATATCACATGAGAGGGTGTTCATGTGCACTTTTCACGTCGCCTTTTTGTTATTTACCATAATTACCATAGCACATGAAGGCACCATAACACTTTAAAAAAAAAGTTTTTATAAACAGGCCAAATATGTTGTTCATTAGTAAACCGTTTAAAAAGAACAGCATAACAGCTACACATCAATTCCCAGGGAGCACTGGCATAAAAAACCTGTAGTTTAATTTGTTTTGAAATTATTTGTACTTTTTAAAGTGTTATTTTAGTCATCTGTGTCTTTTTTGCCTTGTATGAATGAATGAATGAATGAATTTTTTCTTTTTGTGTCATGCCACCACTGTGGCCCATCCCATATGAGATTACAAGACACATTTAATAACAAATACAAAAAAAAGACTAAACAGTCCTTCCTGTTGGTATTAGGCTACCTGCTGCCACACAGGTGTGACACATAAATAAACAATGTAAGATTACTTTCATCGCTCTTTGTCTCATTTCCCAGGCCTATTCAAGAAATAAAGAAAATGCAAATGTATTCAACTGATAAAGATGTTTTAGCTTCTCAGCATCGTCACAAATTCGTTATTTGGATCTGCCTGACTAAACAGTTTTTGTCTTATAAAGTCACAGAAAGGACAGGAGAACACAAAATGCATTTCATTCTCCACCTCTTGGATGTCTTGTATTGTAACTTCTGTCAAATGGACCATGAGTCTGCAATAAAGACATGAATGAATGAATGTTATTGATATCAGGGGCGTCACCAGACCTTTTACTAGAGCATGAGCCCCAGTGTAAATGTCATATAGACTATAAACTATACACTTTAATGCTCAAAGAATAAGTAAAGTCAGTTCAGACTGAGTTGTGACCCATTAGAGCTTAGTGGCTGGAAGCGACCCTGATCGATATTGACCAAACGTGATCATGATTAGGATTCTTGTCATAGCTCCAGTCCCTTGTATTCTACTTTGTGTTTTATTTTGAAAGTGGAGTCACCCCCTTCCTTGAGGTTTGTCCCAGTCAGATGTGATTCCTCCCTGAGTCCAGTAGAGGTCAGTATGACATCACACACCAGAGACCAGTGAGTCAGACGGGTGGAGCAACAACAGAAACTTAAACAGGTTCTGAATCGAAAGTAAAATAGTTTCAGAGCAACAACCGAGACAGATCTCTGTGTTTCTGTCCCAAGACAAATAAAATAAAGTTCATCAGGATTTTGCTCTGATATTGGTGAGTAGAGCTGAGAATATTTACTGTGATTCAACAAAGAGAAGTGAGTCGATCTCTGTTGGTTTGTGATTTAGTCAAAAAGCAACAAGACGTTTCCTCATTTTGTAGCTACATTTGCATTCAGGATCAGGGCCGGCTCTAGCCATTTTGGTGCCCTAGGCGAGATTACTCTCAGGCGCCCCCCCAACAATGATCATAATGATCATAACGATAACATAACAGTGTATCTCTATGTCCCCTCTGACCCTGAGATACACAACTTGCACAACAATCAGTAAAATTGCATTGAGTAAATCCTGGGTGAAGACATGAAAAAATTAGTCTCTTCACAATCATGAGAACAAACTGTTGTGGTGCTTGAAATGGGTATACGAAAGTCTGGGCTTCACAAAAGCAGTGGAATATACTGTATGATATAAGGCGATAACTGTGGGAAAAAAATTGTGAAATTGCTTTTTGAGCATAAATGTTAGGCCTAACTGTCATTCTCACCAAATGTCTCAAATGTGGGATAACAGAAGCTAAATATTGACTTCACGTTACATTTCAAACTTCATGAGATGTGTGTAGCCCTAAAAGAGAAATTTTCTCCAAATATCAACTAAGTAGACAAAAAACACACAAAATTTACAATATTTAGCCTATATAATGTACCCTATATATGTGTTGTCACTGTGGTACTGTTTGAGAGGTAAAAAAAAAAAAAAAACTAGTTTGAGAGCTCAGCAGGTCTGAATACAGAGCTGGAGCTGATCTGGAGCTGTGGCCCACTGGCCCTGCTTTTTTCATGATCTTCCTCATCAAATTAGTCAGAACTTTAAACCTCATCATCCTCACTGCCTCTCTCTCTCTCTCTCTCTCTCTCTCTCTCTCAGTGAGCATTCCTGCTGCAGACAGGTATCTGCTGTGTGTGTGACTATACACAATTTAGGAACATGTTTGTCATTGTTTATTTATTTGTTTTGGGGGTTTTTTTCTACACAGAAAACACTAAGTGAGGGGGCGCAGTGGACATAAATCATTATTATTATCTTTTTTTTTTTTTTTTTTCCCCTTGACTGGCGGCGCCCCTCCAGCAGTTGGCGCTCTAGGCAACCGCCTATATCGCCTATGCCTAGAGCCGGCCCTGTTCAGGATAACTTATATAACTACACCCAGTCTGTTCAGAGGTTGTTCTTTAAATGTGGGATTTCTTTTGGAAAATGTCCAAATTGATACAGCGAACGTCTTTGATTTCTAGTGGCTCTGGACTCAGATTATCAAACACTATGGATCAGTATTTGTTTACAGCAACTCAGTATTTAGAAACGTAACTATAGGGTATGAAGGTGAGGACATTTGAAACGTGTACTTTGAAAATGATTGATTTTTATTACTTCTGTTATCTGAACTCAAAGTCCAGGGAGTGTGGAGTCATTTAAAGGGTAATTGCCGTTTTTTACAATCTGGACCTTATTTCTAGCATAAAATCCGATAATGTACTCACCCAGATAACTTTGGTGTCATTACAAGTGGTTGTGATGAAATGAACTCCAGCCGAGAGGCGCGTATATCCGTATAATGGAGTCTACAGGGCAGCAGAATGCAGCCTCTAAATAACACATTATCTGCAGAGAAACTCCTTCATTTCACCAAGATTTAGTTATGATAGGCTAGTGCTATTCCCCTCTGAGTCCGGGGTTAGCTGTTATCAACATCCGGGGTCTGTAGGTTGACCTACTGACCTCTGACCTGGATGATGTCATCTCTGAGCGCCGCGCGGCTCATTCTGATAATAATCATTCTGCTTCGGCATTCGGGTCCATTTTCATCTCAACTAGCCGGAGCTTTAGTGAGTCCAGGTTGAGGAGAGGAAGCCTGTGGAAGCTGAACTTCATCCAGCTGCTCATTTTGTTCTGACAAGTCGGAAACACACAGAAACGAACCGTAGCATTAGCCTTAGCAACAAGCCGCGCCGGGCAGCGGTCGGAGATGACATCATCCAGGTCAGAGGTCAGTAGGTCAACCTACAGACCCCGGATGTTGATAACAGCTAACCCCGGACTCAGAGGGGAATAGCACTAGCCTATCAGAACTAAATATTGGTGAAATGAATTGATTGATTGATTGATATCTTTATTTCGATCATGTAAATAAGATAAAATAATAATATAATAAGGAAATAAGTGAACAGCAAAATTGTATACACAAAAAAGTAACATCTTAGAAGCAACGCAGTTTACATGAGCGAAAAGGAGTAGGAAGAAGTATTAGTGGGGTCGGATGCATGTGTAATTTTTCTCAGTCATTTCAAATTGGTGTTAATGTTTGGTTTTCACTTCTAAGTTGAAGTTTAGGGTCTATAGAACAATTTGAGTCCGAGTGTCAAACACACAGATAAAAAATGGCCTCTAGGGGGCGCCGCAAAATATGTAAACTGCTACAACTTTTGATTAGATTAACCAAATTTAACAAATGAGGTATGTATGGATTCAGAATTAAAAGGAGAAACTGGTATGCTAAACATTTGGTGACCAGATTAAAAATAAATACACTTTTAGCCCAAAATATTAAATGGACTCAAGCGAAATTATGCTTTTTTAAAGATAAAGTCTGAAAATATCCTCACAGTTGCTAAGGAATTGTACTTATTAATGTTATTTCATTAAGTCAAGACTGTGTGGTGATTAAACTGAAATTGAAATGCTCATCACTCTTCTATTCTATGCCCTAGGGGGTGCCGCAAAACAGCCATAGTCTTTGTATGTATGGATTTAGGATCAGGAGTAACTTTTTTCAATCAATCAATCAATCAATCAATCAATCAATCAATCAATCAATCAATCAATCCAGCCATCCAGCCATCCAGCCATCCAGCCATCCAGCCATCAAGTCACAATCCAGCGTTCCAACATGTCCGGGTCCTCTGTGAGGTCAATTATGCCACCCACTCCTTTCACCTTTTTGTTGGCTTGCTCGTGTGCTTCGTCAATCGGCATAGCTGAAAAACGCTGATTGCTGCGAGTTACTGTCCAATGTCCCTTTTCTAATTCTGCCCGGATACTATCTGGGAGACATTCCATGTCCTTTATAAAGACTGCAAGCCACCGGGCATAGTTATGACGGTCGAGAGCAAAGACCAGAGGTACAAGCTTCTGCAGGGTTGTGACTATGGGTTTGATCTTCCGTTCGCGATGTGCTCGTATGAACATGAAGATACTCTGTTGGTACTTGTACACAAGCAGCCAGAAGGAGAATGTTGGGCTCTCATGGGCAACTCTCTCAACCCAGTCCTCAAGGACCATCCCGGTTCCACTGTCCTCATAGGCTCGCTTTAGAAGGCTGTGGAGTACCACAACAGTAACTTGATGGGCATATCTTGTTCTCATCACATTGGATGCCTTCAGAAATGATGTGGCTGCTGCCACTGAATTCACTAGCCCAGCTTCTTTCAGGGCTTCAGGAACATCCAGATCCACGCAGAAGATCTCCCATGTGTGACAGTTGACAGGTCCTGTCACCATGCCTCCAACTGATCATGCGCCCTGGCTACTTGGCCAAGGGGATGTCCCTTTGGGTGACTGGTAAGCGCACATGACTCTTACCCGGGAGTCTGGGGTTCGAACCCCGCCCAGGCCTTCTTCACCTCACCTCTTCACATTTCAATGTGGAGCCCACCTAACATCACCACAAACTTGTCTTCTCGGAAGATGTCAGGGAAGGTCCACTG
Organism: Trachurus japonicus; assembly: GCF_045865225.1. NCBI lineage: Eukaryota > Metazoa > Chordata > Actinopteri > Carangiformes > Carangidae > Trachurus > Trachurus japonicus. The sequence goes on from NC_140907.1 coordinate 36,361,024, forward strand.
CATTTTTTTTCGCATGGTCATAGAGGGTTTGGTCCACTACCATCACAGGGACTTGTTGTGGGAGGTGCTCAGTGTTTTTTTTCACCAGGTTCATTCCAAGGATGAATCATTTCTGGGGTTGCTGCTTTGTCATGAAAAAGTGGCAGGAGGGCCTCATTGTTTTTTTCCGGCTGTCCAACAACATCAGATCGAGCAGCATGGAATGAAGACCACATTGTTGGAGTGCCACTTTCTAAATCAGAATTGACATAGAGGGTGTCATTTACTGCATTCATCCATGCCTCTGCTTTCTCTCTGCATCGAATGAACCTCTCACCACTGGCTGCACAACTTTAACTGGAGGTTGGGTAACAAGATTTCGGCCCACAGGAGGTACAGATGTATATGAATAAGGCAGGATGGGTCCTACTATGCTGCTTTCATTGAGTTGATTTTCAGACATTCTTGGTGCAACCCAGGGTTGAAAGCAGCAAAATAATTAAGTGCAACAATAACAAAAGGCAGGCAAGTTGGGTACTTCATATCACGTAGGCTATATGCAGCCATATTTGTGTATGGGTATCCTAGCTATCTTTGTGCTATATGGATATTCTGAACACCAATCTTAAATCCAGTTGAGTCACCACACAGCCTTTATTTCCAATAATTTTAAAAATCATGTTTCATAGCAACTTTGAGGGCATTTCCAGACTTTATCTTCAAAAAAAGGACAATTTTGCTTGTGTCCTTTTAATATATTGAGCTAAAAGTGTATTTATTTTTAATCTGGTCACCAAATGCTTGGCATACCAGTTTCTCCTTTTAATTCTGAATCCATACATACATCATATATTAAAATTGGATAATCTAATCAAAAGTTGTAGCAGTTTACATATTTTGCGGCGCCCCCTAGAGGCCATTTTTTATCTGTGTGTTTGACACTCGGACTCAAATTGTTCTATACACCCTAAACTTCAACTTGGAAGTGAAAACCAAACTTTAACACCAATTTGAAATGACTGAGCCTTAAACGACCCCACTATATAAACTTATCTAATCATACCCCTATATGAAGGAGTTTCTCTGCAGATAATGTGTTATTTAGAGGCTGCATTCTGCTGCCCTGTAGACTCCATTATACGGATATACGCGGCTCTCGGCTGGAGCTCATTTCATCAGAACGACTTGTAATGACACCAAAGTTATCTGGGTGAGGAAATGATGGTATTTTATGATAGAAATAAGGTCCAGATTGTAAAAAACGGCAATTACTGCCAACAGTAGACACCTGTTTTTCTTTTGTTTTGTTTTTTGTCTCCAAACTGATGATTGTAACAAGATTTGGTCAAAACCACAAAATGATTAATTAGGTTTTTGGTAGGTATTTTTTATTAGCCATTTGTTCTCACTTTGATCTTTGTCCTCAGTGTGTAGACATGTCTGCTGCCAGCAACCTGAGGTCTGAAGATCAGTTCCTGTGCTCCATCTGTCTGGATGTCTTCACTGATCCAGTCAGTACACCATGTGGACACAACTTCTGTCAGAGCTGCATCACTCAGCACTGGGACGTTAGTGACAGGTGTCAGTGTCCAATGTGTAAAGAGGTTTTCTACACAAAACCTCAGTTGAAGATCAACACGTTCATCTCTGAGGTTGTTGCTCAGTTCAGATGTGAAGCTCAACAGAAAACCAGCAGCAGCAGCTCAGAGCAACAAGTTTCCAGACCAGGAGAAGTTCCCTGTGACGTCTGCACTGGAACCAAACTGAAGGCCCTGAAGTCCTGCCTGGTGTGTCTGACCTCCTACTGTGAGACTCACCTGGAGCCTCATCTGACACTGTCAGGTCTGAGGAGACATCAGCTGATGGAGCCTGTGGAGAACCTGGAGGACAGGATGTGTAGGAAGCACGATAAACCTTTGGAGCTGTTCTGTCAGACCGACCAGACATGTGTCTGCATGCTCTGCTCTGTTTTAGACCACAAGACTCATGAGTTTGTTCCTCTGAGAGAAGAATATAAAGGAAAGAAGGCAGAGCTGCAGAAGACAGAGGCTGAAACTCAGCAGATGATCCAGAAGAGACGACTGAAGATTGAGGAGATGAAACAGTCAGTGAAGATCAGTAAAGCTGCTGCAGACAGAGAGAAAGCAGAAGGTGTTGAGGTCTTCACTGCTCTGAAGGAGTCTGTTGACAGAGGCCTGAAGCAGCTCATCAAGGAGATCGAAGAGAAACAGAAAAGCTCAGAGAAACAGGCTGAAGACTTCATCACAGAGCTGGAACAGGAAATCTCTGAGCTGGAGAAGAGAAGCACTGAGGTGGAGCAGCTCTCACTCTCTGAAGACCACCTCCACCTCCTCCAAAGCATCCCATCCCTGAAAGCTGCTCCACCCACCAAGGACTGGACACAGGTCAGAGTCCGTCCACCATCATATGAGGGGACTGTGGTGAGAGCTGTGTCTCAGCTGGTGGAGACGCTCCGTGGACAGATGAAGAAGAAGGTCATGGAGGCTGAGGTGAAGAGGGTCCAGCAGTTTGCAGTGGATGTGACTCTGGATCCTGATACAGCACATCCTGCACTTATCCTGTCTGATGATGGAAAACAAGTTCACTGTGGTGATGTGAGGAAGAATCTCCCAGACAACCCAGAGAGATTTTTTCCTAGTCCCTGTGTTTTAGGAAAACAGAGTTTCTCTTCAGGCAGATTTTACTTTGAGGTTCAGGTTAAAGGAAAAACTAAGTGGGATGTGGGAGTGGCCAGAGAGTCGATCAACAGGAAGGGAAAAATCACACTGAGTCCTGAGGATGGTTACTGGACGATATGGTTGAGAAATGGAAATGAGTACAAAGCTCTTGCTGGCCCCTCAGTCCCTCTCACTCTGAGGTCTGGTCTTGAGAAGGTGGGGGTGTTTGTGGATTATGAGGAGGGTCTGGTCTCCTTTTATGACGTAGATGCTGCAGCTCTCATCTACTCCTTCACTGGCTGCTGCTTCACTGACAAACTACACCCATACTTCAGTCCCTCTGATAATGATGGAGGTAAAAACTCTGCCCCTCTGATCATCTGTCCTGTCAATCAAACTGTTCAGATCAAAACATCTCGTTCTTTGCAGGACTTGAATGATTTTTAATTCAGGGGACCAATGTAAATATTTAATGTCAATACTGAACAATGTAAGCCCAGACCCTTGTAGGGAAGTTTGAGAGAATCCTACCTGGAAAAAAGAACTCTGCCTTTATGCTTTCTTGACCTTGTCTACAGCCAAATACTGCAACATGTACTTCACTTGTTTAATTTCAAGTTTAATCATCAATAATGTAAATAATGTGTCGTAGTGGAACTCTTTCTCTGCTGCTCTCTTCTCTTCTCTTCTCTTCTCTTCTCTTCTCTTCTCTTCTCTTCTCTTCTCTTCTCTTCTCTTCTCTTCTCTTCTCTTCTCCCATCATCTGATCACTTCTTCCATCTTCTGCTGCCAGAAAAACAATGAAATGTACACTGAATGACAACATCAGAACATATCAAATAAAAATATTTCAACAATAATTAATTTTTCTATATATCTATATCCACATGAATAACATGCACTAATCAACTCATACATCAACTGAACGCATGCTGAGTATGAACACATATTAAAAAGTCTAATCCAGCAGCTGCAGTGAATAACACTAATAATAATAAAATACTTTGTATCTCATAAATAATGACATTTTGTAAAATGAGTGACAATACTTTTATACTTTTCGTTCTGTAAGGCAAGGCATCTTTATTTATATAGCGCATTTCATAACAAGGCAACTTAATGTGCTTTACATAAAGACCATTAAAACAATTTAAAAAGAACAGCATAACAGCTACACATCAATTCTCAGGGAGCACTGGCATAAAAACCTGTATTTTAATTTGTTTTGAAATTATTTGTACTTTTTAAAATGCTATTTTAGTAATTTGTCTCTTTTTTGTCTTTCATTGTAACTCCTGTTAAATGGACCATGAGTCTGCAATAAAGATATGAATGAATAAATGAATGAATGTTATTGATATCAGGGGCGTCACCAGACCTTTTACTAGAGCACGAGCCCCAGTTTAAATGCCATATAGACTATAAACTATATACTTTAATGCTTAAAGAATAAGTAAAGTCAGTTCAGACTGAGTTGTGGCCCATTAGCTTAGTGGCTGATCGATATTGACCAAACGTGATCATGATTAGGATTCTTGTCAGTGTCAGGCGTGTTGGTTTATTTGAGAGAGGACAAACAACAACGTTCTAGTTAACTATTTATTGAATTGGATCATTTAAAAAAAAGAAGATGAACCAAAACTGTTACAGACGCATAATATATTTCGAACTATGTGTGTGGAATTAATTCTATTGGTCCAAACCTGGTGGGGAGGAAGTTTGGTTTAAACTTAGCCCACCCATCGTTGGTGCACAGACTGGTCCTATTCTATCACCGGCCCTACTCGGGTAGCTATAATTTTCTCAATTCTGACACTTTCAAGGACACCTGCATCGTTCTTTGCCCTATCCTCCCTGGTTTGTATCAGCTTTGGGCCTCTCTGGAATGTTTTCTTCTCACAAACAAGATCTCCAGTGTCTCCCCTCAACATCTAAGAGTGGGGCCTAATACACAAGTCTATCACACATAACATACTTTAGTATTTAGTTACCAGTTATAATTACTCAACAAATTTAATAGATTGGCTTGAATAAACTTGTTTTCTACATAACACATAATCATAGTAAAAAAAAACATCTGATTGTCTTTGTTTCTTCATAATATAAAAGTAATAAAACACTCTAAACATCCTGGCCTTTCTCTCCACTGTTTTCTCTGCTCCATCAGCTCTCACCAGGACATTTCAGCTCAGTTATCACATTTGTTCAATAGTCATCACATTATTTAAAGGGTAGCTTAATCTATGGAGGAGAACTTTATTCAGTAAACATTAAGTGTCAAGTTCTAACCAGTAATCATCAGCTTACGGATAAATGTTCAGTGCTCATTAAGGATCTTCAGTGTAAACATAATCTCAGTGTAAAACATAGATGTACGACTTTAATCAGTAGATATAATGTCAATCTTTAATCAGTAGAAATAATAATCAGTGTTTAAAGAAAATTCACCCTAACATCAGCTCCAGTCCCTTCTACTTTGTGTTTTATTTTGAAAGTGGAGTCACCCCCTTCCTTGAGGTTTGTCCCAGTCAGATGTGATTCCTCCCTGAGTCCAGTAGAGGTCAGTATGACAACACACACCAGAGACCAGTGAGTCAGATCAGAACAACAATAGAAACTTAAACTAAAATTGAATTGAAAGTGAAAGTGTTTGAGAGCGACAGCAGAGCCTCGTGGCACATCTCCCTCTGTGTTTCTGTCTGGAGACAAATAACATAAAATTAATCAGGATTTTGCTCTGATACTGGTGAGTAGAGCTGAGAATATTTACTGTGATTCAACAAAGAGAAGTGAGTCGATCTCTGTTGGTTTGTGATTTAGTCAGAAAGCAACAAAAACAATTCTGTGTAAAACTCAGAGGCACGTTTCCTCGTTTTGTACATTTGCATTCAGGATAACTTATTTAACTACAACCAGACCTACAGCCAAGCTCAGTCTGTTCAGAGGTTGTCCTTTAAATGTGGGATTTCTTTTGGAAAATGTCCAAATTGATGCAGTGAAAGTTCTTGATTTCTAGTCACTCTGGACTCAGATTATCAAACACTATGGATCCATATTTGTTTACAGCAACTCAGTATTTAGAAACGTAAAAAGGTATAAAGATGAGGACATTTGAAACGCGTAATTTGAAAATTATTGACTTTTATTACGTCTGTTTCCTTAACTTAAAGTCCAGTGTAGTCATTTAAAGGGTAATTGCCGTTTTTTACAATCTGGACCTTATTTCTAGCATGAAATACGATCATTTACTCACCCAGATAACTTTGGTGTCATTACAAGTTGTTGATGAAATTAGCTCCAGCCGAGAGCCGCGTATAAGGCAAGGCAAGGCAATTTTATTTGTATAGCCCGTTTTTACAAACAGTTTGTCTCAAAGGGCTTTACATGGCATCACAACAACATCCTCTGTCCTTAGACCCTCACATCGACTGAGGAAAAACTCCATGGAAACCCTTTTAACAGGGAAAAATTGGAGAAACCTCAGGGTGAGCAACAGAGGAGGGATCCCTCACCCAGGACGGACAGACGGAACATAGATGTTGTTAAAGGCAAGAAAACAGTTTACAACAGAGAATGTGAGAAACATGGAAATGTTAAGCTGAAGAAGGAAGCTTCTGTTAGGCAAGGGAGGCAGGGAGAGCAGGCCAGCTCAATGGGAGGACTGGATGGCAGACGTCCGTGTCTATATTTCAAGCTTGTTTTGTAGCGGAAGCTTCTCGAAGCTCCTCTTCCTGGTTCGTCAAATTTAACTCGGGGCTTCAATACAAGACGGACATTACATACGAGCAGCATGGAGGTGTTTGGATGTTTTTTGGTGTGTCTTTTTGTTATGAAGACAGTTGGTATCCGTTATATGGACATGCACTGCTACGCCGAGACCCCCTGTAACTCAGAGAAGCCATGGAGGACTCTGAAACTTCTCCCAGCCCTTAGTCCACATGAGGGGGAGGAGATAATGAGTGAAATTTAAATGTCTGCCTCTTTGACCCATGGAGAGAGCTGGTTCCACAGTAAAGGAGCCCGGTAACTGAAGGCTCTACCTCCCAGTCTGTTACTGATACTGGGAGTCACTAACAGACCTGCGTTCTGGGAGCGGAGTGCTCTGGTAGGACAGTAAGGAATGATTAGTTCTTTCAGATAGGTTGGAGCTTTATCATTAAGAGCCTTATAAGTCAGCAGAAGGATTTTGAAGTCTATTCTAAATCCTTCAGGAAGCCAGTGGAGAGAAGCTAAAGTGGGAGAGATGTGCTCTCTCTTCCTAACTCTTGTCAAAACCCTCGCTGCGGCGTTCTGGACCAGCTGGAGACTCTTTAGAGCAGGGGTTTTCAAAGTGTGAGAGAGTGAGCCCCCCTTAATGAAAAAGAGAGAAGAGAATTACTTACTATGACCAAAACAATATTTGATTCATTAAACATAAATTGGTCTTTCCTGTAGGATTTGTTTGATTTACAAGCTTGTTTCTCAGCATATATTAAAGGAGCATTATCGCAAATACAGCAGTAATGGCATAAAATAAGCTGAAATATGCAAAAGATGGGTTGGGGGGAGCCATAACTAAATTTACAAAAAAAATCGCCAACAGTGTAGCGTCCGTGGGGCAAATGCAGAATTTGTCTTTGTTATGATCCAAGCCGGCCCGGCGCCTGCTGCGTTCAATTGCACTCGGAACTCGCAAATCCGACCTCCGAACCGGAAAAATGCAACAGTAAATTGTAATGTAGCAGTGTCAGGCTGCTTACAGTCACTGAATCGCTCGGTAGAACACTTTGTCTCCATGTCCCGTGTCTTTCTTCAGCTGTCCTCTCAGCGTTATTAAGGAGGAGGAAGTTGCAGTTGCTGTTGTTGTGGTTGTTGTGGTTGTGCGCGACGTAGAGCTGCCTCTTCCACTAGCAAGTTTTCTTTTTCCCGCGATTGCACGTTCATTCAGCCTGGTGAGGGAGGAGGAGGAGGAGGAGGAGGGAGGAGGAGGAGGAGGGGGGGGGACTAAACGAGGCTGCTCTCTCTCTCTCTGACAGCTGCCCACTTGTTTTATATCTGATAAGCTCCGCCTGGCTCCATCTAGTGGCCGAATTAAGAATTTGGATTTGCGATAATGCTCCTTTAACTCTTTGAGTGCCAGACCTTTTATAAAATGGTCAGTGCCATGTGCCAGCGTTTCGGGGCATTTTGAGTAATATTTTAAGACCAAGAAAATATTTTGTATTACGACTCTGAAAACACCAAACAGCTCAAAGGAAAGAGGAGACTCTCTATGTAACTAGGGAAAAAACCATTTGTTTGTACCTTGTTCCATTCTTAATTTATCTTAAGTTGAATAGAGCCTGGTTGCACCAAAAAGACCACTTTTTTTCTAGAAAGCTGAGAAAAATGCATTTTTGTGAAAGAGAGTCTCTCAAGAAAAACAGTGATTTATCCGTTTTAATTTTGGCTTCAAAAACATGTGTGACAGTGGTGGTCCTGTCACTATGCCTCTAATTGATCATGTGCCCTGGCTACTTGGCCAAGGGGATGTCCCTTTGGGTGACTGGCAAGCGCGCGTGACTCTTACCCGGGAGGTGTGGGTTCAATCCCCGCCCGGGCCCTCTTCACCTTGCCACACATGTAAGACATCTGAAAATTTCATTTCACATGTTTTTTCATTGTACAAAAAAAAAAAAAAAACTAAAAATACAACAAGTAGGAGTCTTACTCTGCAGAGTGATGCCTGCTCTCCTCCTCCTGCAGTTGCTGCACCCTCACCCTCTCCTAACCCCCTCCTCCCCCCTCCCCTCTCCTCTCCTGCTTCTCCTCCTGCTGCTTCCCCTCGTCTCTGAAGGAGGGAGGGAGACGTCATGGCGTCTTCAGCCTCTTTGCTGGACGCGGCCGCAGCAGCGACGCACCGCGCTGATCTCTCGGTTCGTCATCACGTCGGTTTCAGAGCAACTGGTGAAACTGACTCCGCGATCCGCTTTCGCTTCGGCATTTCGGTGCTGATCATCTAGATGAGTTTACCTTTCCTGCCTCCTCCGATCACTTCATGCTGGAGCTATGCTAACAGCATCCGTGGCTAAGCTTTCCTCCAGCTCCACGTTACACTTGTTCCAGGCTCTGCCCGTCGTTTTCCTCTAGAAATAGAAACTTTTCCCAACTTTTTTATCTCTGTACCGATCGCACTCGTCTTCTCCTCCTTCTTCACTTCTTGCTCTGATCTACAGTCTTCTTCGTTCTACACATCCCAGAAGCCCCAAAATTACTCACAGTGTGCGCGAGAGCGTCCCCATTTACCAGCCGCAGAAAACTGCATTTGACGTATATATACGTCAATGGCACTCAAGCGTTGGATTTTGATTGACGTATATATACGTCAATGGCACTCAATGAGTTAATTATCATGACAACATAAAGCACTGATGAATAAACCTAAACATTGATACATAACTCTGTAACACACTCATCACACAAGCAGCTTTACGCTGTGATCATCTGGGAAGCAGACAGTCTGAGGTTGAAGTTTATATCAGTGCACAGGTGACACCGTGACAGGTCTCTGTACGTCTTGACCACATGTCAGCTGTTCATCTGGTCAGCTCCGCCGCGACGTGCATCTTTTTTTTTTTTTAGGAGCGGTATATTGCAGCTTTATGCGGGAGGACACGCGGTGCTACTGCTGATCCAATGTATTTATCTGAGCTTGGTCACTGTGAGAGGCACCAGGTCGCTTTGAGCTGCGTTATGAAGTTATACCTGACGCTGCGCAGCACCGGACGCTCTTCTTTTTCTAACCAGAATAGTTCCACAGCCGACGTACTAGTGCTACATTCAGCCGAGGCCAGCTGAGCTCCGCTCTCGCTGCAACACAGTCTCTCTGATCACTCGCTCTGAGCGTCACATATCGCCGCGGAGGGGACTGCATTGGGGCACCTTGGGCGTCAGTGCACAACGCGAAAGGGCCCTGACCAAGCGTCAGCTTATGACGTGTCGGGGGTGAGACTGCTCCCTGACACATCAGTCGAGCATAATCGCAGCCTGTGTGTTACAAGATCGTGTTTTATCATATCGCAGTATAATAGGCTAATAATATATTGCAAACTATAGGCTAGTGCAAAAACATTAATCATTTAGCCCTATGTGCAAGTGACATGATGTAACATCTTTTGTTTGAATGTTTTCAGTTTTTCTTTTTCTCATGTCGCGCCTCCCCTCAAACTCTCTGGCGCCCCCCAAGGGAGGTGCGCCTCACACTTTGAAAACCCCTGCTTTAGAGAGTTTTTCGGACATCCTGACAGGAGAGAGTTGCAGTAGTCCAGCCTAGAAGTGATAAATGCATGCACTAGTTTCTCAGCATCACTCTGGGAGAGGATATTCCTAATCTTAGTGATACTGTGCAGATGGAAGAAGGCGGTCCTAGTCACGTGTTTCATGTGGGAGCTGACGGAAAGGTCCTGGTCAAAAATGACTCCAAGGCTCCTCGCAATTGTACTCAGGGTCAGGGTGATGCCATCTCGAGTAGCGATCTGATTAGAGAACGAGTCCCTGAGATGTTTAGGTCCAAACACGACAACCTCAGTTTTATCTGAATTCAGTAGCAAGAAATTAGAGGACATCCAGGATCTAATGTCTTTCAGACAGTCTTGCAGACTGATCAAGGCGGCTTCTGTCATCTGGCTCCATGGACAAGTAGAGTTGCGTATCATAACACAACAGTGAAAACTGATTGCTTCCGGATAACGTAATAATAACACATTATCTGCAGAGAAACTTGTACATTTCACCAATATTTAGTTCTGATAGGCTAGTGCTATTCCCCTCTAAGTCCGGGGTTAGCTGTTATCAACAGCGGCTTGTTGCTACTGCTGATGCTACGGTTCGTTTCTGCGTGTCAGAACAAAATGAGCAGCTGGATGAAGTTCAGCTTCCACAGGCTTCCTCTCTGCATCCTGGACTCACTAAAGTTCCAGCTAGTTGCCCTAAAAATGGACCTGAATGCCGAAGTGGAATCATTATTTTCAGAATGAGCCGGGCGGCGCTCAGAGATGACATCATCCAGGTCAGAGGTCAGTAGGTCAACCTACAGACCCCGGATGTTGATAACAGCTAACCCCGGACTCAGAGGGGAATAGCACTAGCCTATCAGAACTAAATATTGGTGAAATGAAGGAGTTTCTCTGCAGATAATGTGTTATTTAGAGGCTGCATTCTGCTGCCCTGTAGACTCCATTATACGGATATGCGGCTCTTGGCTGGAGCTCATTTCATCACAATGACTTGTAATGACACCAAAGTTATCTGGGGGAGGAAATGACCGTATTTTATGCTAGAAATAAGGTCCAGTCTGTAAAAAACGGTAATTATCCTTTACAGCACTGATAGTTTCAGAGAAGTAGATGCCAACAGTACAAACCTGTTTTGTTTTTTCTTTTTTTAGTCTCCAAACTGATGATTGTACCAAGATTTGGTCAAAACCACAAAATTATTAATTAGGTTTTATTTAGGTGTTTTTTATTAGGCATTTTTTCTCACTTTGACCTTTGTCCCCAGTGTGTAGACATGTCTGCTGCCAGCAACCTGAGGTCTGAAGATCAGTTCCTGTGCTCCATCTGTCTGGATGTCTTCACTGATCCAGTCAGTACACCATGTGGACACAACTTCTGTCAGAGCTGCATCACTCAATACTGGGACGTTAATGACAGGTGTCAGTGTCCAATGTGTAAAGAGGTTTTCTACACAAGACCTCAGTTGAAGATCAACACGTTCATCTCTGAGGTTGTTGCTCAGTTCATGTTTGAACTGAGCAGCGGCTCAGAGCAACAAGTTTCCAAACCACGAGAAGTTCCCTGTGACGTCTGCACTGGAACCAAACTGAAGGCCCTGAAGTCCTGCCTGGTGTGTCTGACCTCCTACTGTGAGACTCACCTGGAGCCTCATCTGACACTGTCGGGTCTGAGGAGACATCAGCTGATGGAGCCTGTGGAGAACCTGGAGGACAGGATGTGTAGGAAGCACGATAAACCTCTGGAGCTGTTCTGTCAGACCGACCAAACATGTGTCTGCATGCTCTGCCCTGTTTTAGACCACAAGACTCATGAGTTTGTTCCTCTGAGAGAAGAATATGAAGGAAAGAAGGCAGAGCTGCAGAAGACAGAGGCTGAAACTCAGCAGATGATCCAGAAGAGACGACTGAAGATTGAGGAGATGAAACAGTCAGTGAAGATCAGTAAAGCTGCTGCAGACAGAGAGAAAGCAGAAGGTGTTGAGGTCTTCACTGCTCTGAAGGAGTCTGTTGACAGAGGCCTGAAGCAGCTCATCAAGGAGATTGAAGAGAAACAGAAAAGCTCAGAGGAACAGGCTGAAGACTTCATCACAGAGCTGGAACAGGAAATCTCTGAGCTGGAGAAGAGAAGCACTGAGGTGAAGCAGCTCTCACTCTCTGAAGACCACCTCCACCTCCTCCAAAGCTTCCCATCCCTGAAAGCTGCTCCACCCACCAAGGACTGGACAGAGGTCAGAGTCCGTCCACCATCATATGAGGGGACTGTGGTGAGAGCTGTGTCTCAGCTGGTGGAGACACTCTGTGAACAGATGGAGATGGAGGAGGAGATGATGGAGGAGATGACGGGCCTCCCTGACAGCCACCACCAGGCAGAGATAGGTAAGACAAGGAGACGCAAGGCAGTTTTATTTGTATAGCCCATTTTTACAAACATTGGGTCTCAATGGGCTTCACATAGCATCATAACAACATCCTCTGTCCTTATACCCTCACATCTAGCCTCGTAAACCAGCCTCTCGCGGAAATGCATTTAATTTAATTTCTGAGGGAGAGTCTGGCCTCATCCCCGTTGTAAGCGTTTGGGGTTGGCGGGAGCTGGGCGGGAGTAGTAGCGTTGACAGACAACCCCATTCAGCCAATCAGCAAGTTGGTGTAGTGACGGGGCTTTGCACCAGTCGGTCCCTGATTGGCCAACGCGCTGTGTCAATCACAGTGGCGACGCTGATTGGCTCGGCCTTCTGAGGGTTTCAGGCCAAACGCTTACAGCGGCAATGAGGCCAGACTCTCTCTCAGAAATTAAATGAATTGCATTTCCGGGAGCGGCTGGTTTACGAGGCTACCTCACATCGACTGAGGAGAAAATCCCAAGAAAACCCTTATGACGGGAAAAAATTGGAAAAACCTCAGGGTGAGCAACAGAGGAGGGATCCCTCACCCAGGACGGACAGACATGCAATAAATGTTGTTACAGACAAGAAACAACACAGAATATGCAAAACATGGAAACATTTAACAAGAGCTGATGAAGGCAGCTTCTGGTGGGAGGAAAGGCAGGAAGAGCAGGCCAACTTAATGAGAGGACTGGATGGCAGACTGGTTTATGAGAAGAGAGGGCAGGCCAGTTTAACAGCAGGAGAAAGGGGAAGGGATGCAGGCAGCGGTTGGTGCACAGAGATGGAGCTCCTTTGCCAAAATTTTGAAATATCCCTTTAAGGATGAATAGCATGTGCTTCTGGCATTAAGAAGCTCTTTATTATATATTAAAGGTGTACAGAAATGGCCGTTTGTCCCGTTTGTCGCGCCGAGTTGTCACGAGCTGCAACACGAGTTTACCCGAGTAAGGAAAATGAATTTGATTGGTCGTTATCGAGCGGGCGGGATATTCAAAGCTTGGGGCGAGCCCGAGCTCCGTGTGTGTGTGCGTGTCTCAGACGTTTGAATGACGGATTACAGATCCAATATCAGTGGCTAGTGAATCGTGTACAGGCTGACGTATAATCCGTGCGCCTGCATTATCCAATACGAAAAAAAAAACTACACTAAAATACACACTTTCATCACGGATTTACTCAAAAATAGAATTTTGCACAAAGTTTGGCCTACATCGTCTGATAGATGAGTTATTACACTAATTTTATGACCCAGAGTGGGCTCAAATTCAATTTTCTTTTCTGTACACCTTTAATAAACTATCGTTCCAGGCTTGACGGTCATCCTCACACTGGCCCTCATTTATCAAACTTGCGTACACCAGAAAAATGGGTGTACACCAAATTCACCGCAAGGATTGGCATTTATCAATCTGAGCGTGAGCGTACGGTACGCACAAATCTCACGCCAGCTCTGACCAGGTGTACGCACATTTGGAACCAGCGTAGAACATGCAGGAATGAGTGCTGCTGTGTCAGAATGATTATTAAACCATAGTCTAATAACGCAGCGATGTGGATCACATGTTGTTGTTTATATTGATAACAAGATAAAAAGTAGCCAAAAAAAGAGAAACGCTACAACCAAGTCTGTGTTGAAAATTTAACTTGACTTTTATTTTGAGCAACTGAGATGAATTAAAAACCACGACGTGACAGATGCTCGTTAATCAGCTGTGTAAACAGTCAATGACAGACAGACCTGTTATTGTTAGATCACACACACAAACTTCCAACATCTCCTGCACCAGAGCATGACCGGACGGCTCCTCAGTCTCTCTCTCTGCCGGACACCGGAGGGGGGGGGGGGGGCTCCGCTACCTGTCCAGGTGCAGCTGATCTCCGCGGCGGAGTGTTTTTTTTTTTTTTTTCCCGTCACCGGGACCTGTCAGCGGGACATCGGGCCGGTGTTTCACATCCCTCCATCAGCCGAACCATGCCAGCGGTGCTGATGGTCATAAAGTCGCGTTCGCAGCAGTAATATGCCTATATGATGAGGCATATTAGGGCCGTGATTCTCCTCAATCATTTGTGTTTAGTAAACTGCAGGAGCATTTCATGAGATCGCTGGGTTTCCTGACGTGGTCGGTGACACGTGCGTCTGCAGCCTCCATCCACCGGGTTGACGCTTATCAATCACAAAAACTATCACTCTATCAATGTCCAGATATTTAATGTTGCCGCCCTCTCCCTGTTCAACGCGGTAATGTTAGTAAAGTCCGTCTTCTTGGCCGTCTTCTGTGTCTCCAATAATAATAATAATAATAAATTTAATTTGTAATGCACTTTTCATCGGCACGATCTCAAAGTGCTACAATTGTTAAAACAAGGTAGGGAAAGTAGAGTTAAAAACAGGGTAGAAGGAAGAGTTAAAAATGTTAAAAACAGGGTAAAGGAAATAAAAACATGCTCAATAAAAACAACAAAGCAGGGTTAAAATCACTATGTGGTTAACATTTAAAGGCCTTTCTAAATAAAAAGGTTTTCAGGCCTGTTTTAAAAGAGTCTGAGCTCTGAGCAGCCCTCAGCTGGGTTGGGAGGCTGTTCCAGAGGCGTGGTGCAGCCGAGCAAAAGGCTCGGTCTCCCATGGTGGAGAGCCTGGTGCTAGGGACTTGGAGGAGCAGAGTATTGGTGGATCTGAGGGTGCGGGTGGTGGACTGTAAGGTGATGAGTTCTTGGAGGTATGTGGGTGCAAGTCCATGAATGCATTTATGGGTAAGTAACAGGATTTTGTAATTGATACGGGATGAAACAGGGAGCCAGTGCAGCGATTTGAGGATGGGAGTGATATGTTCGTGTTTATGGGCCCTCATCAGGACCCTGGCAGCGCTGTTTTGGATGTATTGCAGCCTCTGGATGGTTTTGCCAGGTATCCCTATGAGGAGCCCGTTACAGTAGTCCAGCCTTGAGGAAATGAAGGCATGGACCAGTTGTTCTGCTGCTGGGAGGGATAGAGTGGGGCGGAGTTTGGAAATGTTGCGGAGATGGTAGAATGAAGTTTTGCACAGATGTTTTATGTGATCGTTGAAGGTCAGGTGGGGGTCAAACCGGACTCCCAGGTTTGTTGCTGAGGAAGAGAAAGGAATGATCTGTCCATCAAAGGTAAGTTGAGATATGGGTGAGGAGTGAACCTGATGTGGGGTACCAATGAGGAGTGCTTCCGTTTTATTGCTGTTTAGTTGAAGGGAGTTGTTATTCATCCATGTCTTGATTTCCTCAAGGCAGGAGTATTGCCCCCCATGTCGTAAAAGGGGCAGGGCGACGCCTCTAAAGCAGGAATATATCGGGGCGTGACATTTAAATTACGCTCGTTTTCAGCCGCCGGATTTATCACCACCACGCCGGTTCTACGCCGAAATCAGCAGCGTACACACTTTTAGTAAATCACACGTGACACTTGGCGTACACTGATATTTACACCAGAATCTACACCAGATCCTGCGCAAGTTTGATAAATGAGGGCCATTGGGAGGAATGTGTTTTCCTTTCCAGTTGTCTGGTCTTCTGTTTCAAAGCGCGTAGGTTTGGATTGTACCAGGGAGCTATTCTTTTCTGGTTGATAACCTTCTTTTTCAGAAGGGTTGCAGCATTAAGTGTCCCAAGGAGTGCTGCTGCAGTGCTATCCACAAGATGATCTAGCTGAAATTAGCATAGCTGCCCATTATATTGTTACAAGATGTGGCAGCAAGCTGTGCTGGAATAAGCTCTTTAAATCTAGAAACAGCAGTGTCAGATAAACATCTACTGTAGAGGGATCTTTTCCCAGGTAGGATATAATTTGTTTAAGTAAATACAAATGTTATTAAAGAATGGTCAGACAAGACGGGGTTCTGAGGAAGAACTGTGATGTGGTCAGTTTCTATTCCATAAGTAAGTACCAAATCAAACATATGATTAAAAGAGTGAGTGGGTTTGTTTACCCTCTGAGAGAAACCAACTGAATCCAAAAGCGACTTGAGCGCAGTGGCCAGACAATCATCGTCCACATGAATGTTAAAGGTCCCATATTATACTCTTTTTAATCAATTTCACTCAGCTGTCAGACGTCCAACTACACTGTATTCGAAATGTATTGCCCCAAACTGATCCGTGGTCCTGAATGTCAGCTGTCTAAAAGTCGCTCAAATGAGCTCTACTGAGAACTCCACGTCTCCATGTCAGACTTAACAATCACAGTGGCATAGATTCTTGTTGTTTCTTGGTCAGGAGACTGGCAACACTACAAGTATCACCCCGACTAATCATTGTTCACAACCGATCACAACCCTGTATGAGTTCATAGGCACTATGTGTAAACAATGCGTCAGAGCACTCTGTCATCCTATTGGTCGACATCAAGATTGACGTCGTAGGAGATGTCAGACTAGGTGAGGAAATAAAAAAAATACTAACATGCTAGACTTTTCGTTGGGGCGTCATACAGCGTCAAGGGTGGATAAGCAGATTTGACTGATAAATTGCAGCCACTCCTCCTCCTCTGCCAGTGTTATGAGGCACATGACATTTAGGAGGGGTAGATTCATTTAAACATATTCTTCTTGCTGCAACCAGGTTTCAGCGAGTGTTAATATGTCAATTTGGTGATCCTGCACAAGCAGGAAATGATGTAGTGACGTAACACACTCACCTTAAGTCTGGAGGAGGAAAGCCTTGCAGTTTTATTAGTAAATCCACAATATTTCCCACCAGGCATGCACGACCCCTTCCCAGGGGCCTCTCCTGCAGTCCCTACTGCGGTTCCCCTGCATCCACCAGCCTGCATCCACCAACCGGCAGCCACCACCGAGCCTGTCCAGCCAGTAAGACATAGCCTCTTCGGCCCCATCAACCAGGCCCAACCGGCAGCCACCACCGAGCCTGTCCAGCCAGTAAGACATAGCCTCTTCGGCCCCATCAACCAGGCCCAACCGGCAGCCACCACCAAGCCTGTCCAGCCAGTAAGACATAGCCTCTTCGGCCCCTTCAACCAGGCCCAACCGGCAGCCACCACCAAGCCTGTCCAGCCAGTAAGACGAGGCATCTTCGGCCCCATCAACCAGGCCCAACCGGCAGCCACCACCAAGCCTGTCCAGCCAGTAAGACGAGGCATCTTCGGCCCCATCAACCAGGCCCAACCGGCAGCCACCACCGAGCCTGTCCAGCCAGTAAGACATAGCCTCTTCGGCCCCATCAACCAGGAGCAACCGGCAGCCACCACCGAGCCTGTCCAGCCAGTAAGACGAGGCATCTTCGGCCCCATCAACCAGGCCCAACCGGCAGCCACCACCGAGCCTGTCCAGCCAGTAAGACGAGGCATCTTCGGCCCCATCAACCAGGCCCAACCAGCAGCCACCACCAAGCCTGTCCAGCCAGTAAGACATAGCCTCTTCAGGCCCTTCAACCAGGCCCAACCGGCAGCCACCACCGAGCCTGTCCAGCCAGTAAGACATAGCCTCTTCAGGCCCTTCAACCAGGCCCAACCGGCAGCCACCACCGAGCCTGTCCAGCCAGTAAGACGAGGCATCTTCGGCCCCATCAACCAGGCCCAACCGGCAGCCACCACCGAGCCTGTCCAGCCAGTAAGGCATAGCCTCTTCAGGCCCTTCAACCAGGCCCAACCGGCAGCCACCACCGAGCCTGTCCAGCCAGTAAGACATAGCCTCTTCAGGCCCTTCAACCAGGCCCAACCGGCAGCCACCACCGAGCCTGTCTCAACCGGCCCTACTGGTTACCACCGGGACCGTCCACACACCACGAGCTCGCAGCCCCAGTGACCCGTACTTGTAACCAGATTTTTGAAAATTCCGAAATTTAATTTGGCCTTAAAGGTACATTGTGTAAGTTCTCCTGTTATCAATTCACGAAAATCGATCATTTGGTTCAAAAGTCTGTCTTTCATTAATCAGTAATCCCCCCCATCAACAAAGTGAAGTGTTCCTTTCAGCTCTGAATTAGCCGTTCATATCATTCATATCTACATGGAGCGGGTAAGCTCGGTGCTGCTGCCATGTGGTGTCGCCATGTTTTTACGTTCAGTGGCAGCGTGACGGTAGGAAACCACGGAAACTCAGTGGAGACACCGGAGCTGTCGGCTCAGGTCGAGGTGGCGTCTGTGAAAAGTCACCGCGGTAACGCTGTGAGGACTGCTGCATTCAGGTGCAATCGGAAAGACGGCCGTTGGTAACGAACCATATGTCATTTTAGTCCAGAGAAAGCCGGTAAAACGTGGGTCAGGTAAACAATACGACATCGCCATGACAACATACAGTGGGTACTAGTTTCATTTGGACGTTTCCCTCACGTAACGCGTGATTCACGCGTTGCGTGAAATTGTAGGTCACACTGTAGCCACTAGGTGGAAGCATCGTACTGAGATGCAGCTCAAAAGATTTTGGGATAATTCCACGTTTGACCACAACGTAGCTGCAATGGAGAGTGGCGCTGTTCATAGGCTACTTCATTTGCAGCTGTGGTCGAGAGAGCTAGAGAGTGAGTGGAGAGAGGGACCGCTACGCCGGTCAATCAGATCAATGTTGTTGTTTTATTGTTTCACAGTGGTTACAGTAGCCTACGTTCAACAGGATCAGTGGTTCTCAGCCTTTTGGGGGTCCCCTGCATATCTCTCCTGTAGCCTGGCTGGGTGGCTCCAAGTTTGAGTAGTTTGAGTTCTGCAAGTTCTGGTGAATGTAACAATCCACTCATAGACGATCCGTCCGTGCCAGCAGCCTGGACCCGATGCTGCTGGACTCACGAGCGGAGCAATAATGCACATCTGTCAGCAGCTGCTCTTGAAGGGACAGATTAGATGCTGATTTTGTTAACAGTGACTTTGTTGCATCCAAACATTTAGCATATCTGTTGGGTGCTGTCTCTTCTCCGGTACAAAATGGGAGATGACAGAACTACTTTAATCGAGGGAAAGCTACATTGTTGCGAGTGACTCCGGCCGGCGTGTGCACATGCACTAAGCCTGGGAATATTCTCGTTTGTTCCGGACTCCCGGTCATAGTTATCTCAAGGAAATTTAAATCGAATGCAACTGGACTTGGTTATTTGTCTAGGAAGACGTTTCACCTCTCATGTTACAGTTACAAGTTACAGTTGCATTCGATTTAAATTTCCTTGAGATAAATGCACACTGTTTCTGCTGTCAATTCGGTCATAGTTCATTTGTAACGTGTTTTCTTCATTCTTCATTAGGCTAATGTTAACACTAGAACCACCCAGATGGTCTCACACAGACGTTTGTGTTTTTCTTACGTAAATGACTTTGTTTACATTAAAACTACTGGTCTCTCAGTCCGTGACTTTTCCATGTGTGATGGTTTCTGAAGCTTACAACTTACACAAATGAAACATTCGATTTCTGGGCATTTATACCTCGGGCCGACAATAGCTTATTTTTTTCTTCAGTTATTGTTTTCATCTACAGTTATATTTATGATAATGTGCCCAATTCGGGAGGGAGAGAGGGGGGAGAGAGTGCCGCGGTCACGTTACATAATGTAACAGTTTCCAGAAAAATACAAAACAGGATATTTATTCATGTTACCCTCTGTTTAGGTAGATAAAGGTCTCAGTCACATTTGAATAAAAATAATGCAATTAGGCTTAAGGCTTTTTAAAGATAGGCCTAGGCCTATTTTATTTTTAATTCCATAAGTCAGAGATGATTTTCACTTAACGAAATGAAACGAAACAATGAAGCCTAGTTTTGTCCTCCGGCTTATGAAAAGTGTGAGGAGAGGTAGCTACTGTAAGAACCGGTTTTTCTAAGCTGACTGAACAGCTGTGTGAAGTTCTGTGGGGGGCAGGGCTGAAGTATCCACAAGCACACCTATTGGTCAGAGATAAATGAAGGTGCTAATGTGTCGCTGATGTGTCTATAAGCTGGTCCTACAGACCGCTGCATATAAACCCCACTGTAGCGATTTTCACCTAGCCTCGCTTTCAATAAAACACACACTAGCATTCTATAGCCTAATTGCAATCAGTGAAATATATGAAATCAATATAAAACACAATTTAAATATGAGAGTTGCTGTTGCTCTAGTTTAATAGTGCTGCAGCTGCATTTGCCGTGCACCCCTGTCTGTATGTGAACCTGTGTCTGTCTATGTGCAGGCAGAGATCAGAGATGGTGTTTTAAATAACCATGCTAGCGTTTCACCATCTCCATCTCTCATCTCCGCCAGTCAGCCTCTTAACCTGCCGCCTCTCTCGCGTGCGGGCGCACCGCATGTAAACACGTGAGACGTGGACACATTTATTTATTTATTTATTCTGTGGGAAACACCGATCAAGCTGTGCGTACGCACACCTCTCCGCAATATTCCATTGATAATCACACCGGACCCAAGAATGGTGCGGACATGAACACACCTCATACTCCACCCCCAGAATGCCTCAGCACAGCACAACCATATATGGTCAGCACGTGCATAATTAAGTAGCCATGTGCTCTGTGGAGCGGCAACAAAGTAACAACAAAGACAACACCCGGAATGATGCTTCGGCGGAGCTGCCCTCGCTTTTGAGGTCGGTTGTGAGAAAAATGCCTGCTGTCCAGACAACTGTGTTTTTTTTAAAGCACCCCTGCATTACACAAACACACACATACGGTATATATAGCCGCACATAGGCTGTAGCCTATCAGTGATCATAATAATGATGATAAGAGAAAATGCATTGTTCACTAAAACTGCACGTTGGCATCCCAGACTGAAATAAAATCTTTGCTTATTGTGAGAGCTGCTCTATACCTTTCTTGCGTTACTAATGTTATTGTGTCTGGAGTGTTTCAGAGTCGGCCGGCTGTAAACCAGCTGACCCCGACTGACTTTTTTTTTTTTGCGGTCACATCAGCACGGCTGCATCTTCGGTCGCGGCTGCTGTGGCATTTGCCCATATTGCCCTATGGCCAGTCCGTCCCTGTCACTGGTTGTTTGTGTTGTCTGTCAAAACATGGATGAATGAAACCTATATCCACACATCTTGTAGCCTATTTCTATCGAGGGAAAGTTATTTCAGGATATCCTGTTTTATCGCCCAGCCCGAAAGTGACATAGGCTATTGCCCGTTCATTCATGAGAAATCATCCAGCTACACTCTCAGTCAAACAAGGTGGGGAATGAACACTACTGTACAGTAGTTGGCTCATTTTAAAAACACACCGGCAGCATCACCCACTGAGTTAATTAACTGCTGTGTGGAAAACCACGCCGTGGTCCGTAATCGCGGTGCAGATGGGTGTGTTTGGAGCTGACAAGAGGATCGATAAAAGAGAGTGAGACGTATAGCTGCCGTCGTTACATTTTTCTCATTGAAAAACTATACTGTATTATTATTATATTGCATTCCCCATTCGTGTTCACTGCTCCGTGCTGCTCTCTTATAGAGGCGATCTGCTGCTCACAGATGCCACCTGGCGGTTGTTTGGGCACATTGCAGCTTCTGGTGAAAACACAATTACTCCTCCACAAAAAATCCACGTGAGCCTCCCGTGACTCACGCGTGAATCTCGCGTGAAACCGTCCAAATGAAACTAGTACCCACTGTATTGTCACGTGTATTGTTTTGCCTCGTGCTGACGGGCCACTTGTTTACATAGAGGCTTGTTTATGCCGTTACCTGCAGCGGCTGTTGTCTATCTGCCATCTAACCAATTTCATGTGAATGCAGCATGAAAAATACGACTGAGTTGCTTGTGATCTACAACCGCACCACTTGATGGGAGGAATTCTTACACAATGTACCTTTAAGTAACTTGTGAGGGGTCAAACTGGGGATTTTTCATGATTCTGAGTTGATTGCAAGCATTAGTTTTTCACCCAAAACAGTCCTTGGTGAAAAAAAAAACAACTACACCCACTTTTCCCGCTCATCGGAACCGCCCCCACCAATAGAATGTATTACAGAGAAGCTATTCTTTAGCATGGCAGAAGTTGTCTTTAATTTCACATATTAATACTATTACTACTATTACTTCTCATCTTAAGATATGTGTTGCTCATATAACCCCTACTGTGACAGCATTGTGATACAGCAGAGGGTCAAATGGGAAACAGGTGGGAGGTTGTGAGGCAGGGAGGCTTCCACGACAAAGTGTTTTTTTGGGGTCTTGTTGTGTCTTGGTGACGTTAGTTGGCAAACCATCCATGTATTTTGACTATAGTAGTAGTAGCAAGAAAATGGTACAGTAATGACAGACAGGCATAAAAAATAAATACTTTACAAAAGACACATGAAAAATTAAAATAATACATCATGATTGGATTTTTCATATCTGAAAAGGAGTGGGAAGAAGTGAAACTTATTTACTCTCACCCCTTATTCATAAATTAATTATCTAGCTTTAGTAGTAGTAGTAGTAGTAGTAGTAGCTTAGTTTATTCGATCTTTTACACAAATTGTTTACAGTTGAACATCAATCACAATCAATCAGCATTCGATAATACCATAATTAATTCAACTAGTTATAAATAGATCAAAAAGGTGTAAGCAGATGCTATCTATCTTATAAATGCCTACCCTTTAATTCATGATTTTAGTTTTCTTTCTTGTCATTATAAACTATACAATTAATTAATTAATTTTACTGGACTTATTCTAATATATTATCAATAATCTTCATCTCACGTATACAAACTGAAGGTAACACCAACAAAGCAACAAATAATAAATAAGTAAATAAATACCTAAGCACCTTGTGATTGTCAAACACCCTCATTCCTGTAAACTGCCTGTATATATTGAAAATCAT
Organism: Trachurus japonicus; assembly: GCF_045865225.1. NCBI lineage: Eukaryota > Metazoa > Chordata > Actinopteri > Carangiformes > Carangidae > Trachurus > Trachurus japonicus. Next base: position 36,384,100 of record NC_140907.1, read on the forward strand.
TTCTTTGTACTTCTTTTTAAACTGAATTATGTTTGGACATTCTTTTAACCCCACATTAAAACTGTCCCATGGTTTAATTCCACAGATAGGAACACAAAAGCTCCTGTTTGTTGTGAGTGCATTAGGCAAGGCAAGGCAAGGCAATTTTATTTGTATAGCCCGTTTTTACAAACAGTTTGTCTCAAAGGGCTTTACATGGCATCGCAACAACATCCTCTGTCCTTAGACCCTCACATCGACTGAGGAAAAACTCCATGGAAAACCCTTTTAACAGGGAAAAATTGGAGAAACCTCAGGGTGAGCAACAGAGGAGGGATCCCTCACCCAGGACGGACAGACGTGCAATAGATGTTGTTAAATACAAGAAAACAGTTTACAGTTTATGTCACAGAATTGGATTTTTGAATTATGGATTTTGAAATTGAATTTTCCCCTTAAGTTTTAACCCCCTTCCCTTTCAATGAATAATATTCGAATATTTCCAGGCAATGAATTGTTTGTTGCTTTAAATATTTATTATTTGTTCTGTCTGTAATTCAACAAGATATTTGAATTTCAGTAGATTTGATTGTGAGAAAATTGGATTTATGTGATCCCTATATCCTGCCCCGAATGACCCCTATAGCTTTCTTTTGCTGAGTGATGAGTGAATATATTGTGCTCATGTAATTATTACCCCAAACCTCTGCACAGTTAGATACGGAAGTACTAGTGAACAGTATAGAATGCGTGAGTGTTTTGTGACCCAGAACCTGTTTTGATTTATTTAATACTGCAACTTTGGTTTGTACATGCTTAATGTGTGATTTGCAGCTGATTTGATCATCAATTGTAACCCCCAGAAATTTGATTTCATTGACTCTTTCAATATCAACCCCATCCAACATGAATCTGTATTTGTGTATTAGATCTGCAGTTCCCAAAAAGTATTACTTTTGTTTTGTTCAAATGTATTGACAATTTATTTCTATCAAACCATAATTTAAATTTGATTAATTCTGTATTAATCTTTTGCAGTAAGAGTTGCAAATCACTACCAGAACCAAAAATGTTTGTGTCAACTGCAAATAGCACCAGATAAAATACTTTTGATCAAGGGAGTAGGTTTGAGTGCTCCTGAAAGTTGATGTTTTATTTGCATTTGCAATTGTAATTTCATGTTGAATAAAAGAAATCGGTAAATGAAGCTTAGCGAAAATTCAGACAGGAAGACTATCTCTCCAAGCACGCTCACTGAGTCATTTCCTCTCTCCCACTTCCCTCTGAAACACACCCCTCAACACTCAACCTCATCCAATCACAATCCGCCACCTTCTCTCCTCCTCCAATCAGCTTTCAGCTGTCATGTTTAAAAGTGCTCTCTCTCTACTCTCATTCAGCTGTCAACCAGCCCGCAGAAACACTGATTTGCACATACCTGTATGGCTTTTGCTCTATTGTTGCTCTGTTGCCTCTTCGTTGCCCGCCCGAGTATGTCGGATTACGACACGGATCCTCCCGAGGATTTCGATCCAAGCGGCGAGCTGTTGCTGGAGGCAGCGCAGTCTCCTCAGCGCAGGAGCGCCCGGATTGCTTCCTCTCAGTCCGAGTATTTGTCCCTGCTATCCCACCTGAGGTCTCAAGGAGTTTCTCCAGCCCCAGGGCTCCAGCTGTCCCAGCTGCAATCGCTGGCAAGCCTGATCGCGGTTAGTGATTCCGCCGCCGCCTCTCCGGTCTCCGACGAGGACCCCGCGCCGGTTCAACGGGGCCGGAAAAGGACCAAGAATTCAGCCGCACCTCGGGCGAAGAAGAGAGGGCGTCCGCCATCACCCAGACGGGCAGATCCCGGCGCCATTGCTGGACCGTCTTCGGCCGCCGTCTCTGCTTTTTTCCCACAGGTTTCCAACGCTGCCGCCGCTGCTCCTCCTCTGCAGGTCTTCCCCGCCGCCGCCGCCGCTGCTGCTGCTGCCGCTCCGGGCGCTAGCGACGTCCTGCTATCCAGCATGCAGGCTCTGGTGAGGTCAGTCCAGGCCATCGATTCCCGCCTCCAGTCTCTGGAAAGGGCTTCAGCCCCCGCGCTCTCGCTGGCTCACCCAAGCACCGCTCCTCTGGCTGCCGCATTCAGCGCAGCAGCGCCTCATTCGCTGGCATCAGCCATCCCTGCTCCTCCGCTAGGTAGGCCGTACATTCCTTCCGCTGCTAATATTTCTCCCCGCTTAAGGCAAAAGATCCTTCAAGGGAAAGATACTGATCTGGTCAGCCTTATTGTGCCGTCACCGGAGTGCGACAAAAGAGTCTCTTCCTCAGAAAATATCACAGCCATTTTCAAAACTGCAGATCCCCGTCTCACCAGAGACTTGTCCATAGGCGAATTCCTGGTCGCTTTCGGGATATACAGGGATGTAATCTGCTCCGTGTTCCCAGAAAGGAGGGTTGAATTAGATGCATACTTGGCTCTGATTGGCGATCTAAATCTTAAATATGGGAGAAACATATTTTATCAGTACCACAAAGCATTCTCCAGCAAGGCAGCCCTCTACATATCCCAATCCAACATTCAATTAACCTGGTCAGTTCTGGACTCGGAGATCCTCATTATGTTAATAGGGGGCTCCCAGGCAGTCTCATGCCGCACATGCGGGAGCATTGGTCACTCCGACTCACTGTGCCCTCAGCTACCGTTCATGCCGCCGGCTCCTCCCCAGCATGACGACCTCGCACCGCGCTCTGTGATTGATAAGCGCGGTAGAAAGGTGGAATTGTTTAATAATCAGCCCATCTGCAACAACTTTAATGAGAATGTTTGCACTTACCCAAATTGTGTATTTCTTCATGTTTGCAGTGCATGCAAGGATGCGCACCCTCGGTCTGTGTGTCCCAGGCGGCTGATCCCCGCCCGCCTGGCCCGCTCTCGCCAGGCGAATCGGCGCGGCTCTCAGTAATATTAAAAGATCACCCATCTACTCCCGTTAATGTGAGGGCTCTGGCTCTCGAATTGTCCACTCATCCTGACACTGTTTTCACCAATCACCTGCTCGCGGGTCTATCTCAGGGTTTTCGAGTGGGAGTTGTTTCTTCCCTGGACTCTTGCTATGTTGCAAAAAATCTCCAGTCGGCGCTCAAAGACCCAGAGAGCGTCTCCCAGCTGCTAGGGAAAGAACTTAATAAAAATTACTTAATTGGCCCCTTCGACTCCCCTCCTTTCTCTGTGTTTCGCACTAGTCCAGTAGGTATCGCCACAAGGAAATACTCAGGGAAGAAAAGACTGATTTTCGATTTGTCCGCTCCTCGTTCAGGCCCCGTTGCGAGCGTTAATAGTCTCATTCCCCCGGTTCCGTTTTCACTTCACTACGCCACAGTCGACAACGCAATTAAATTAATTAAACTCGCCGGGCAGGGGGCGTGGTTGTCCAAAGCAGATATAACAGATGCGTTCAAAATCGTTCCCATTCATCCGTCGCAGTGGCATCTTTTCGGCATCAAGTGGGAGTCAAAGTTTTATTTTGCAGTGAGACTCACCTTCGGCTGCAGGAGTAGTCCGTGCTTATTTAATACGGTGTCAGAGGCTCTCTGCTGGATTCTGCTCAACAACGTCAAACTTCCTTCAGTGCTTCATCTGTTGGACGATTTCTTGCTCATCGATTCCCCTAATGACAGCTCGGGTTCCTCGCTGGAAAAATTAAAGCGCCTGTTCAGCCAGCTCGGCGTGCCTCTCTCAGAGGAGAAAACTCTCGGTCCCGCAACATCCCTCGAGTTCCTCGGAATCCTGCTGGATTCTGTGGAAATGAAAGCTTCACTCCCAGAAGAGAAACTGACCAGAATCCGTGAAATCAGCCAGGCATTCATGTCAGAAAAATCAATTTCAAAGCAACAATTACTTTCTCTTCTGGGCCATTTCAACTTTGCAATGCGGGTTATTCCTCAGGGTCGCTCGTTCATCTCCAGGCTGCTCGATTTAGCATCTTCCGTGCCAAACCTGCATGACCAAATAGTCTTAAATGAAGGTTGCCGCTCCGACCTAAAGTTCTGGTCTCTGCTTTTAGAAAAGTGGAATGGCGTTTCCTTCTTTTATGATGATGTTGTGCATTCCCCCGATTCCATCCAGTTTTTCACAGATGCGGCTCCATCTGTGGGTTTTGGGGGGTTTTTCCAGGGCCAGTGGTTCGCGGAACGCTGGCCCCCAGAGTTGTCTCAGCAGGACTTCTCTTCCGCGCTCTACGAGATGTTCCCCATCGCAGTAGCCTGTCACGTGTGGGGTCACTCCTGGCGATGCAAAACAATTGCCGTTCTCTGTGATAATAAAGCGGTCGTTGACATCATCAATAAAGGTCGCTCCTCATGCAGCTCTATTATGCCTTTCATGAGACGCATCACCTGGTTAGCAGTTACCCGCAATTTCATCCTCACCGCCCGCCACGTGCCCGGTCATTTCAATATCATAGCTGACTCTCTGTCCCGTTTCAACTTCCAGGTGTTCAGGAATCATTGTCCGGATGCCTGCACTCGCCCCACTCCTGTTCCTCCTCTGAGCGAGCTCACTCTATTCTAGCTGCCCCTCTGAATAATTATTTAGAGTCTGCTAGGGCTTACATGAGGAAAGGGTTAGCTGCTTCTACGATAAAAACCTATGACTTTGCCTGGTTTACTTTCGCCACTTTCTGTGCCTCTCTCAACCTTCCTCTAAAACCTGTCCTCATTAAATCTGTTTGTTCGTCATTTTAAGCCTCAGTATATTCGTGGGCTGCTGGCAGGTGTCCAGTTCAATGTTAGATGCTATGATCCTTCTTTTCCCAGTCTGTTCTCTAACCCATCGATTAAATTATTGTTAAAGGGAATCTCTAAATGTTTCCCTCAGCCACATGACAACAGACGCCCAATCACTCTTTCTATTCTGCACGATATGGTGTCGGTTCTCCGTAAAGGTTTGTTTTCTCCTTATATTGATTCTCTTCTCATCAGTGTTTTTCTGTTAGCCTTCTACGGGTTCTTGCGGATTAGCGAGTTCACCTCCTCTTCTAACACTTTTGACCCAGTTAAAGATATTTGTTTTTCAGATCTGTCATTTCATCCTTCTCATTATTGCCTGTCTCTTAAACATTCCAAGGCCAAAGGAGCCTGTTCCATAGTTATAGCTAGCACCGGTTCCTCTTTTTGCCCCTATAGAGCTATGCTTAGATATTTGCGTCTTAGATCATCTTTCAACTCATTACCTGTCTTCCTGACACCAAGCAATAATCCTATGTCAAAAGCATGGTTCCTGCAGCACTTCCAAAAAGTTCTCCTCCAGTGCCATCTCTCACCTCAGCATTACTCAGGCCACTCCTTTAGAATAGGTGCTGCCACCTCTGCTGCCATGCAAGGCCTCTCCTCCGCTTCTCTCCAACAAATGGGACGCTGGTCTTCTTCTGCCTATGCCTCCTACATTCGACCAGACTCCGCCTCCATCCTCGCTGCTCAAAGGAACCTGAAACCTTGATATCTCGGTAAGTCATGCATATCTCTGGTGGTGGTATTAGCATTCTCCTGCATCATGCAAGCTCTTCTCTGTCAGCTCAGCCATTTGCATGGCGGGCATTTGCATGGCTTTTCATCAGCAGCATTTAATCAGAGCTCAGCATTTGCATGGCGACCATTTGCATGGTCTTTCCCAGTATATTTTAATCAGAGCTCAGCCATTTGCATGGCGGTCATTTGCATGGCCTTTCTCAGCGCATTTAATCAGAGCTCAGCCATTTGCATGGCGACCATTTGCATGGTCTTTTTCGCATATTTCAATCAGAGCTCAGCCATCTGCATGGCGACCATTTGCATGGTCTTTTCGCATATTTCAATCAGAGCTCAGCCATTTGCATGGCTCATTTCGGGTTTAATCATGTCTGTATATTCTCTTCTTGTTAACTTTTATTGTTCTCTCCCCGTAGATTGATTCCTCTCATCCAGGTATGGTATACCTTTTATTTTGGGGGAAGTCCTCTTCAGATAGAAGCTTCACATTCATCAATCTGTCTTCTAAGCTGATCTACTCCCTGGGGCCTAAGCGCCAAAAATATTACTTGTCACAATAAATGTCTTTCGTTTCACATCCCGTCTATTCCATTCTGAATAGTCTGTCCTGATTGAAATGAAGCTTAGCGAAAATTCAGACAGGAAGACTATCTCTCCAAGCACGCTCACTGAGTCATTTCCTCTCTCCCACTTCCCTCTGAAACACACCCCTCAACACTCATCCTCATCCAATCACAATCCGCCACCTTCTCTCCTCCTCCAATCAGCTTTCAGCTGTCATGTTTAAAAGTGCTCTCTCTCTACTCTCATTCAGCTGTCAACCAGCCCGCAGAAAATTCTCGACCCACCTCCTCCCCTTCACCTCCTCAATCAGGACCCAGGCATCTCCATCTCAGTCCGGAGGCTTCCATATCAGCAGGCATCATCTCTACCACCACCAGTGTCTGGGCCCGGGGGAAGTCCTCTTCAGATAGAAGCTTCACATTCATCAATCTGTCTTCTAAGCTGATCTACTCCCTGGGGCCTAAGCGCCAAAAATATTACTTGTCACAATAAATGTCTTTCGTTTCACATCCCGTCTATTCCATTCTGAATAGTCTGTCCTGATTGAATTGACATGTTTGTAATGCATCCTGTCTGATGATGGGAAAACAAGTTCATGATGGTGGTGTGAGGAAGAAACTACCAGACAACCCAGAGAGATTTGATGAATGTCCCTGTGTCTTCGGAAAACAGAGTTTCTCTACAGGTAAATTTTTCTTTGAGGTTCAGGTTGAAGGAAAAATTGAGTGGTATGTGGAAGTGGCCAGAGAGATTGACAGGAAGGGAGAAATCACACTGAGTCCTGAGGATGGTTACTGGATGATATGTTTGAAAAATGGAAATGAGTACAAAACTGGTGATGCCCCCCTAGTCCGTCTCAATCTGAGGTCTGGTCTTGAGAAGGTGGGGGTGTTTGTGGATTATGAGGAGGGTCTGGTCTCCTTTTATGACGTAGATGCTGCAGCTCTCATCTACTCCTTCACTGGCTGCTGCTTCACTGACAAACTACACCCATACTTCGGTCCCTGTTCTAATGATGGAGGTAAAAACTCTGTCCCTCTGATCATCTGTCCTGTCAATCAAAGTGCCTGATCATTGACAACAATACAATACAATACATTGCTGAATGTGTGTGAACAGAATAAATACATAGGGCCCTAGTTTGGTGGCGTAGCGCAGCCGGTGTAATGCAAGTTTCGACCAGCGCAGCCTAGCGCAAAGTCAGATTGGCAGATTGCGCTGCGCTGAGATAGGCGTGGCCGCACAGCAGGGGGAGGCGTCACAGATTCAGCTTGGTGCAGTGGAAGTTTCGTGCGAAAATGTCCCGCCGAGGGTGCGCTGAAAGCTCGCCACCTCAAACTAGGTCTACTCTCAGCGCAGGGCGAAGTGTAGCAGGTGCAGTGGAAGTTTGGCTGACTGACATGCAGTGCACACACTCTCAATTGTAAATCTCAATAATTTGTCACCAGGCAACAAAACAACAAAGCATTACATAATTAAACAATAAAAACACTTAATACAGTACCTGGTCCTTGTGTACTACTTACCCATGGTAGACGTAGAAAAAAGAAAAAAGAAAAAAAGATTAATGTCGATGTGAACAGTAAACCAACCTCAGAAAGGGAAAATAATCTGTTGTCTCTTCATTACACAGATGTTATTGCAGGATCTCACAATGACTGTGAGTTTGTAGTTCTTCCGTTATCTTGTGATCTGGCGTCTCCACCTATTTCATGCTTTGCTCCACTGCTTCTCAAGAGTGGATCCCAGAGCCGTGGGTGTGGGCCTATGGTTGAAAAAAACCACGGTCCGCCCAACACACGACTTTGCAGAATTGGGGGTGAGGGGCGGAGCAACACCACAGACTGAATTATCAAGTTCCTAAAGTGAAAGTGTTTCAGAGTGACAGCAGAGCCGCAGTGGAGACAGATCTCTCTCTGTGTTTCTGTCTGAAGACAAATTAAACAGAGTTCATCAGGAATGGTCAGGATCTGCTCAGATAGTGGTGAGTACAGCTCAGAATATCAACTGTGACAAAAAAAAAAGTTAGAATCAAAGGGAAAGCTCCACTTTTTTCATTTCATTTTCTCATTTATTTCTCATTTCAGACATGAGTCGGGTTAATTTTACAGAAGATTTGATGCAACATCATGTAATTTTCAATCATTTTTATTACACCTGTTATATTAAAGCAGAAGTAAGTGGATTTTTTGTGTTATTATAAGTCTTAAATAGTTCTATCTTCTGACAGCAATCACGTCTATAGAGTGTTTGGTCTGAAACACGGGTCTGTCAGTCACTCTGCTCTGCTGTAAGCCGAGGAGAAAACTTTCCTTGTATCCTACAACCTTTATCCAACGAGGAGAGAGAGGAGCGGTCCTCTCTGTGTGTGCAGCCAAGGGATGCGCGTGAATGTGGTGACGTAGGGACGAGGACGGGGACTGCTAACTCCATCGGCTGACAGGAAGTTAGACAAAACCACCGGATCACTTACTTCTGCTTTAAACTTTTATCAGTGCCACTCATCAGTTTCCTCACTGTTACAGATCTTAATTTAGGTACAAACTGGTTAAGCAGGAATGTCAAGATTTTGGAGGATTGCTTTGTTACTCTATGGAACTGTTATGTATGCTCATAGAAGCATTTCTGACTCAATCTTATCTTAAACATGGTGAAAGAAGAAACTGGAAACAACCAATCCTGATTGAATGCAATAAAAACATTGCTCATGTAAGAGAATGAACAGCAAAGCATCCTCACACTAGTAAGCCAGAGACATTTTTTCATTTAGGTCAGAGGCAGAGTGGTTAAGTGTCAAGTGCAGCAGCCGAGTCAGTGGTGAGGAAGTGGTCGAGAAAACTGTGTGTCTGTGTAAACACTGTGTCTATGTGCCAACATGAGCTACTCATGATGGCTGCAACACATCCAATCTGTTGGCTCATCTGTAGAGTGCTAAACATGCACTATGTGTCCTATAGATGTAGGGTTTCAAGGTGTATGTCTACGTTACCCACACAAACAAAGGGCATTGCGTTAAAGGAATAGTTCACCAAAAAATAAAATTCAGTCATTATTGACTCAAAGTGCATCTGAAGACCCGGGAGGCCTGTTCGTAGTCCGACAAAATCCCTAAATGATAGTCAATAGCGCCCGACACAAAAAGCTCCATAAAACTACACAAAAAACATTTAATATTCCTCCTTACTGCTCGTCCACTGCAATTCAAGTGTCCTGAAGGGAGATAGTCCACAGTTTACTGGAAACTACGTAATTTAGGACATTTTTACAGCCTAAACAGTCCTGTATTGCACTCTGACGTTCACATGCCCAGGCAAATTCAATACAGGACACCAACGAATCATGATGCTGGGATGTTGTGGTAGTTTCCATTCACCGCTCACGGCTCACCACATGTAGAGCTAATGACTGTGAAGTGCAGACCCTTCAGCTGATTCCAGGCGAAGCCACTTTGCAGATTTGAGGGAATATTCACCACTGTTATTTGTGTATGTGAACGCAGCCTTAGCTGCAGCCACATTCACCAACGACAGACAATAATTCCCTGCCAGCTGCTTACATTCACATCTTATTTTGGGGGATCCAAAGGCATTCCCAGGACAGCTGTGTGACATAGTCCCTTGGTCATCCTGGGTGTCCATAAGGTAACTGAAATGGATCTTTAAGCATGTATTATTTATCAAGTGCAGGTATGTGTTAGGTTAGGGGATATGTGCAATACAGTTATGTAATTGACCTTTTGTAAAAGTCCTGCCCCCCTTAGTTACTGTTGCTAGCCTGACAAGCTTCTCAATGCCAACTGAGTGTCAGCAGTGTTTTATATATGAGCATCTTGCTCAGACGCATGACTGCACTATATTGTGAATATTAATAATCACTAAACATTCGGACACCACTACAAAATCGCAGGGTCACTATATGTAAACATAATGTTGATCAAAATATGGCTTTTTTTGATTTATAAATTGCATCTCTTAGCACATCTGCACGTCCAGTCACTACCCTGCTGTTTTGCTAAGACTCCCCCAGCTCCTGCGTATTTGTTTTCAATGAAGCCTTTCATAATCAATCAGTGGATCGATGGATTATCATGATGCAGCGATTGACCAGAGTGCAGCAGTCAATAAAGCCGTGTAATAAAGTGCACTATATTGTGAGTAGTGAGTGATTGCGATACAGCCCTAGTCTTGCCAGCGTGATGTTAGCTAGCTAGCTATCACTGTGGTATTAGCCTAGCCTAGACTTGGAGCAGACATAAGTATGCTTATTTATTTTCGTGACATGTAGCTGGGAGTGGGGCCTTCCACACTGTTTGATCCACTGTAGGCACCTCTCCTGTTGTGTTTTCAGCGTTTGGAAGCGAAAGAACACAACTTCCCCAGCCAAACTCTTGGGGTACTCACTGTCCGACATACATTTTGCTTGTTGGAGGTCCGCAGCTGGACGGACCTTGTTTACATAGTAATGGTTGCTAGGATGTATAATCGGACAATGACCTTTTGGGGGCGGGGTTTTGTGAAAGGTCAATTTGTTGGTGTTTGTATGGCTGAGGAAGTATTGTTTGTTGTCTCTGTGGCTGTCAAGGCATTCATGGCACAGCTGCAGAGTCCAAGACAAAATTCTCTAAGTGGGACAATAAAGTTTATCGTATCGTATTGTATTTAGATTGACCCGGAAAAATGCAGCAGCCACAGTATTGTGGTTGATGAACCAGTCTGTTGTGGTGAAGAAGGATCGATTTACCAGCAACCATTGGTCCTGCAGTAAAACATCTGTAAAAAAGCAGTTGATTTCCCTCTGTAGTTTTTAAAAACACACCTGCATTCATGTCTGTTTGTGTGACCATGACCTTGTCAGTCAAGATGTGGAAGGACTGGTAAAGTTTTTGTAATCACGTAGAATTCCCCTAGGGTTCGAAAGATGTTGCACACTATAGTTTTAAATCCTCCCTTTGTCCTGTCTTTGTCAGTGTTGTGTAATTACCACCTGTCACTTCATAAGTTGCTGTTGGTGAGCAAAATCTGTACAGTGTTGCTTTGATAAGTGACATTCTGTGTTTCCAAACTAGGAGAAGTTCCCTGTGACATCTGCACTGGAACCAAACTGAAGGCCCTGAAGTCCTGCCTGGTGTGTCTGACCTCCTACTGTGAGACTCACCTGGAGCCTCATCTGACACTGTCAGGTCTGAGGAGACATCAGCTGATGGAGCCTGTGGAGAACCTGGAGGACTGGATGTGTAGGAAGCACGATAAACCTCTGGAGCTGTTCTGTCAGACCGACCAGACGTGTGTCTGCATGCTCTGCTCTGTTTTAGACAACACAACTAAAGTGTTTGTTCCTCTGATAGAAGAATATAAAAAAAAGAAGGCAGAGCTGCAGAAGATAGAGGCTGAAACTCAGCAGATGATCCAGATGAGACGACTGAAGATTGAGGAGATCAAACGGTCAGTGAAGATCAGTAAAGCTGCTGCAGACAGAGAGAAAGCAGAAGGTGTTGAGGTCTTCACTGCTCTGAAGGAGTCTGTTGACAGAGGCCTGAAGCAGCTCATCAAGGAGATCGAAGAGAAACAGAAAAGCTTCGAGAAACAGGCTGAAGACTTCATCACAGAGCTGGAACAGGAAATCTCTGAGCTGGAGAAGAGAAGCACTGAGGTGAAGCAGCTCTCACTCTCTGAAGACCACCTCCACCTCCTCCAAAGCTTCCCATCCCTGAAAGCTGCTCCACCCACCAAGGACTGGACACAGGTCAGAGTCCATCCACCATCATATGAGGGGACTGTGGTGAGAGCTGTGTCTCAGCTGGAGGAGACGCTCCCTGGAAAGATGGAGAAGATGATGGAGGCTGAGATGAAGAGGGTCCAGCAGTTTTCAATGGATGTGACTCTGGATCCTGATACAGCACATCCTCATCTCATCCTGTCTGATGATGGAAAACAAGTTCATGATAGTGATGTGAGGAAGAAACTCCCAGACAACCCAGAGAGATTTGATACATGTGTCTGTGTTTTAGGAAAACAGAGTTTCTCTTCAGGCAGATTTTACTTTGAGGTTCAGGTTAAAGGAAAAACTAAGTGGGATGTGGGAGTGGCCAGAGAGTCGATTGACAGGAAGGGAGCAATTACACTGAGTCCTCAGAATAGTTACTGGACCATACTGTTGACTAATGGAAATGAGTACAAAGCTGCTGCTGGTCCTGATGCCCCTCTTAGGTTGAGGTCTGGTCCTGAGAAGGTGGGGGTGTTTGTGGATTATGAGGAGGGTCTGGTCTCCTTTTATGACGTAGATGCTGCAGCTCTCATCTACTCCTTCACTGGCTGCTGCTTCACTGACAAACTACACCCATACTTCAGCCCTTGTCTTAATGATGGAGGTAAAAACTCTGACCCTCTGATCATCTGTCCTGTCAATTAAAGTGTGCAGATCAAAACATCTCATTCTTTGCAGGACTTAGTTGGTTTTTGAGTTTGTTTGATTAATCTGTCCAGTCAATCAAAGTGCCTTATCACTGACAACAATTTGTTTTTACTTGGAGTCCTTTCAAAGGGAATAATGAGTTTAAGAAGTTTTCATTAAGCTGTTCGTCACTATCAATGAGACGCACCTGTGTCAGATTTTGTTGTTTCTATTGTGTCTGATTATTATGTAAAAATTGTCTTCTATGTTTTTACACAAAAAGACATAAATACAAAAACTGATTGATGCTGTGTTTGTATTCTTTTTAGAAAATCATGTGATCTGTAAAAATGTACCTTCTCTACATGGTCTCTGTTCCTGTTCAGTACATTAATATAGAAACATATCAGGATCATTGTGTTTTATTCATAACAATGCATCATCTGTTGTATCGTTATAAATATGTGATGGATAAAAATAATAAAAGTTCTTTACTAAATCAATAAAGTTCACTTCTCTTGGTACCATAGCTGTCATACTCACACTTTGATTGTTGTCAATCTTCTTATGATGAAATGTCGTCCTGTTGTCCACTTCCTGTGTGGGAGTATCATGAAAAATGTGAGTCCTCCAGGTCTACAGTAGACATCCTGCTCCAAACAGCTGAAGAAGAACTGGAGCCAAGGACGTGGATACCTGGAAACAAAGATACTCCATATCAAAGATGCTTCCAACTGTATGGTAACACTTCCTGTTTCTTAAGTGGATGTGGTCATGGTCGCTTGAGTAAAACATAACAACACACAACATTAAAGGTGTACAGAAAAGAAAACTGAATTTAAGCCCACTCTGGGTCATAAAATTAGTGTAATAACTCATCTATCAGACGGTGTAGGCCAAACTTTATGCAAAATTCTATTTTTGAGTAAATCCGGGATGAAAGTGTGTATTTTTTTTTTTTTGCATTGGATAATGCAGGCGCACGGATTATACGACAGCCTGTACACGATTCACCAGCCACTGATATTGGATCCGTCATCCGTCATTCAAACGTCTGAGACACGCGCACACAAACGGAGCTCGGGCTCGCCCCAAGCTTTGAATATCCCGCCCGCTCGATAACGACCAATCAAATTCGTTTTCCTCACTCGGGTAAAATCGTGTTGCAGCTCGTGACAACTTGGCGCGACAAACAGAACAAACGGCCATTTCGGTACACCTTTAATTACAGTTTTAAATCTGCAGCTTATTTTTCTCAGCACAGTCCAATACACTCTGACTTTTCCACTAAATACAGCTCAGTGATAATGACTAAGAGTTTTATTAAATTTCTAATATCTAAACTTCTGAGAATTAAAGGTGTTCAGAAAAGAAAAATGAGCCCACTGTGGGTCGTGTAATCACTCATCTATCAGACGATGTAGCCCAAACTTTGTGCAAAATTCTATTTTTGAGCAAATCCGGGGTGAAAGTGAGATAGTTGCAGTGGGATACAGATGTTACTGGTTCAAAATTGCGGGGTTTCTCCTGCAATGCAGGATCGTGTGAACGCGTGTCTTTTCACCACAACTGTTTTCCTCTAGGTGGCAGCACCGTACTAAATACTGCTCAGACGTTTTGGGGACAATGCTGACAGTCACACAATGTAGCCGCGATTAGGAGTGGCGCTGTTCATGATACAGAATACAAGAGGATGAAAGGAGAACTAGCTGCAGACAGTAAATAATATAGTAGCCTAGTTTTTCAATGACAAAATGTAACGACGGCAGCTACAGTAGACCAGCGGCGCCGGATTCATTTTAGAGGTGGGGGGGCCATGGAGGTTGGGTTGTTACGGGGCATAGATTTACACACTCACTGTCGGTGCAATAGTCATTTGTAGTGTCCGGTCGTGATGCGTAATACCAGCACAATGCATGCGTAATCCCCCTCCGCCAGCATCTCCCAGACCGTCATGCCTACCGTAACTTCTCAAAAAAAAGAAGAGAAAAAAAAGAAAGCCCTATACTCCGGTCTCCTGTGCTGGTCTGGCTGCAGGTTTAAGTAAATAAAATGTTGTGAATACACCTCTTAAAGCCCGTTTGAGCAGTTTCTATAAACTGCTAGGTTCTCAACGACCCGACCCGGTCCGATCCAGGTGTTGAAGCCTGGACCTGATGCAGCCGGACTCACGAGCAGTCTCTCAGCTGGACCACGGCAAAAATAAAAAAATAAAAGAAGCCCGTGGTCCGACCTGACCCAATTTTTAATCAGAATTTTAATAATAGAAAACATAATTTGTGAATTTGAGATCTCTAAAATATTAGTAATGTTACTTTTACCATGCATTTAGTTTTTCTGTAGGTAAATTAATCATCATGGATCAAGCAGAAAATCAGCCTTTGTAAAAGCCGAAGTAACAGTTTACAGTATGAGCACTCAGGTCTGTGGCGCATCAGTCTGCAGCGGCTACTTTTCACCTCTTATTCTTGTCATTCATGTTTTAATAATAGGAACAATGCTTAAGGTCAACGTCTGCTTAGACAGACGTTTGGACTTTATGTAGCTAAATAACTTTGTCTCAGTCCGTGACTGTGCTCGCTTCATAAAGACAGCTGTTATAGACCACTCGGGCCAGCTGTGGCCACAGGAGTTATTACAATGTTTCCATTTTGTTGTTTTCTGCGTCTCTTCTTTTTCTCACAAGTTATGGTTTTTACTGGCAAAATGAGCCAGTTAGAAATGAATAAAGGAAAAGAAAAAATAATATCCAGGAGACTTTGTCCCGTCCTCAGTACGTGCGCGAGGGAGGATCAGCTGGTGGCTCAGGTTTGGTGATGTCATGGCTGTCAGCTGCACATCTGTCAGCAGGTCCGCTTGACCGCTCCACACACACTTCACAAACTTTAGGAATAAGCTAGATGGTGATTTTGTAAACAGACAGTGACATGCTGGAAATAAGCAGACACCATACTCGCCCTAGTTAATATTGATTATTGAATTACTGTACGTAACGTCATAAATCTCTCGCCGCTGTAGTCCGGTTCATCACCTGGCATGTAAAATGAGCCAACTACAGTACTGTGCAGTAGTGCCGCAGATTTCTCACTCCGCACCTTGTTTGAGAGTGCAGCTGGATGATTTCCTGTGAATGAACGGGTCTGTGTCACTTTGGGGCTGGGCGATAAAACATAGGATAAATAACTTTCCCTCGATAGAAGACGCGGCCGATACAAAGTCGATAGGTTTCATTCATCCATTTTTTGACAGACAACACAGCCAGTGATAATGAGAGTGGTGACACCGTCAGCCATGCAGCCGGCCTGGACTTTTTATTTTTAATTATGAAGGATCATCTGCGCAAGGCAAAGATGATAGCATCAACAAAACACGGCGTAACACACGCGGCTGTATGGGACAGGCTTTTATTTAATTCAGAACAAACCGCTTAGCAAAAATGGAAAATATAGTCTATAATAATTAATTGATC
This sequence comes from Trachurus japonicus, assembly GCF_045865225.1. Lineage (NCBI taxonomy): Eukaryota > Metazoa > Chordata > Actinopteri > Carangiformes > Carangidae > Trachurus > Trachurus japonicus. The sequence goes on from NC_140907.1 coordinate 36,400,007, forward strand.
TGTTGTTTGGCCACTGTTTGAAAATAACCCGAATTATGAGCAAATAATCTGATCCAGAGCAGCAGTCATAATCAGACTTCTTCTAAATAAACCTAAACATTAAATAACTGGGTCAGGTCGGACCATGGGTTTTTTTTTTCTCTTCTTCTTCACAGGAGAAAATGAGGTGCGCTGCACTCACGGACGTGTTGATGTGTTGTGATTTATCTGCTGCCTTGACTCTGCCCTTGACGTTATGTAAACAAACATTTTTATCATGTGATCAACAACTCACATGTCTATTCTCTTAGTCACATAGGCTATAATTTAACACATATGTTGGATGATCGCGCTGTTTTATAACTTTAAACGTATGTTGTTATTTGTCTCAAACGTCCCACCTATGCGGGTCGTTTGAGACACAGAGGAGGGGCGGTTGAAACAGCATGTTTTAAACAGAAACTACTGACATTAGGCTACTCCCGTTATGAAGCTTATCTGTGAAACGTGCGCTGCTCAGAGACTGGGCAGAACGGTCCCACTTGCTTTCTCCCCGGCTACGTTGGTGGAGATCTCCCACACAGTAAAAGATTTAGGCAACACATTCTTCCAGCTGGCTGTTTTTCTTGTGCAAAGTACCTTGTGAGACACATTAACATCTCTATTCATATAACGCCCATCGAAACAGCTGATTTACATGTCGGCCGTTAACACATGGCGATTGGCCATTCACGCGGCTTTGTTCTTGGTTTCGGCCAATCAGCTTATAAGCACATGGCTAATTATCAGCTTTCAACCAATCGCACTGTTTTAATGTGTGTGTGAAAGTTATTTTCTTTAGTTCATTTTCGTTTCTTTTGGATTTTTTTTACAACAATGTATCAATATAATATTGTTTTCGTTTCATTTCGTTATAAAAATCAATCCCTTTTCTTTGAAACAATGAGATTGAGCAGCTAAAAACCAGACCAGTTCAACTGTAGCGATTTTCATACTAGTGTACTCGTTATTGCCAAAATGTCACATAATTTCTCACAATATAAATAGGTCAAATAAATATTTTTGTCCCGTGCGTAATTGTCAAGATCCGCATTTCGATTAAACTCGCCTTTCTTCTTCTGTACGAGTTGTTGGATGACTGCATTTTCATTTCATTTACTTATTTCCCTGTCCTAAGTCATGTTTATGGAGACACAGTTGAACATATTGTCATTTTACCCTCGGCATTTTCCCCTCACTTTGCTGAATATCTGTTGATTCATGTCATAAACACGAACATTAAAAATATGTGGTGTTTATTAAAAATACATGTTGTTCATTCAAATCGGTTGTTGTTCATTGCAAAACAGTTAGGCTATTAATTTGGTGATTTATATACAGATATTGATCGCGCTATGTGACCACAATCACTACGCACGGTGGCGTGAGGGACATTTGAAACAGCTGTATCAATCGTCCCTGCAGCGACTACTGACACTTCAACCTGTTTTGCCTCTAAACTTCAAAACTATGACATTGCATAGTTTAGGACCAGTTTATGTACGAATTCATCTGTTGTTAGGTCATATTATTATTGCATGAAACACACAATACAACTTTTGATCACAAAAAACTACCGCACCTAACATTTTACTTTCCGTAGGCCTACAATAGTTTCTGTGATTTAGGCAGGGTATACAGTAGTTAGTTCTAGTTTAATAGCCTAGAGTTTAAGCTGTGGATTACTGCACAGATCACTGAGTCATCCGCCTGTCGTCCTCCGTTCTCACAGATGCCACCTGGTGGTTGTTTTGGCACATTGAGGCTTTTCATTAAAACCTCTTGTCTCGCCAAAGAAAAAAAATGCCTGAGTCTTGTGGCGTCTCGCGTGGACCACGCGTGAAGTCCGCAATTTTGAACCAGTAACATCTGTAATGCAGGCGTGCAAATTATGCATCACGTTGCTCATGATTCACCAGCCAATGATATTAGGATCCGTCATCCATCAATCAAATGCCAATACAAAACTCTCCTTTGCCTCTCCTCCACTCTCCTCCTCCAGATCCCTGCGGTCCATCACTTAGCCCAGCTAGCTAAGTTAGTAAGCTATAACGTAGCTACACTCTTAACCCGAATTAGTTGACTTTACTTGCAAATTGCGTGGAAACCTGTTGTCCTATACACACGTTCAAACAGTAACATTACACAGAAAAAAGCTATGCAAACAAGTTATATCCAAGTTCCCACAGAGATAACTAGGCTACAGTAGTTATTTTTACATACTAACCATTCCGCTTGGAGTAAGCCTGCATCCTGGTCAGGTACCGTTTGCTGCCATGCCTGCGCTCGTCCCGCCAGTTGTAGAGCCCCGTAGACGCACCGTCCGTTACCAAAGACCGGTTATCTTTGCCGTTACGCTGGCGTAGTCATGTGACCAGGCAGGTTTTTGAATTAGGCCCCTCCCGTTCTTTATGAAACTTAAAGGTACACTGTTAAGAATTTTCCTGTAAAATAACAGTAAAGAACTGGCAGCTGGGTTACCATTATGATACTGTAAAATTTACAGTTTTTTACTGTCATGGAAATTTACAGCTTTTTACTGTTAATGAAGAAAACAGTATGGGACTGTTTTTTTATTATAAAAACAGTAAACAACTGGCAGCTGGGTTACCATTATGCTACTGTAAAATTACATATTTGTTACTGTTACTAAAAACTACAGTTTTGTACTGTATTTGAAAATTACACTGTGTACTGTTTTTTAAGATTACTTTAACAATACTTTACAGTTAACTGATTTGTTTAAAAATACATTATCAGTCTTCACAAAATCTACAAACTACAACAAAATAGAAACAGAGCAGCATGTAATTGCAATATGAATTAAAGCCGCAAGCGGCGATGGCGGGCCCTCGCTCGCCCATGCCACCGCGGGGCCTGAGGCACGCCGGGGCCGTGGCGCGGAGCAGAAATGGAGAAAAAACCTGGAAGGAGGCCAAAAATGCAATTTTTCGTTCATCCACCAGGGGGCAGTCACCGCATGTGGTCTGGTGCGTTCAGGGGCCGCCCCTCATCACTCATGTGAAGTTTGGAGTGAATCGGACAAAGCATGAGGGAGTTATGAGCAGTTAAATGTTCGTCCACCAGGGGGCAGTAATGGGATGCGTGCAGGTGTGTTCAGGGTCAGTCCCTCATCACACATGTGAAGTTTGGAGTGAATCGGACAAAGCATGAGGGAGTTATGAGCAGTTAAAGGTTCGTCCACCAGGGGGCAGTAATGGGATGCATGCAGGTGTGTTCAGGGTCAGTCCCCCATCACACATGTGAAGTTTCGTGGAAATCGGACAATGTTGATGCAAAAAATGGCACTTCCTGTTTCCACTAGGGGGCAACATGAGTTACGTGGGAAGTTAATATATCGGGACGTTCAGGGCGGAGCCATCATCATGTTCAGCAAGTTTGAAGTTGATTGGATGAAGTATGTGGGCGTGAGAGCCACTCGTATGTACATGGCGAGCACGCCATAGTGTATTGAGCGCTGGCAGCCACGCCCTTTGACCTACGGACTCACAGCGCACAAGATAAGCTCAGCTAGGTCTGACGATGTTGCGTACCTAATTTGAACTTGATCGGGCGAACGCTGTGGGAGGAGTTCGTTTTAGGCGGGAAAAATCAAAACCAAAATGGCCGACTTCCTGTTGGGTTGAGGTCATGAGGTCAAGAGGCTTTTTTGCATATCTGGGTATAATACATATGTGTACCGAATTTTGTGAGCATAGGACAAAGTTAGATAGCAAAATTCCCTATGGGCATTTTTGACTTTGTAGGGGGCGCTATTCCGCCATTCTGTGTCGACCATGGGCGACGCCCCCAAATTATGAAATTTTTGGGCCGTCTGGACATGTGTGCAAAGTTACATGCATTTTGGAGCATGGGAACGTCCCCAAAAATGCGATTTCGAGTAGGCAAGAATAATAATAAATAATAATAATAATAATAAACAGCGCGATTTCAATAGGGCTTCGCTGGGCGACTTGCAGTCGCCGCTCGGGCCCTAAAAAAGCACAGCTTCTTAATACACTTTGACTTTTATTTCAACATGAATTTAGAATCTCCACATTCAGACCACATTCAGACACCTTCTTTAAAAAAAGACGTTACAGACAATTGAGCAATAGATAAGTCATAAATTTACAAAGCTCTCAGATGTGTCTGCCCTTTGTATCCTCTTGTAATCTGCTATTGTAATGTGGTCTATGAACATAAAAATCAAAGAAAAGCCACAAGTCCAGAAAAAAATATCCAAAGTCCTGACCTCAGACAGTCAAAAATATGCCAGAATGAAACATTCAAACAGTTGTATGTTCAGAAACAGACACAAATAACTTGGCAAGAATAACAGCAAGGGACTTTCAACTCTGTAAAGGAGAGAGAAAGAGGGTGAGATTGAGAGGGAGAAAGAATTAAAGCAATGAGACAAGATGGTCTGTGTGTGTTATGGGATTGAATAATCTCACCTAAATGAAGTCCTGCTGAAATTCCATGAGTCTTTCAGCATGTGGATACAGTACATGTGGTTTGACTGCTGTCATCCTTTTGCTTGTGGTGCTGGTGCCCCATCCAGCCTTTGGTGCCTCTCAGGGTTTATGAAGCACCTGCAATTAATAGTGTCTCATCAGACAGTGGGAAAATCATTGCACATATTCATTAACAACACAATAAAAAGCAGCAAATGTTAATTTAGAATAGCATGCTATTGAAAAGATGAAAAAAACACATGTTATAGTGAAAATACCTGACGTTTGGGTGAATTCAAGGGCACAGGAGGCATCTTCCTGATTGAAGATAGAAGGTGGAAAATAAGGTGGGTTGGATTCCCTCACATACGACATGGCCCTCGATGCTGACCATCCAGCGCTGAAGTTTCCTGTTGTTTACCTGAAACTTGACCAAGAATTGCCCTGGTAAATTAAGATGTGCTCACTGCTTTCACCTGCACATTTTTGCAATTTGCAATCAGGCAGACAACACTACAGGTCTAATATTGCTGTGACTTTTCATGTACCCCACATAGGCAACTGAGGTGCATATACCTGACAAAGAAAAGATTATTGCAAACTTGACCATGATTCAACAAACAGGAAGCACCGTGCAATATGAACAACAACTCACAAATACTTACTGTGATCAGTAGCGCAGCAGCAAATAGTCTTCAGTAGGCCTATGTGTAATGTCAAAGAAATATGTCAAAAACTGTACCGTAAATGACGCTCAAAGAACTCAGCAAACATCTTATGGATCATGAGCCCCCATAGATTCATTAATTAATGGCAAACATGGTAACAACAACAGCAACAACAGTGGTCTTATACTGACTAGAAAAAGTACTAAAGCACTACATTTCTGAGCTAAAATTTAAAATCTGGAATACCTCAGAATGAACAGACCTCTTATGTTGTGGTGTGTTACACCATTAAGGCATTATATGAATGCTTCATGAATTCACTTCATCTATCATCTGTGAAAGTTTAGCTAGCTACCGAATCATTCTGTCATGACATGCACATTTGCAATAGGCTGATGAAAACAAACTGAAAACACTGCCAATTTACTTTGTACCAATTTACAAATGAAATAAAACTGCTACTCACCAAATAATTTGCTAGATGGGGGTGGATGAAGGGTCGACAAAGAGAGGAACAGATCCGGCTTCACATGTGTAGTTTCGGTTAAATTTCCCACAATGCAAAAAATACAACATGATACCGTGACTTAGATGGTTTAGATCAGGGGTGTCAAACTCATTTTCACCGAGGGCCACATCAGCATAATGGCTGTCCTCAAAGGGCCAGATGTAACTTAAAAATGTAACTACATGTAACTGAATGTAATGTAAAGTAAATGTAACTACTCCTTAATGTTAAATAACTCTGAATTTATTACTTATTCAAGTTATATCAGTTCTTGCACATTACAGTTGCATAGAAAAAAATGTTTGCTTGTTGCTCTGTTACAACATAAATCCTTTTGTTAGCTTATGAAATCCACATAACTCCATCAATCATGGATCAAACTATCCAAGTGAATAAAAAAAAATAACATAATAAATAACGTAACCCGTTAAAATGGGATTAATTACTGTTAAATCAACAATTGTGAGCTGCTAAGAACATGTATGACAGATGTACAGTAGCATTTAAAAAAAAAAGGCTGAACACAGCCTTGCATCCAACTGATAGTTTGATTACAATAATTTGTCTGCATACACACATAAAACCTGCAAACACTAAATAATTGCAATGGCAGCTACACATAAATAATATGTAATCAACTAAAAATAACAAAATAAAGGTTGACTCAGTTGACAACTATATTGGTCAAGTTTTTAGGTTTTTGAAGAGGAGATGCTGCCTGTCCTTGAACACACCAAGTGGATCCCCTCTCTACCATCCATTGATCATGTTCTGAAAATAACAAACACAAAACAAAATGCAAGCACAATCATTAAATTGCACACAGAGTATAACTATTCTTCTTCTTTGTTGAATTACATTTTATTATATTCTAATTAAGTTTCTTTTTTTTTTTTAAATGCTTACCTGTGTGTTTTCTGACTAGATGTCTGACACCGTTTTCCCTTTACCAGTGTGTCAATGTCTGGTTTTAGGTCCTGTGCTGTGGCAATCCGTAGAACAGCATGGAGGTTGTCATCAGTGAGGCGTGATCTGTGCTTGTTTTTGTTCAGATTCATTATGGAAAACATCTGCTCGCACAGATAGGTGCTCCCAAACATGGACAGAACACGGGCAGCATGACGTCGAAGCTGTGGCATCAAATCAGGGGGCAGCAGACGGTAAAAGTCCTGGATTGCAGCATCCTGGAACTTTGCTCTCAGGCCACTGTTGCTTTGAAGCTCAATTAACTCCATCTGAAGGTGTTGGGGTGCAGTGCAGATGTCAGTGGTAAAAGGACTGGCAAAGATGTCAAAGCCAGACTGCTGTACTCTGAAGTCAGAGAAGCGCCGATCAAACTCAGTCTGTAACCGGCTCAGTTTGGTAGCCAACTGAGTGCATGAAAAAGTCTCGGGAAATGAGGCTGACATGCTCTGACAAACGGGAAAGTGGGCAAGATTGTCCTGTTTCACTTGGCACATCCATAGGTCCAGTTTACGCTGGAAAGCCGTGATCGTGTCGGACATCTGCGTGATGACTTGTTTGCGTCCCTGCAGCTTCTGATTCAGTTGGGCGAGATGCTCTGTTATGTCACACAACACAGCAAAGTCACACAGCCACTTTGGATCTGTCAGTTCAGACAAGGGTTTTCCTTTACTCTGCATAAAAAGAGCAATGTCTTCCCTGAGCTCAAAAAATCGCTTGAGGACTTTGCTCCTACTCAGCCACCGCACTTCTGTATGGTATGGCACATCCCCGTGCTCCGAGCCCATCTCCTGCAAAAACAGCTGGAACTGACGGTGATTGAGGCCTCGCGCCCGAATGAAGTTCACTGTTTTCATGACTGTGGTCACTATGCCATCCATCCCCAGCACCTTCCCACACAAAGCTTCTTGATGGATAATGCAATGATATGTTATCAGAGGCGTGTGGCAGTTCATTTTTTGCATTTTCCCCTTCATTAGTCCAACCAAGCCCACTTTTCCTCCACACATTGCCGGTGCACCGTCTGTAGTTAATCCCACCAAGTTTTCCCAGGGCAATGCATTTTTACTTACGGACTTCTCCACCGCATCAAAAATGTCCTGTCCCGTCGTGGTCCCATGCAGTGCAGCTACATCCAACAGCTCCTCAGTGACAGAGAGATCCGACTTCACGCCTCTAATAAAAATTGATAACTGTGCTGTATCCCTGTTATCTGTGCTTTCATCAACAGCTAATGAAAAAGCTGTGTAGCTGCGTGTCTCCTCGGCCAGCTGTGTTGCAAGATTTTCTGCTAGTTCCTCAATTCGGTCCGCGATGGTGTTTCTTGATAAACTGACATTTTTAAAAGTCTGTAACTGGTCGGGACACACCTGCTCACAGACCTTCAGCATGCACTGCTTCAAAAACGCTCCTTCTGAAAAAGACTTGGAAGCGTGGGCGATTTCTTCAGCCACAATAAAGCTAGCTTTCACTGCCGCATTGTTTTTGGCTGTGGATTTCGTGAACACACTCTGCTGCGACCGCAGTTTGCCTTTTAATTCTTCGGCAATTTGTTGCTTTTCTTGAAGGCTAGCTTTGCCGTACTTAGCGCCGTGTTTGGTGTCAAAATGCCTACGCAGATTGTACTCCTTGACAACCGACACCGCCTCATAACACAAAAGACATACCGGTTTTTCTCCTTGGAGCACAAACAAGTACTCGCCTTCCCATCTTTCTTGAAACAGTCTTCCGTCTGCATCAACTTTTCGCTTCCGGGACATTGTAGGATCATTATTTATTTCTCAATTCCACTCGTTAGCATTGATGCGGAAACGCTGCCGCGTAGTGGCGGTGAGCCGTCACTTCGCGGGTATCATAGTCGACAGGCATTGTGGGAAATGTAGTTTTTGGTCAAAGCACGCTTTTGACCTATTTATTTTTAGACACTCAGACCTTTTAACCTCCCGCGGGCCACATAAAATGACGTGGCGGGCCACATTTGGCCCGCGGGCCTTGAGTTTGACACATGTGGTTTAGATGAAAGATTAGCGGTTAAGTGCTGTATATTAGGAAAACAGTATAGTTCCGTTAAAAGAACAGTAAATTACCTAAATTTAACAGTTTTTGTTTATTTTAACAGTAGAATGATGTATTTAAAAATAACAGGTTAATACTGTTGGAATTCTGCTGTAAATTCACAGCTTTTTCTTACAGTGTAGGGTCTGGAGTTTTGTTCCTTGCAGTTTGTAAACAAAATATTGAAACTCAGCCCCTCCTCTCAGGCTAAGCTGTGTAGCCTCCTGCTCCTGACAGCAGCCGTTGTCAGGACCGCAAAGGAAAGGAAATACAGTCTGAAAGAACCGCTGGAGCCGTGGGCCGATTAGCCGACCTTTCGCCAACACCAGGAGCCTCCGTGTGTGTTTTTATGCCGTTGTGGTGAGCTAGGATGACGGTGTTAGCCGCGGATGCTAACCGCTAGCATTAATCGAAGTTAGCATCAAGCATCAGCACCTCACTACAAAGGCCCTAATACTTACCAGTGTCTGTGAAGGTCGGGAATCGGTCCGCGGCTCCATTGCTTCATTCAGACTGTATTTATTTTACTCTGTTGTCCTGACTGCTGCTGCTGAGAGAGAGAGACTCAGTAGCATCACAGACAGCTAGTGCGGCTAGCAGGCCTTAGCCCTCCTGCTGCACGTAGCTTCACCTGAGCTCCGTCATTGGCTGGAGAGAAAACACTGATTCTCTCGCCACATATATCTATGCTCTCTTGCAACTCTCTAGCTCCAGAGCAAAAGACCAAAATACAGGCAGGGGGAGAGGGGGGCTGCAGACACAGCCACCACCACACAGGACTAGAAGCCCATAGTTGATGATTAAGACGGATTTCATTTGTACAAGTCCAATGTTTATTTTTGGGCACAAAACTCCAGACCCAACCTTTAACATACCAAGTTATCTCTGCTAAACATGATTAGTGCAATAAATATTTCAGCTAAATAGTACAAATGACTAATGTTTTTTTTAGTAATGATAGCAGGTTTTTCCAAAACATAAAATAATTAGTAATGATCACGCAGAAGTTTAATTAGAAACAAAATCTGGGTTTACAGTGTAGCCTATTAGCTAACAGTTAGCTACACACACACACACACACACCAAGCTGGACAACATCCAATCAAATTCCTTCAAAACACTGCGTCATGCCCAAAACATCGCCCGCTCGGTAACGCCCAATCAAATTCATTTTCCTTACTTGTGTAAACTCATAGAAGGAGTCGGGACCAATACATCCATGGTCGGGACAAACAGGACAAACGGCCATTTCTGAACATCTTTTGTAGGAGTAAAAACAAAACCAACAGAGAGGAGAGATGTTGTGAGATTCTACGGTGAGTGGCACAGTGAACATTTACAATAATATGTGCAAAACTGCATATAAAACTAGTGTTATTAACTGTAAAACAGCTATAGCCTGAGCGTGTGAGCCACTGTGAAAATCCCTCTGAAAATGGTTTTGTAACACTTGACTGATTGTTTTAGATTTATTGAGAATAAAAAATCTAAAATCAATATAAGAGCTGTGTAAATAAACACGAAGAGAAAATACATGAGCTACTTTATGGTCCAGTTTCAGCCATTAACCACAGTCTGACATTAAGCTAACATTAACGGAAATCAAGATGAAGGGCGATTTTAAGCTTGAAAAACTACTAATAACTACTACCACAGGTTGATATCACAGTATTTCGACAAATACTAATCTTGTGCTTCATCAGGGGCCGTTAAACATCCACATTTTTTTTAGTGCTTTTATCTTCGATGTCAAGTTACAGTCTTTAATTTCGCGCCACAGGAAGTACGTAAATACGAGCGTGTCACTTTCCAAAATAAAAGCCCGTCTTTAATAAAACGAAACAGGAAATTATGCAATATGATCTTAAAACGATTTAAATAATTAATGAAAGGCAAAAGAAATTACTATTAAACAGGGTTGAATGTCTTTTTCTTGCAGCTGGATTGTGCAGTTTTCCTTCCAATATAATTTTGTACATCCAACCAAAACACTTTGTGTGAATACAGTGATAAAACATCCTGATTGTCACTGAGTCACATAGCTACACATAGGCTAAACATCATGGCCTGTGGCATTATAGGTAGAGCAGGCTGAGGACACCTGTGTCTGCAGTCTGACAGCAGGGGCAGATGTTGATCCAGCTCAGGTGCAAAACAAAAACAAAAAAAACATGGGGTATTTTTAAATGTAAGTTTCTATTATTGATATCACTATTGATCAAAAGTAACCCTGCTTATTTAATATTTACATGAATGATCTATCAGGCCAGTTGACAAGCTGTACAACAGGTTGTGTGATTGGAAAAACAATAGTAAATAATTTTATTTATGCCAATGATTTAGTTATTATTTCTTGTAGCAGAGCTGGGTTTCAAGAGCAGCTCAACATATGATAGATCATGGCTTTAAATTTTATGAGAATTACAAAAAGAGCTCTGTGATGATATGCAGATCAAAAGAGGACAAGGACCTAAAGTTGCCATTATTGTATCTACTGTATCAGGGCAAGTAGTACCTATTTCTCTTTTTATTTTTATTTTTTATGTGTGTTGTTTGTTTCCTTTTAATAGACCTGAAGTCTAATAATGAATGTGATTATGATTCTTGTCATAGTTCCAGCCTCTCTAGATCTCTACTTGAATACATGGCAAGTTTAGCATTAGTGGGGTTTTTTTCATCATCTTCCTTTGGGTTTGTACCATTCAGATGTGATTCCTCCCTGAGTCCAGTAGAGGTCAGCAAAACATCACACACCAGACACTAGTGAGAGTGACAGCAGAAAATCGAGCAACAGGTGCTGACCAGAGAGTGAAAGTATTTTAGAGTGACCGCAGAGCCTCATGACACATCTCTCTCTGTCCTGAAGAAAAATAAAATAAAGTTCATCAGGATTTTGTGAACAGTGGCTCCGATCCTGGTGAGTAGAGCTGAGAATATTTACTGTGATTCAACAAAGAGAAGTGAGTCGACTTCTGTTGGTTTGTGATTTAGTCTAGTCAGATGGGTCAATATTTGTTTACAGCAACTTAATATTTAGAAACGTAGCTATAAGGTATAAATGTGAGGACGAGTCCTTTAAAAATTAATGATTTTTATCCTGTCTGTTTCCTGAACTCAAGTCCAGAGAGTATGGAGTTATTTAGTTTTTTTTTTTTTTTTTTTTTTTAAAATATGTTTTATTGATTTTCTGGGATTTTTATCCCACAGGAACACAGCACATGTACATGACATTTTAATTTACATAGTCACCTCTGAAACATACGGGTGCATTGTTCTTCAGTTAAAGGTGTTCAGAAATGGCCGTTTGTCCTGTTTGTTGCGCCTCCTTTTACGAGTTTCCACAAGCTGCAACACGAGTTTACCCGAGTAAGGAAAACAAATTTGATTGGTCGTTATCGAGCGGGCGGGATATTCAATGTTTGGGGTGAGACCAAGCTGTGTGTTTGTGTGTGTCTCAGACGTTTGATTGATGGATGATGGATCCAATATCAGTGGCTGATGAATCGTGAGCAACGTGACGTATAATTTGTGCGCCTGCATGATCCAATGTGAAAAAAACTGCCCCATATTGATCCCACATTGATTTACTCGAAAATAGAATTTTGCACAAAGTTTGGCCTCCATAGCCTGATAGATAATGTTAACTCATTGAGTGCCACGCTCCTTTCCAAAGTTTTAGTCAAGTGTACCGGCAATTTAGACCATTTTTGACTTTTTATGTAGAGCCATAGTGTATTCTATATTATTGCCACCAACACATACTGTAGCTCAATTGAAAGGTTTAACTTTATGCTTCAAATGGCCACAAACCGTTTGTTTCTACGTGCCTCTGTTCCTGAGAAAACTGAAGCTAAACATGGCTGGGTTTCACCAAAATCCCTCCTTTTTTTCTAGAAAAGGAGATAGAGCGTCTTTTATGAAAGGTGCTCTGTTTGTGTCTGTCGCTCTTCTGACACTCGCATTTCTGGATCAAAGGGCTCGTATAAGATAAATATATACAACAATTGTTGTTCTATTCACAAAACCACCATCGGGGGCGGGGGGGGGGCGCCACTAAACAACAATAGCACAGACGCACTGTGCCGTGTCACAGCCTCTCGCCGCGGAACGTGAGGGTCTGTCGGCCTCAGCGGCTCGGGAACACCGGTCCCGCCGGTGGTCACGGTCCTTCTGTGGTACGGGTCGGTGACGGCGGTCTGCTTTGGCCCAGAGACCATCAGATTTTACTGCGGGAGGACTTTGGGGAGGACACGGTGTTGCTCCAGATGAAGACCGGGCGGGACTGTCGGCTGAGAGCTTCCTGTTTCAGCTCCGAGCTGCTGGAGCCTCGCGGGTGAGAGCACGTGGAAACTCAACCTGACTGAATTAACACAGATTAAAACGTGATGCAAACTAACGAGTTCACATCTCTCTCAGCCAACCACAAACAGGCTCTGCACCAGATAGTGAGTAAATATCAGGCATTTCTCATCTCAGTAAGTTAAATCCACTCACGCCTTCTCCTCTACCTCTTTCCTACTTGTGCTGGTAGGAGGGACGGTAGGAGTACCTGAGCCGGGGTGCGCCGTGCATGAAACTTGCAAAGTGCGCCTCTGTAACGGATATGCACTCACTCACCCATAAAGGATGTGCTAACATGTGTGTTAGCATCGTCGCCTGCCGTGTAGGAGACCAGGGTTCGAACCCCACCTAGCGCAGGCCGTGAGAAACACAACGCAAAGGGCCAGATATGATCATTGGCTACACCTGGACACACACTGTTGGCGCGTTCTAAGTCCACCCTTCCTTTCCCATCCCACCCCAACCACCCACACACCAAACCTACCACCAAATCCCCACCGCCACCCCTGACTCCCTTCACTCACCCATACGGCTGCAGGTTACAGAACACACTTATAAAGGGATATTCCAGCGTAAGTTTAACCCATGGTCTGACACACCGTGACACCGAGTTAGAACCAGCAACTTCAGTAAAGATTGCACGATAACAATGGACTGCTGTATATTTCTCCACCAACCAACCGCCATCAAAAAAGCCACACAAATAATGCTCAGAACAGTACTTCAGTAACAGTACAAATAGGGTTCCAGCCCATAATACGAGGCATCAAACACCTGCTAGCTTTGGAAAAAGGAAAAGTAAGAATAAAGTAAGAAGGTAAACTTCATTCTGTCTGGAGTCAAAGGGTTTCAGGCTGTTTGCTCCTCTACTCTCTCTGCTCACATAGACAGTATTTATGTGGAACTGAAGTCACCAGCTGTTTTATTTAAAGGTCAAAATGAACTTCTCTGTATTTGTTGTAATGTACATATGTACAGGGCAGGTCACAGAACAGACGGGAGCGTACCTATGTTCCCCGGGTCCTATGTTCCCCATTTTTACCAAAAAGGGTCCTATGTTCCCCAGTTGCAATACATACTGGGGAACATAGGAACCTCTTTCTGAAAAAAGGTCCTATGTTCCCCACTGTTACCGGGGAACATGTTCCCCACTGTTGCTGGTCGATGGACTCTCTCTACTTATCTGGACTCTATCAATCTGGCCTGTCTAACCTCTACCTGGTCTTTTTACTTAACATTACCAACTCCTTTCTTCATTGCCTAATCCCAACCAATGGGACAATTAGCCTACACTTCTCACTCAAAGTCACAACTCAACTTCTCACTCAAAAATAGGCAAAAATCTGCAAAGTCACAACTCCACTTCCAGGTATGGGTACAAAAATTGCATGTTCCCCAGGTCCTTTTGGGTAAAGGCGGGGAACATAGGACACTTTTTCTAAAAAAGGGTTCTATGTTCCCCAGTCTGGACACAGAGGGGAACATAGGACCCTTTTAGGAAAAAGCGGGGAACATAGGACCCTTTTTTTTAGAAAAAAGGTTCTATGTTCCCCGGTCCCATACAAAGTGGGGAACATAGGACCCGGGCAACTTAGGGATGATCCCGAACAGACAACATCGGTCACATTTGTGTCGTGACCCAGATGCCCTGGGTGAGTGAGTTTAGAGGGAGTCTAACAGAAGTCCGTGGGTGCAATGTGTGCAATGTGACCAGATGGGTGTAGCGGCGCAGTGGGGGGGTTCGGACTTGCCCTAGGCGAGGATCGAACTGCAGGCGACAATGCTAACCGTTTCGCCAAGAGGTTGGCAACCGCTTGGCACATTGGTTAGCACATCTTTTATGGGTGAGTGAGTTTACTTCCACTACCGCTACCGCCACAACCTGTCACTTCTCCTTACTGGTACCTCGTAACTGTGGCACACCCGCGGACCTCCGTTACACATAATGTTGCAGTGTTGGATATCCATGTTAAACGTGGTTTAGGTAAACAAGGTAAGGACATGTAAAAATGAGAGAAAGGTTAATCTACTATTAGACAGAGCAGGTTTTTGTTTGTTAGCTGGTGCATTAAACATCCAGACCTGTGGATGTTCATCTCTGTTCATGAATGAATAGAATTCAACTTTTTTTTTCATTAATTAGTTAAATAAGAAATTTTTTCTCACTTTAACCTTTGTCCTCAGTGTGTAGACATGTCTGCTACCAGCTACCTGAGGCCTGAAGATCAGTTCCTGTGCTCCATCTGTCTGGATGTCTTCACTGATCCAGTCACTACACCATGTGGACACAACTTCTGTAAGAGCTGCATCACTCAATACTGGGACATTAATGACAGGTGTCAGTGTCCAATGTGTAAAGAGGTTTTCTACACTACAAGACCTCAGTTGAAGATCAACACGTTCATCTCTGAGGTTGTTGCTCAGTTCATGTTTGAACTGAGCAGCAGCTCAGAGCAACAAGTTTCCAAACCAGGAGAAGTTCCCTGTGACGTCTGCACTGGAACCAAACTGAAGGCCCTGAAGTCCTGCCTGGTGTGTCTGACCTCCTACTGTGAGACTCACCTGGAGCCTCATCTGACACTGTCAGGTCTGAGGAGACATCAGCTGATGGAGCCTGTGGAGAACCTGGAGGATAGGATGTGTAGGAAGCACGATAAACCTCTGGAGCTGTTCTGTCAGACCGACCAGACATGTGTCTGCGTGCTCTGCTCTGTTTTAGACCACAGGACTCATGAGTTTGTTCCTCTGAGAGAAGAATATGAAGGAAAGAAGGCAGAGCTGCAGAAGACAGAGGCTGAAACTCAGCAGATGATCCAGAAGAGACGACTGAAGATTGAGGAGATGAAACAGTCAGTGAAGACCAGTAAAGCTGCTGCAGACAGAGAGAAAGCAGAAGGTGTTGAGGTCTTCACTGCTCTGAAGGAGTCTGTTGACAGAGGCCTGAAGCAGCTCATCAAGGAGATCGAAGAGAAACAGAAAAGCTCAGAGAAACAGGCTGAAGACTTCATCACAGAGCTGGAACAGGAAATCTCTGAGCTGGAGAAGAGAAGCACTGAGGTGAAGCAGCTCTCACTCTCTGAAGACCACCTCCACCTCCTCCAAAGCTTCCCATCCCTGAAAGCTGCTCCACCCACCAAGGACTGGACACAGGTCAGAGTCCATCCACCATCATATGAGGGGACTGTGGTGAGAGCTGTGTCTCAGCTGCAGGAGACGCTCCATGGACAGATGGAGGAGATGAAGCTGAAGGTGATCCAGCAGTTTGCAGTGGATGTGACTCTGGATCCTGATACAGCACAACCTAAACTCATCCTGTCTGACGATGGAAAACAAGTTCATCATGGTGATGTGAAGAAGAAACTCCCAGACATCCCAGAAAGATTTGATAAATGTCCCTGTGTTTTAGGAAAACAGAGTTTCTCTTCAGGCAGATTTTACTTTGAGGTTCAGGTTAAAGGAAAAACTATGTGGGATGTGGGAGTGGCCAGAGAGTCGATCAATAGAAAGGGAACAATCACAGCGAGTCCTCATAATGGTTACTGGAGGATGTTCTTGAGAAATGGAAATGAGTACACAGCTGCTGATGACCCCCCAGTTGATCTCAATCTGAGGTCTGGTCCTGAGAAGGTGGGGGTGTTTGTGGATTATGAGGAGGGTCTGGTCTCCTTTTATGACGTAGATGCTGCAGCTCTCATCTACTCCTTCACTGGCTGCTGCTTCACTGACAAATTACACCCATACTTCTGTCCTGGTCTTAATGATGGAGGTAAAAACTCTGTCCCTCTGATCATCTGTCCTGTCAATCAATGTTGTCTCACTGGCAATCTACATTTCTGAATGTGAGTGAAAAGAGTAAATAGTAATACACAACAGTTACAATCTTTAAAGGGATAGTTCACCCTAGAATGATATTTCGCTCATTATCTACTCACCCTCATGTTGACTAAGGGCTGGAAGAAGTGTCAGAGTCCTCCGTCCCTTCTCTGAGTTACAGGGGGTCTCGGCATAGCAGTGCATGTCCATATAACGGTTGCAAAGGGACACCGGAGCTCTTCGTAAAAAAACACACACAAAAAAACATCCAAATACCTCCATGATGCTCGTATGTAATGTCCGTCTTGTGCTGAAGCCCCAAATTGCGTAATTGTCCCGAAAAAAATTAAATAAGTCTATATTTTAAGCTTGTTTGTAGCGGAAGCTTCTCGAAGCTCCTCTTCCTGGTCCGTCCAAATCTCGCGTGATTCGCAGTAACCGCACTGACGCATGCTGACGCCGGCGCAAATCACGCGAGATTTGGACGGACCAGGAAGAGGAGCTTCGAGAAGCTTCCGCTACAAACAAGCTTAAAATATAGACTTATTTAATTTTTTTCGGGACAATTACGCAATTTGGGGCTTCAGCACAAGACGGACATTACATACGAGCAGCATGGAGGTATTTGGATGTTTTTTTGTGTGTGTTTTTTTACGAAGAGCTCCGGTGTCCCTTTGCAACCGTTATATGGACATGCACTGCTATGCCGAGACCCCCTGTAACTCAGAGAAGCCACGGAGGAATCTGAAACTTCTTCCAGCCCTTAGTCAACATGAGGGTGAGTAGATAATGAGCGAAATATCATTCTAGGGTGAACTATCCCTTTAAATTGCAGTTTTTAAATTGAGCATCTCAACATTAATCTTGTTTTTACTTCAAGTCTTTTTATTTGTGTCTGAGAGGGTTATTTAACTTGAATGTAATGTAATCTGATCTAATTACTTCTGGAGTGAACATGTCAGAGTAAAATAATTAGGGTGAAAAAAATCAATGTTTTTGGTCATAATCTTTAATTCTGTATCTTTAAATAAAGGTTAAAATAAAGATTAAGATGTACTTTATTGATCCCAGGCCGGGAAATTTAATTGAATTGCCGTCCCCAGTCATCTTATTCCGAAATGTCCTTTTGTCCACTTCCTGTGTGGGAGTGTGTTGGTTTGGGGAGTTTGTTTCCAATAAATACAAAGAAAACAAAGAAATATATAGTAACGTTCTGTTTCTTCTATTTGTCCATCATGTTAAATGTGTGTTGGATGAATTTTCATGTGTTTTGTGATGTAACAGCACTGAGAGGAAACACACACACACGCACTGTTTTCAACCACATCATAAATAATCTGTACTGTTTCCACCGCAGGTAAGAGTCTAATTCATGGTTCTCGTGTCTTGACCTTTGACCCCTAAAGTGTCATCAGTTCATCCTCGTGTCACAGTGAAAGTTAAAAATGTTCAAACTTGAAGAACAACATGGCTGCAGCTCTGTCGAAGATAAAACAAAATGTCTGATTAGGCTGCAATCACACTGCTTACGGCTGCTGTGACCTTGACCTTTAACCTTTGAATTTGAACTACTGAAAATGTAATTAGTGCTTCGTCGTGTCCTGGTGAATATTTTCAACAAACTTGAGTAATCGCCTCCTGGTGTTAAAGGTCGGGTTGGGGATCTTATTCTGTGGCATTTTTTTACCGAAGTACTTGAAAGCCTCTTCACACTCTGATTGTAATTTATTGCCGTTGCACAAAAATGAAAAAAGTCACTTGTGAAACGAACAAGCCTGTAAAAACCACGTTTAAGATGACTGGATCGTGATGTGTCAGTCACGCTCCCTCGCCTTCCTACACAAATCGCCTCGTGATCAGAGTCTTCAACGAGTTACGACGCGGAAAAGACAACATCATTGATCATCGATCCACACTGAAATCTGGTAGGTGGTGATGCTGCTCTGCATGCAGCTCTGAGCTGGATGCTGATTGGTTTATTATGATGTCAGGTGTTTTCTTTCACCTGAATGAGCCATGAGAAAAAGCTGGAGGAAAGTTAGCGACGCTGTGCAGTGGCGCTCCGTGACGGCGATACTTCACCTTGATGTGCACCCTTATGTCTATGTGTGAACCCGAGGCTGAACAGGCGTTGCGTGTTCCTGCTCTGGAGGCTTCCTAGAGGAAAGTGGCTGGGACGTTTGTATTTTCAAAATGTGGCCTGCTAGTGCACTCACTCACCCATAAAGGACGTGCAAACCTGACTGCCAAGCAGTCATTGACCTCTTGGGACAACGGTTTGGGCAGTCCGTACTGAAAACACAACGCAGAGGGCCAGATTAACATCGACTACACTAGCACCGTTTTTCCAGGATCACCAACCCTTCCTTAAATTTATGATTTGAAAATAGGACATGATGGTAAATATCCTGAATACTTGAAAGGTCTTCTGCACGGGATTGACCCCAGGTGGCCCCTACCAATAAGGAGCAGGGACACATCTTCAGTTGTATTCCCCAACGTCATTGGGTGTTTCGGCCTTTTATTCACAATACACCCTCTGCTGAGGCAGGCCCACCGCAGGCTGATCAGACCTGGGTGTGTGTCCCTAGCTTCTTGGAGCCCACCTGGGGTCTTTCCTCCTTATCCATAGCCACTGGCTGCAGCGCTCAGCGGTCTCTGATGTTTCCCTGACGGTATGGCGCAGAGCTTGGCCGCAGAACCCCAGCTCTTTGAGAAGACTGACAATAGATGTTGCAACGAATCCTCTACAGCCAACTTCTACTGGGTCGACTGTCACTGTCCAGCCTCTCTGTTCGGCCTCTGCCTTCAGGCCTGAGTATCGCAGCATCTTCCTCTCATAAGCCTCATCCGTGGCGTCCTCCCATGGTACTCTAAGCTCAATGAAGAAGACAATGAAGAAGACAATGTCCAAAGATGTTGGACCAGAGTACCATGTCTGGTCTTAGGGTGGAGGTTACTATTTGAGGGGTTATTGTGAGCTGTTGGCCGACATCCACGAGCATTTCCCAGTCCCGAGCGCACTCCAACTGGCCATTCCTGGCTATTACTGGAGTTCTTGGTTGATGTTCTCCTTGACGGACAAAGGATACTGATGGGACTGCTGGAGATGTTCTGAGTGGAGTGGAGATAGTCGCTTTTCTTTTCACCTCAATAGATGCGGCCAAGGATTTTAGGACCTGATTATGCCTCCAGGTATATCAGCCCTGCGAGAGTCTCACTTTGCAGCCAGTGAGGATGTGCCTGAGTGTTGCTGGCGTCGCGCACAAAGGGCACGCTGGATCCTCGCCCAATCACTGGGGGAGATTTGTGGGTGAGGGAAGAACATTGTATGTAGCTCTAAGATCTATCTATAGATCTCATGTGACGTCACACAGCGGTCGCAGCGCCACCTTGAGGTCTGACTTACAACAGGCCGTCTATCTGTCGCCACAAAGTCTCACAAAAAGAGTGGATACACACTTTTTTTTATGACACAGCTCTTTTGACACACCGATTCTACATTTTTCCGCCTTTTATTTCTGTATAACAGACCGTTGCTAAGTAAAACAGACCGTTGCTAGGGACGCCGCTCTGATTGAAGTAACAGAGCAGAAGAACTAACAGTTTACTTTATTTACCTTATGTTTCATTTTTACCGTCATCAAACAGCTCTATGTTAGATAAATGACTTGTCAGAGAGTGGAGGCTCTCTGCCTTACACACCGCTGCTGGAAACCAAACCTGCGATCAGAGCCTCGGACCCCTAATCTCTTGTTTATGACAGATACAACTACACAAATACACACATTGTAACATGTAGATGATAATCCATCGATCCACTGATTGATTATCAAAGGATTCATTGAAAACAAATGCACACGACCAGATAAATTAATTATTTCACTCATAAGTCGTGTAATAAGTGGTATAATGTAGAGTTAGTCTGTTGTTTTGGAGAAATAAAGACTAACACCGATGTCCTTGACCAATAAGATTCAAAGGGATTTATGATCATATTGCGGCTTCTACACTGTATTTTCTCACCAGGGCTCATCAGCTTGTTTATCGGTGGGTGCTCTGGTCATGGCAATGAGAAAAGGCTGATGCGCCACCTTGTGGTGGGGCATGGCAACTACATTTAAATCACATTAGTGAGTCTAGTACCATGTGGGTTACATTGATATCAATAGCTATTGATCAAATGTTATCGTGATTATGATTCTTGTCATAGCTCTAGCATCTCTAGATCTCTGATCAAATACATGTCAAGTTTAGTATTAGTGGGAACATACCACACAATAAACTGGGTGGTGACGGTCTTTAATTTATTTCAGAGCAACGTGTTTCACAAGCAAAACAAGATGATCCTGAAGAAGCCACAAGTGAAACGCGTTGCTCTGAAATAAACTAAAGATCCTCATAACCCAGTCTAGTGTGCAGTATGTTCCCACTATTAGTGGTTAGTGTATTCTAGTGTATTCCTTCGCCACACTGCCGGCACCTCGACTGTCGCTGTGCACTGGCATCCATTTTTAGTGACTTAGAAAGTGGAGTCGTCCCCTCAGAGGTTTGTCCCAGTCAGATGTGATTCCTCCCTGAGTCCAGTAGAGGTCAGTATGACATCACACACCAGAGACCAGTGAGTCAGACGGGTGGAGCAACAATAGAAACTTACTGTAAACGGTTTCTGAATCGAAAGTTAAAGTTATTAAGAGCTGCAGCAGAGCCTCGTGACAGATCTCTCTCTGTCGTTCTGTCTGAAGACAAATAACATAAAGTTCATCAGGATTTTGTGAACAGCTGCTCTGATACTGGTGAGTAGAGCTGAGAATATTTACTGTGATTCAACAAAGAGAAGTGAGTCGACCTCTGTTGGTTGGTGATTTGGTCAAAAAACAATGAAAACAATTCTGTGTAAAACCCATTGAGACGTTTCCTCATTGAATTTGTATTCAGGATAACTTATGTAACTACACCCAGACCTACAGCCAAGCTCAGTCTGTTCACACATTGTACTTTATATGTGGGGCTTTGTTTTAGAAAAGGTCCAAATTGGTACTGTGAAAATAGTGGCTCTGGACTCAGATTGTCAAACACTATGCATCAATATGTATATGTTTACAATAACTCAGTATTTATAAACGTATTAGGCATAACTGTGAGGTCATTTCAAATGTCTACTTTGAAAATGACAGATTTTTTATTACGTCTGTTTCCTGAACTCAAAGACTATGAGAACTCAAAGTCCAGGGAGTATGGAGTCATTTAGTTTTACAGCATTGATAGTTTCAGGGAGGTAGACACCCACAGTACACACCGTCTGTTGTTTGTAAAATCTCCAGGCTGTCTGCTCCTCTACTCTCTCTGTTCACATAGACAGTATTTATATGGAGCTGAACTCACAGTAACTGTTAAAGCCAAAATCTGCTTCTTTCTGTTTGCCGTAATGTTGCAGTGTTGGATATCCATGTTAAATGTGTTTTAAAGCAGAAGTAAGCGGAATGTTTCTGTTAGTTTAAGTCCTAAATAGTTATATCTTCCGACAGCAATCACTTATATAGAGTGTTTGGTCCAAAACACGGGTCTGTCAGTCACTCTGCTCTGCTGTAAGCTGAGGAGAAAACTTTCCTTGTATCCTACAACCTTTATCCAATGAGGAGTGAGAATGGCGTAAAGGGGCGGTCGTCTCTGTGTGTGCAGCCAAGGGATGCGCGTGAATGTGGTGACGTAGGGACGAGGGCGGGGACTGCTAACTCCATCGGCTGACAAGAAGTTAGCCAAAACGACCGGATCACTTACTTCTGCTTTAAGTTTCAATTAACAAGGTGAAGATACGTAGAAGTGACCCAGTCAGAGCAGGTTTTAGTTTGTCAGCTAGTATGGATATTAAAGCAGATATCAGTGGAATGTTTTTGTTAATATAAGTCCTAAATAGTCCTATTTTCCATCAGCAATCACTTACATGAAGTATTTCAGCCTAAACACGAGTCTCTCCGTCACTCTGCTCTGCTGTAACCCGAGGAGAAAATTTTCCTTGTGGGATACAAGTGTTATCCAATGAGGGGAGAGAACGGCATGAAGGGCTGTGTGTGCAGCCAAGGGATGCGCGTGAATGTGGTGACGTAGCACGAGGACCAATTGATGCCTGACAAGGGCGGGGGCTGCTAACTCATGGTGCGTTCAAGGAAACTCGTACTTTGTGTTTTTCCTTCCTGTGAAGTCATACCAGTTCGATCTGGTACGAGTTCACGGGTCGGAAGTTACGAGTGGCCGTTATAGGGAACTTTCACAGACAACAGGACGGTAAAAACACGAGCTACGGGTTACCTGGAACGCTACCAAGTCGTAGTTGTGACTTGAAGCTGTAACTTACGGTTTCAAAAGCCTGCCTTGAACACAGCATTAGCCGAAACGGCCGTGCCGATGATATCTGCTTTAAAGGGCTCGTTTGTTTTTTTGTTTGTTGTTTTTTTCAAGTGTGGTTGTATGAGATAGAAATGGCCTCCAAGTATAAGTATAATAAGAAGGTCCGTCATTCCGAATTTCACGAGGGGCCGCCATTTCTGGTGTTTCTTTGTTTGACTTCCTGCCTGGCTTGACGCGATCACTCACAGCAAATAAGCCAGATGCTGAAAACGAGAGGTGTGTGCCGAGGGGGGACAGCTCTCCATTCCGAAACACCTCCATTCCGACACCCCGCTTTTCCGAAACCCCCCCACTCCTTTACACTCTGCGTTGTGGCTTGTCTGTGAAACGTGCGCTGTTCAGGGACTGGGCAGATCTGTCCCACTTGCTTTCTCCCCCACTCTGTTGTGGGAGATCTCCACAGAGTAAAAGAAATACACATTTTTTCTCTCCCCCGCTCCGCTCGAGCGCAGCTGAACCTGGCTTGAGCCCACACGGGCACGAGGCTGATGCAGCCTATGTTCCCACAGCCCTATGTTCCCTCAGCCCTATGTTCCCACTGGACTCTCTCTACCTATCTGGACTCTATCTATCTGGCCTGTCTAGCCTCTACCTGGTCTTTTTACTTAACCAACTTCTTTCTTCATTGCTTAAACCCAACCAATGGTGGGACCAAAGGGCTTTGGGAACATAAGGCCTAATTTTCAGTGACAACAAAAGTTAGGAATGTGGGAACATAGGGCTGTGGGAACATAGGAATGACCCCATGCAAGCCTGAGGGAGCAAAAAAATGAATTTCTTTGTTTGGTGCTTTGGTTGGGCTTAGGCAATGAAGAAAGGAGTTGGTTAAGTTTAGTAGAAAGACCAGGTAGAGGCTAGACAGGCTAGAAGCATAATGAGCATTATATGTCATTAATATGAAGCTTGTTTTGCAGTTAATTATGCACATGATCTGTTTGAAAAAATGATCAATGCGCCGTCTCCATTTCTTTTCTGATTGCGTCCGTCTGTCCGTTCGGAGTGGGGGGTGGGTTCGGAATGGGGTTCCAGTGTGCCATTCCGAAGGGCCACCATTCCGAACGTTTACTTTCATGTTTTGGAATGCCGGCCATTAATTATGTTTGAAAAAGGGCTGACATCCCGAACCCAAAAAAAGGTGTGCCATTTCGAAAAGTTAAATATGCTGTTGTAAAGCAAATTCATTAATTGCTGCGGTGGTCCAGTGGGTAGAGTAGTTGCCTTCCATACAGGTGATCTGGGATCAAAGCCAGGAAGGGGTGCACATTTATAGTTTTTTGTCTTGCATATTAGCCCACTTTACATTATTAGCCGGCCAGGGCACACTGGCCCATGTTAAGCGATTGTGTTGTTCACACACACCAGACGCGCTGCTGGCTTTTCTCGAATAGCCTTTTTGGAATAGCGGGGTCTTTAGAAAAAATAGGAAACCCGCTATTACGAAGATTGGAAGTCTATTTTCGGAAAGGCTGGGTGTAACCGTGCTGGGGCACGTCTGGTGTGAATGACACAATTGGTTAACATGGGTGCCAGAAAGAAACTGGCTCCGCTTTGCGACTATTTGCGGCGCTTCCGCGTCCCTGGCCGGCTAATAATGTACATAATGTGTGGGCTAAAATACAAGACAAAAAAAGTACGAAAATGCATCCCTTCCGGAACTCCATCCCCGGTCGCCCATACCGAGGGCGGCTGCTCTACCCACTGTACGACCGCGGCAAGCACTCCACAAGTTTTAACCAGCACATTTTATTACTACCTTTCGAAATGGTAAACGTTTTTTCAGGTTCAGAATGGCAGCCCTTTTTCAAAAATAATTGAAAGCCAGCATTTTCAAACATGAAAAGTAAACGTTCGAAAATTGTACACTTCATGTACAATTTTGCAAATGGTGGCCTTCCCTATTCCAAAGAGATGCGCCAATGTGCGAAATCCTGAGCCCGTGGCAAGCCACCACAACGCGATGGCAATGCATCTCTCCACAGATACTGCCTGTCGAGAGTGTTGCCGGGCAATAAAAGATTGAAGTGGGTCATGAATCATGCAGAATGTTTGCTCTTGCATCCGGAAATGTGAGTGACACATCATCAAACATCCCTACCATGTGATTCCACAAGGCATCACTGCTCCGCCTGCATCAAACGACCCGGCCCATTGTCATTCTAGCGTTGATGGCAGCATGAAAGGCAGCACAACTCGGCAGTCGCCTGAAGTCTGAATAAGGCCTTATGAATGACTTTTTTTTTCCAACACAAAATGATTAATTATGTAAATAAAACATTTTTTTCTCACTTTGTCCTTTGTCCTCAGCGTGTAGACATGTCTGCTGCCAGCAACCTGAGGTCTGAAGATCAGTTCCTGTGCTCCATCTGTCTGGATGTCTTCACTGATCCAGTCACTACACCATGTGGACACAACTTCTGTAAGAGCTGCATCACTCAGCACTGGGACGTTAATGTACCAAATAGGTGTCCAATGTGTCAAGAGGTTTTCTATGTGAGACC
The DNA here is from genome assembly GCF_045865225.1 of Trachurus japonicus. Classification (NCBI taxonomy): domain Eukaryota; kingdom Metazoa; phylum Chordata; class Actinopteri; order Carangiformes; family Carangidae; genus Trachurus; species Trachurus japonicus. The sequence goes on from NC_140907.1 coordinate 36,425,736, forward strand.
TGATCTGAAGATTAACACTCTGTTCTCCGAGATGTTTGCTCAGTTCAGATGTGAAGCTCAACAGAAAACCAGCAGCAGCAGCTCAGAGCAACAAGTTTGCAAACCAGGAGAAGTTCCCTGTGACATCTGCACTGGAACCAAACTGAAGGCCCTGAAGTCCTGCCTGGTGTGTCTGGCCTCCTACTGTGAGACTCACCTGGAGCCTCATCTGACACTGTCACGTCTGAGGAGGCATCAGCTGATGGAGCCTGTGGAGAACCTGGAGGACTGGATGTGTAGGAAGCACAATAAACCTCTGGAGCTGTTCTGTCAGACCGACCAGACATGTGTCTGCGTGCTCTGCCCTGTTTTAGACCACAAAACTCATGAGTTTGTTCCTCTGAGAGAAGGATATGAAGAGAAGAAGGCAGAGCTGCAGAAGACAGAGGCTGAAACTCAGCGGATGGTCCAGAAGAGACGACTGAAGATTGAGGAGATGAAACAGTCAGTGAAGATCAGTAAAGCTGCTGCAGACAGAGAGAAAGCAGAAGGTGTTGAGGTCTTCACTGCTCTGAAGGAGTCTGTTGACAGAGGCCTGAAGCAGCTCATCAAGGAGATCGAAGAGAAACAGAAAAGCTCAGAGAAACAGGCTGAAGACTTCATCACAGAGCTGGAACAGGAAATCTCTGAGCTGAAGAAGAGAAGCACTGAGGTGAAGCAGCTCTCACTCTCTGAAGACCACCTCCACCTCCTCCAAAGCTTCCCATCTCTGAAAGCTGGTCCACCCACCAAGGACTGGACAGAGGTCAGAGTCCGTCCACCATCATATGAGGGGACTGTGGTGAGAGCTGTGTCTCAGCTGGAGGAGACGCTCCCTGGACAGATGAAGGAGGTGAAGCTCAAGAGGGTCCAGCAGTTTGCAGTGGATGTGACTCTGGATCCTGATACAGCAAGTCCCTGGCTCATCCTGTCTGGTGATGGAAAACAAGTTCACTGTGGTGATGTGTGGAAGAAACTCCCAGACAACCCAGAGAGATTTTCTCATAGTCCCTGTGTCTTAGGAAAACAGAGTTTCTCTTCAGGCAGATATTACTTTGAGGTTCAGGTTAAAGGAAAAACTGCCTGGACAGTGGGAGTGGCCATTGAGTCGATCAACAGGAAGGGACAAATCATAGCGTGTCCTCCGAATGGTTACTGGAGGATATATTTGAGAAATGGAAATGAGTACTCAGCTGGTGATGACCCCCCAGTCCGTCTCAGTCTGAGGTCTGGTCTTGAGAAGGTGGGGGTGTTTGTGGATTATGAGGAGGGTCTGGTCTCTTTTTATGACGTAGATGCTGCAGCTCTCATCTACTCCTTCACTGGCTGCTGCTTCACTGACAAACTACACCCATACTTCAATCCCTGGCCTAATCATGGAGGTAAAAACTCTGCCCCTCTGATCATCTGTCCTGTCAATCAATGTGCCTGATTACTGACAATCTACATTGCTGAATGTGCGTGAAAAGAGTAAATACACAACAGTCACAGTCTTTAAATTACAGTTTTTAAATTCAACATCTCAGCATTATTCTTGTTTCTTTTTATTCTTTTTATTTGGGTATGAGAGGGATTTAATGCAAACATAATGTAATCTGATGTCAGCTGTTTGTCAGTATTAATGAGATATAACGTGACAACATATCAGATTCTCATGTTTGCCTTCTTTTCAGATACATAATCACTCTGTCTTTGTTCATATTCAGTAGAAACATGAATTCTGTGTGTGAACATGTCTGTATGACAGATTGACTAGAGTAAAATAATTAGTGTGAAAAAATCTGTGTTTTTGGTCATAATCTTTAATTCTGTATCTTTAAACGTGGGTTACAATAAAGATAAAGATGTACTTTATTGATACCAGAAATTATTGAATTGCCGTCCTCAGTTGTCTTATTTTGAAATGTCCTGTTGTCCACTTCCTGTGTGGGAGTGTGTTTCTCTCTTTTTGTTTTGCGGAGTTTGTTTCCAATAAATACAAAGAAAACACATTTATAAAAATATAGTAACTTTCTGTTTCTTCTATTTGTCCATCATGTTAAATGTGTATTGGATGAATTTTCATGTGTTTTCAGAAGCGAAACGCGATGAGCCTGAAGAAGCCACAAGCGAAACGCGTTGCTCTGAAATAAACTAAAGATCCTCATAACCCAGTCTAGTGTGCAGTATGTTCCCACTATTAGTGGTTTTTTAAACTAGTTTATTCCTTCACCACACTACCGGCACCTCGACTGTCGCTGTGCACTGACATCCTTTCATGTTTTAGTGACTTAAAAAGTGGAGTTGTCCCCTCAGAGGTTTGTCCCAGTCAGATGTGATTCCTCCCTGAGTCCAGTAGAGGTCAGTATGACATCACACACCAGAGACCAGTGAGTCAGACGGGTGGAGCAACAATAGAAACTTAAACAGTTCCTGAATCGAAAGTTAAAGTTATTGAGAGCTGCAGCAGAGCCTCGTGACAGATCTCTCTCTGTCCTTCTGTCTGAAGACAAAAAACATAAAGTTCATCAGGATTTTGTGAACAGCTGCTCTGATACTGGTGAGTACAGCTGAGAATATTCACTGTGAAAAAAAACAATGAAAACAATTCTGTGTAAAACCCACAGAGACGTTTCCTCATTGAATTTGCATTACTAATAACTAATGTAGACCTACAGCCAAGCTCAGTCTGTTCACACATTGTACTTTAAATGTGAGGCTTTGTTTTGGAAAATGTCTAAATAGATATTGTGAAAATAGTGGCTCTGGACTCAGATTGTCAAACACTGGATCAATATGTGTAGTGACTCAGTATTTAGAAACATAGCTAACTGTGAGGTCATTTGAAATGTCTACTTTGAAAATGAGTGATTTTTATTACGTCTGTTTTCTGAACTCAAAGACTATGGAGTCATTTAGTTTTACAGTACTGATATTTTAGGGAAGCAGACGCCCACAGTACACACCTGGTCTGTTGTTTGTTAAAGGAGAACTCCAGGCTGTTTGCTCCTCTCTCTGTTCACATAGACAGTATTTTTATGGAGCTGAGCTGAACTGAACTGTTTTATTTAAAGCCAAAATCAGCTTCTGTCTGTTTGCCGTCATGTACATAATGTTGCAGTGTTGGATATCCATGTTAAATGTGTTTTAAGTTTCAATTAACCAGGTGAAGACACGTAAAAATGTGGGCTACTATTAAACAGAGCAGGTTTTAGTTTGTCAGCTGGTGTAGATATTAAAGGGATAGTTTGGGGCAGAGTCCATATCATTATCGGTTTTTCTGCCGATAATGGAAACCCGATAACGTAATGCCTTTGTAGTGAATTAAGTAGTGGTGGACCGTCGCTACTTAATTCGCTACTTAACTATTGCTGTTACTGATTTAGACGCACAATAATAGTCCACGTGTTCTTACTACAGCTGCTCTGTAGTAAACAAACACATATGGTGATGGTTCGCCTGTCACTTGTAGCATCCAGTGATAAGATACTGTAGGCTGTTTCAATGAGCCAGGCAGAGAGCACACGTGTCTGTTCGGTCACTCGCAGATTTCCTCATAATTTCCTCGTCCGTCCATGTGTGTGTGTGTGTGTGTGCATAGGCGCCGATTCCATGGGCACGCCACCAGATGCGCATTTCTCCGTGCCGGTCAGCAAGCACCTCGGCCCCTCAGCTGTGTGTCTGTGGGTATGTGTATGTGTATGTGTAGCCTGAATGTGTGTGTAGCCTGTGTGAATGTGTGTGTTAATCTCTCTTGCGCTCTGTTAAGATGAATAAACACAAATAACCATTCCGAAAAAGGTCCGTCATTCCGAATTTCATGAGGGGCCGCCATTCCGAAAGTGTCAATTGCTGTGTTTTATTTTGAAAATTGACCGGATTGTCTCATGTTTCTTTCTTTGACTCCCTGTCTGGCTTGACGCGATCGCTTGGCTGTGGAGGTGCGCACCACGGCCCATCTGCTGTGAACAACACAATCGCTTAACATGGACGCCGGAAAGAAACTGGCTCCGCTTCTCGGCGCTTCTCGGTGCTTCGCAACTATTCACAGCGCTTCCGCACCTGGTGTGTCCCCGGCCGGCTAATAATGTACATAATGTGTGGGCTAAAATACAAGACAAAACAAGTACCAAAATGCATCCCTTCCGGAACTCGATCCCCGGTCACCCATACCGAGGTACTGTACTACCGCGGCAAGCACTCCACAAGTTTTGCCCAGTACATTTTATTACTACCTTTCGAAATGGTAGACCTTTTTTCAGGTTCAGAATGGTGGCCCCTTTTCAAAAATGGCGGCCCTTTGGAATGCCGCACTGGACCCGGGCAGCACACACTCCATATACAATTTTGCAAGGTGTGGCCTTCCCAATTCCGAAGAGATGCGCCAAGGTGCAAAATCCAGAGCCCGTGGCAAGCCACCACAACGTGATGGCGATGCATCTCTCCACAGATACTGCCTGTCGAGAGTGTTGCCGAGCTATAAAAGATTGAAGTGGGTCATAAATCATGCAGAATGTTTGCTCTTGCATCCCTAAATATGAGTGACACATCGTCAAACATCCCCACCTTGCGATTCCACAAGGCATCACTGCTCCGCCTGCACCAAACGCCCCAGTTCATTGTCATTCTAGCGGTGATGGCAGCACGAAAGATGGTACAACTCAACAGTTGCATCCATTTCTGTCGCTTCCTTGCAGTTAGCAGAGTATTTGTGCCGCAACTCAACATAATAATTTGTGACAGAAACCAGAGCAGTTCACTGTCTTCCGTTTTGTTTTGTTGTTCAAGACACAATCAGATAGGATCACTTGTAATATGTTATTGGACTGTCAGTCAGTAAAGATTGGATTTTGATCAGATTTGCATGAATAAATAAATACAACGATTTCTGCTGCAGTCTGAACAAGGCCTTATGAATAACTTTTTCAAACATAAAATGATTAATTATGTAAATAAAACATTTTTTTTCTCACTTTGACCTTTGTCCTCAGTGTGTAGACATGTCTGCTGCCAGCAACCTGAGGTCTGAAGATCAGTTCCTGTGCTCCGTCTGTCTGGATGTCTTCACTGATCCAGTCACTACACCATGTGGACACAACTTCTGTCAGAGCTGCATCACTCAGCACTGGGATGTTAGTGACAGGTGTCAGTGTCCAATGTGTAAGAGGAGTTTTGAAACAAGACCTCAGCTTGAGATCAACAGGTTCATCTCTGAGGTTGTTGCTCAGTTCAGACGTGAATCTCAACAGAAAACCAGCAGCAGCAGCTCAGAGCAACAAGTTTCCAAACCAGGAGAAGTTCCCTGTGACATCTGCACTGGAACCAAACTGAAGGCCCTGAAGTCCTGCCTGGTGTGTCTGGCCTCCTACTGTGAGACTCACCTGGAGCCTCATCTGACACTGTCAGGTCTGAGGAGACATCAGCTGATGGAGCCTGTGGAGAACCTGGAGGACAGGATGTGTAGGAAGCACGATAAACCTCTGGAGCTGTTCTGTCAGACCGACCAGACATGTGTCTGCATGCTCTGCTCTGTTTTAGACCACAAGACTCATGAGTTTGTTCCTCTGAGAGAAGAATATGAAGGAAAGAAGGCAGAGCTGCAGAAGACAGAGGCTGAAACTCAGCAGATGATCCAGAGGAGACGACTGAAGATTGAGGAGATGAAACAGTCAGTGAAGATCAGTAAAGCTGCTGCAGACAGAGAGAAAGCAGAAGGTGTTGAGGTCTTCATTGCTCTGAAGGAGTCTGTTGACAGAGGCCTGAAGCAGCTCATCAAGGAGATCGAAGAGAAACAGAAAAGCTCAGAGAAACAGGCTGAAGACTTCATCACAGAGCTGGAACAGGAAATCTCTGAGCTGGAGAAGAGAAGCACTGAGGTGGAGCAGCTCTCACTCTCTGAAGACCACCTCCACCTCCTCCAAAGCTTCCCATCCCTGAAAGCTGCTCCACCCACCAAGGACTGGACAGAGGTCAGAGTCCGTCCACCATCATATGAGGGGACTGTGGAGAGAGCTGTGTCTCAGCTGGAGGAGACGCTCTGTGAACAGATGGAGGAGATTATGGAGGCTGAGATGAAGAGGGTTAAGCAGTTTGCAGTGGATGTGACTCTGGATCCTGATACAGCACATCCTAAACTCATCCTGTCTGATGATGGAAAACAAGTTCATCATGGTGATGTGAGGAAGAAACTCCCAGACAACCCAGAGAGATTTACACGTTATAATATTGTTTTAGGAAAACAGAGTTTCTCTTCAGGTAGATTTTACTTTGAGGTTCAGGTTAAAGGAAAAACTGAGTGGGATGTGGGAGTGGCCAGAGAGTCGATTGACAGGAAGGGAAAAATCACACTGAGTCCTCGGCATGGTTACTGGACGATATGTTTGAGAAATGGAAATGAGTACACAGCTGGTGATTTCCCCGCAGTCCGTCTCAATCTGAGGTCTGGTCCTGAGAAGGTGGGGGTGTTTGTGGAATATGAGAAGGGTCTGGTCTCCTTTTATGACGTAGATGCTGCAGCTCTCATCTACTCCTTCACTGGCTGCTGCTTCACTGAAAAACTACACCCATTCTTCAATCCCTATAATAATTATGGAGGTAAAAACTCTGCCCCTCTGATCATCTGTCCTGTCAATCAGGACTTCTGAAATGAATCTTCATGCTGTGTGTGAACAGAGCAAACACAACAGACACAGTATTCATATCACAGATGAAAACACAGTTTTTAAATTCAACATCTCAACATTAATCTTGTTTTTACTTCAAGTCTTTTATTTGGGTCTGAGAGGGTTTTTAACTCAAATGTAATGTAATCTGATGTAATTACTAACAGCTGTTTGTCAGTATTGAGACACAACGTGACAAAATGTCAGATTCTCATGTTTGTCTTCTTTTCAGATACATAATCACTCTGTCTTTGTTCATGTTCAGTAGAAACATGAATTCTGCTGGAGTGAACATGTCAGAGTAAAATAATTATCTTCAATTCTGTATCTTTAAATAAAGGTTAAAATAAATATAAAGATGTAGCCTACTTTATTCATCCCAGGCCGGGAAATTATTGAATTGTTGTCCTTAGTCCTCTTATTCTGAAATGTCCTGTTGTCCACTTCCTGTGTGGGAGTGTGTGTCTCTCTTCTTGTTTTGCGGAGTTTGGATCCAATAAATACAAATAAAACACATTTATAAAAATATAGTAAAGTTCTGTTTCTTCTATTCGTCCATCATGTTAAATGTGTGTTGGATGAATTTTCATGTGTTTTGTGATGTAACAGCACTGAGAGGAGTCGGTGTCCAGATGTTTGCAGCAGCAGCTGTTTCCCCTCAGACACCAGCACAGATCCAAGTGTCGATAAATCTGAGAGTCACACACGCACACACACATACACATTCACACACACACACACACACGCCCTGTGGCATTATGGGTAACAGGCTGGAGACACCTGCAGTGTTTACAGTCTGACAGCAGGGGGAGATGTTGATCCAGCACAGGGTCCACAAAACACACACACACTGGGAATACACTCACTGTTTACAGTCCAACACACACACACACACACACACACACACACACACACACACACACACTCCAGCCGTCTGTGTGTGTGCAGTCTCTGCATCCTGTCAGACTGTGATAACTTGATATTTAGAGACCTGATGATGTTCAGATTTAAAGGGGTAGTTCAACATTTTGTCAAATTGGCCCATTGCCATAATCCCTATAGTCATAGCAGTAGGTTCGTTACATTTAATTGTCGGTGCAAGCTGTTTTTAGAACGGTGGAGCAGAGCTGTGAGCTGCTCAGAGCTACGTTACGGAGGCTCATGGGATTTCTTGGTTTCCCTCATCAAACTCATCAAATACACAATCTAACAACTCCACAACGCTCTGGTGGACAAGTTGTGACCTGCACATTCACCACGCTATGAGATAATAACACAATGTTACCACACAGAGTTGTTTTAGAGGGAAATACAGAGACTGCTTGATGAAAAACTGTCCCTGAAGGCAACGTGCATCAGCGGTTTTGCATGAATTTCCCTCTACAACAACTCTGTCTGGTAACGTTGTGTTATTATCTCATAGCGTGGTGAATGTGCAGGTCACAACTTGTCCACCAGAGCGTTGTGGAGTTGTTGGATTGTGTATTTGATGAGTTTGATGAGGGAAACCAAGAAATCCCATGAGCCTCCGTAGCGTAGCTCTGAGCAGCTCACGGCTCTGCTCCGCCGTACTAAAAACAGCTTGCACCGACAATTAAAGGTAACGAACCTACTGCTATGACTATAGGGATTATGGCAATGGGCCAATTTGACAAAATGTTGAACTATCCCTTTAACTACATGGCTTGTAAGTTGTTACTATTGTTACTATTTTAACACTTTTATTCCCGTCAGTCACCGCCTGTGAACACCTGGTGTGAGCTGAGGTGAGCGACTGAACGAGTGAGCGTCACGTTCTGTTTGTTTACCGTCGTCCTGCTGTCGAGGGATCCTGGTCTTTAGAGGTCAGAGGTCATGGAGGAGGGAGCTGCTGCTATCACCTCGCTCCACCTGGCTGAGTGAAAGAAATCCTTTCCTTCTCTTTAATCTGTCCGTCACTCTCCTCCTGACCGTGTGACCCACTGACCTCTGACCCCCCCCCCCACTCCTCCTCCTCCTCCTCCTCCTTTGAGGTCAACGCGCCAGACGGCAACACAAATCAGCTTTAGTCGTCCGTCTGCCAACAGATCATCAGACCTGATTGGACCTCAGAGATTAACATGTTGGGTAGTTCGAGTCAGACTTTACTTGAGTGTCTTTGTTTGGACTGTTTTGTTTTCTTGTGAGTCTCAACTGACACATTTATCAAAACACAGCATAAGAACTTGGATGGTTCACTCATAAAAAGTTGAGTGTGGGACGATGGACACTTCCCACCCTCAACGATCGCCGCCAGTGTTTTCCACCAGGAAGAGGAGCCGACTGACGCGTTAACTCCACCTCGCATTCAACAGGTGGCGCACACAGGTTAAAGGGATAGTTCAGTGAAGGAAGAAAAAAGCAGTCGCTCAACTCATAGCCTTGATGTAGAAAAAATATATATAATTTATTAAAAAAGGACCGACGTGTCGACCTCACACAGGTCTTCCTCAGGGTGTACTGGCACAGAACACTGATGAGGGGATAAATAGGTACAGGTGTGTGGGGCTCGAAGGGGGCGGGTCCATCCACAATCGAGCCAAGACAACATCAGTATAAACAGGGTAACCTCATCACGTATTGTTACAATGCATGCCACCAACAATAATACAACAAATATATAGAAAATCTTATGGACACCACCATAATGTGGTGCCAAAAAAATGCAAAAAGTACAGCCACAACACAAAATACATAGAAAAAATTGTATGCAAAAATGTCTATGTAGGCTACGAGACCCAATCAAATAAAAGGGATGAATAACAATTAGTAGGAATGGGTGTCTGCTATAAACGATATAGAAACTGTGGAGAAATATGAGAAAACAAAACTCCAGAGGGTAAATAAAGTATCTAGCAGAACCAAAAAACGACGTTGAACATGTCTCGTCAAGTACAGTCAAAAAAATGCACAGTCAGGAAAAGAGAGGGTCAAAAAAACTTTTTCATATTTATCAAAACAGCAGTGCCACTTGCATCGAGAACAAACGATTGGGGATAGTTCACCCAAAATTCAAATTGCACTCATTAGCCTATCTACTCACCCTCATGTGGACTAAGGGCTGGGAGAAGTTTCAGAGTCCTCCGTGGCTTCTCTGAGTTAAAGGGGGTCTCGGCGTAGCAGTGCATGTCCATATAACGGTTGCAAATGGATACCAACTGTCTTCATAACAAAAAGACACACCAAAAAACATCCAATATTGTGACTATAACAACATCCACAATACCTCCATGCTGTATGTAATGTCCGTCTTGTATTAAAGCCCCAAAATGCGAAATTGTTCCGAAAAAAATTAAATAAGTCTATATTTCAAGCTTGTTTGTAGCGGAAGCTCCTCTTCCTGGTCCGTCCAAATCTCGCGAGATTTGCGCCGGTGTCAAGAAAAGTGGTATCCATTTACAACAGTTATATGGACATGCACTGCTACGCCGACACCCCCTGTAACTCAGAGAAGCCACAGAGGACTCTGAAACTTCTCACTGGAAACCGTGGGGGCGGTGTTGCTGTCACTACTCGATACGCAGCCTAGATCCAGTGTGAGACAGAAGAAGAAGAAGACATGATGGTGGAACTTTTCAAGGAAAAACTGTGCGAGTTGGTGAGGAACTACAACCATACCGACCACCGCCTCTCCATTTTCTTCTTTTATTTATGATGTCTACATTATCCTCCATAGTCGCCATGTTTGTTGTCATAAACTTTTGACTCTGAGCTGCCCCCTGGTGGATGTATTGGTTAACATCCATGCCAACGTAAAGGTAACAACGTTTGAAACGGATGCATACAATTTCTAACCCTAAACTAATAAAAACAAGCTACCATATATGTGATGAGTCTTATTTTAAGTATAATTAGATTTGTTTTGACTAGAAATGACATTTTTGACTAGAAATAGGACAAATATTCTTGGTAGTATTTTGAGTTTTTGCATTGTATATACTTTTTAGGTAGTTTTAAGTACCACATGAGTCTGTCTATTGAATCTGAAGGCTTTTTGACTTCACGTCAGGACCCTATATTTAAACAAAATAAAACAAAAACTTTTTCTTTTTTTCCCACAAAATTCCTAAATGTTCTGGTTAAAATTATGACATTTGTGTTGTTGGGGTCGGTTTTAATAGTAAGAACAATATAATTAGTTAGAGTTCAAACTGAAATCATGAGTGTGCAAAACCAACCTTTCCATGGATAAGGAGCCTAACAACGTAACCAAGAGATGATGGGATGGAAAAAAGTAATGTATTTAGTTTGTTTAACAGCTGATTTCAGACTCAAGACGAAGGTCAAAAAACAAAAAGAGAAAACCAACATGACTTTGGTAATAAAGGAGACGTTTTACTCTGAAAATCTGTTTCCTCTCTGTCCCCGTCCGATGTGGTGAAGCTGTTACCGTAGTTACCGTTTGAGAGACTTGAGTGGATGGTTTCTCATTAATTGGTCTGGTTTAGATTCTCCTCCAGGAGCCTGAAGTGAACACAGCTGTTATGTAACAGACGACTCCCTCCGTCCTCCTCCAGCTGCTGCTGCTGCTGCTGCTGCTCTCCTCCAATCACAGCACAGGTGTGTTTCCCATGACGACGGGTTACCGAGCAGAGTCTCCTCACCTGCTGCCTCCAGACACAGGAAACCCCACAGAGCTGAGGAGGAGGAGGATGAGGAGGAGGAAGAGGAATGCACAGAGCAGAATCACATTCAGAAAACGTCCTGACTTTTAGACCTGGACGACACGTATATGGATATTTTTTTAAAGGGACAACGAGGAGTTTCTATTTGGTTATAAAAAAGTCTCACGTTAATGTGGATGAATCTCCGCTACCCACACTTGTTAATGGGCCCATTTTCGATAAATATATCGTTTTGTCTCTATCGTTATTTTGCAGAGGTGGCAAGTAACGAAGTACAAATTGGTTGGGAAACACTGCCTCTGGTCAGTTCAATCTTGATTCTGTCTGAACTTTTTTTTGTTTAACAAAATTATCAAAAGATGTAGGTTTCATTAACGGCAAAAATTCATTTTTACTTTTTACTTTTACTTTGAAAGTACATTTCAGAGCCTGTACTTTCTTACTTTTACTTAAGTAAAGGAGTTGAATCAGTACTTCTACTTTTACCAGAGTATTTTTTTTATACATGTATCTGTACTTCTACTTAAGTACAGAATATGAGTACTTTTGCCACCTCTGTTATTTTGTTATTAATAGTGGTGGTGGAAATGCTGGGCGAGGCGACCAGCGTTTCTTTACTTTCGGTTTCGTGGCGAGTCATGAGAATAACGCCGTTGAATCTCCGTTTATGGTGGGAACTACGACGGTATGTGATCGTCTTCCAACCTCTGACTTTAATTCTTGATGAATGAAAACATGAGTCTGTCTTGCACCGGTCAAAGAATTTCACGGTGCGGAGGCTCATAAATGTAGTGTGAAAACACTTCGCTTTTCCAAAACTCCTCATTGTCCCTTTAAGTGGAAAAAACTCTGTCCACACCACAGAAATATCTCTGTCCATACAAAGAGGCAAAACTGAAAACGATCGCCTCTGAAGCCTGAAACGCCACGCCCCCGGCCGGTGGTGGCCATCAGCAACATGTAAAATACCACAGAAGACGAACATTATGAGCGCAGTCAAATGGTCCAGAAGAAGCAGTCAAAAGTCAAACGCCGGATTTTAAACCATGAACCACTGTCATGCATGTGCGCAGAGCTCGTTAACTTCATAAACAATCCACCTGGCGCTCGTTTAAATGTTTATAACACTCCTCTCCTACACTCTAACACACACAGGTAACTTCATGTGATTACACACACACACACACACACACACACACACACACACACACACGTAACCTAATGTGGTTACAGCTCCTCCATATCAGTGCTTATAGAAAGATGATCATGTGTCTGTCTGATCAGCTCTGTCTTGACCTTAAGATCGTGGGTTTGATTCCCATGTTGACAGAGATGGCAAAACCGGCAGTAGCCCCGTGGCCCATTCAAAATTTCCCGAGAGGAAATTTTCTAGTTATTATTATTACATATTATTATTATTATTATTATTGTTATGACATCATTCAGGTTCAGGGTTCCTCCTCCAGGAGATGAATCAGTCGCCACGACGATATTTACAGTTTACAAACAGAAACTATGTTCATGGACAAAGACTCAGAGACAAAGCGACGCAGCAGCAGCAGCTCCGACACCTCAGACACCGCCCTGTGTGTTATCTCATTTACTTCCTCTACACACACACACACACACACACACACACACACACACACACACCTGTGGCCCCGCCTCCTAGGACACAGCTGGCCGTCTTCACCCCCAACACACACACACACACACACACACACACACACACACACACACTTGTCCTTCAACAGTCCTCACGTCTCACTTCCTCTGCTGGCTGGCTGTGTCTGGCCCCGGCAACTGTCGCCATGGTTACCAGCCGGGATCACACCCAATCGTGAGACAGATGTGGCGCCTGAGGAGGAGAGAGAGAGAGGTGTGTGTGTGTGTGTGTGTGTGTGTGTGTGTGTGTGGGAGGGGGTCGGCACTGAGTCCTGTCACAACCAGGTAGCTCAGTTAAAGCTTTACTGTCACGATGTCACATGGAGAGAGGGGGATTGTGGGTAATGACAGCTCCATAAGGTCGGACCAGTCCAATTAATTAATCAAACAGTTAATCCCATTAAATACAATACAAGATGTGTGAGGAAGGATCAAAACAATATTAGATACAGTACAGAAGTCATCAAACATACATAAGAGAAAAGAATATATAAGAAGTCTATGTTATATAGAGAACTGTAAAAAGTCTTTAAGAAAAGTAATGCTACCAAAAGAAACTTAAAGGTGCATTGTGTAGGAATTCCTCCCATCTAGCGTTGCGGTTGTATATCTCAAGCAACTCAGTCGTATTTTTCATGCTGCATTCACGTGAAATTGGGCAGACGGCAGACGGACGACAGCCGCTGCACGTAACGGCATAAACAAGCCTCTATGTAAACAAGTGGTCCGTCAGCACGAGGCAAAACAATACACGTGACAATATGTTGTCATGGCGATGTGGTATTGTTTTACCTGACCCACGTTTTACCATCTTTCTCTGGACTTCTGTGACTAAAATGACATCTGGTTTGTTAGCGACGGCTGTCTGCCCGACTGCAGGTGAATGCAGCATCAGTGTAACGCTCTGTTCCTCCTCACTGCGTTACCGCGGTGACTTTTCACAGACGCCACCTCGACCTGAGCCGACAGCTGCGGTGTCTCCGCTGAGTTTCCGTGGTTTCCTACCGTCACGCTGCCACTGAACCAATGGCGTAGCAGCCCATCTGATGCATGATGGAGTTGTTTTAGAGGGAAATTCATGCAAAACCGCTGATGCGCGTTGCCTTCAGGGACAGTTTTTCATCAAGCAGTCTCTGCATTTCCCTCTAAAACAACTCTGTCTGGTAACGTTGTGTTATTATCTCATAGCGTGGTGAATGTGCAGGTCACAACTTGTCCACCAGAGCGTTGTGGAGTTGTTGGATTGCGTATTTGATGAGTTTGATGAGCTAAAAATAGCTTGCACCGATAATTAATTAAAGGTAATGAACCTACTGCTAAGACTATAGGGATTATGGCAATGGGCCAATTTGACAAAATGTTGAACTATCCCTTTAAGAAGATGTGCAGGCTTGGGCTGGTGTTTCAGATTTGGTGTGATAACAGAGCAATAACTTTAGTAACAGACGGAGAAGATCCTGAGTCTCCATCTGCCTCCTGTGTTCGTGTGTTTGGTTTTTAAAAACACAGAAAGTTTTGTTGTCTTGGTCGCTGATCTTTGACCTTTGGACGCTCATCAGTCTGAAACAAAAACAAAATGGCAGCTGCGTCGTGTTTCTAAACCTCCCTCCTCCTCCTCCTCCTCCTCCTCATGGAGCTCCTCCAAACGGCTCAGTTGGGCTGCAGATTTCCCATCAGGCTTTGCTCTCCTGAGACAGGAGATGCAGCAGAGTAGAGAGCAGAGTTTCCTCCTCTAGTGACCAAGAAGTTGCATAAATTATAATCCATGCAGTTCAACATGAGTTCATGTGATCTGAAGGAGGACGGACGGCGGCCATCATGGAAACACTGAGATCTGTAAGAAACACTGTAAAGCTCCATGTTTCTTGTTTTACTTTGATCCATGAGAAGTTCTAAAAACCAGAGAAAGATAAAACTTTATTCATCCTGAAGGAAATTCTCATGCTGGGTTGCTCCAATTGGAAATGTGCAAAAATATATGATGTAATATCTATAAAAAATATACTCTACTAGTGCAAAAAGAACAGCCTAAACATAATTTAAATACCATACAAGTGCAAAAAGGCCTAAAACATAAAAGATTGGCTGACTGTTTTCTAAAGTGATCCAATAAAAACAGAGCAGCTTTCACAATAAAACACTCAGAGAAACCAAATCCTGTAAGTTGTTGGATGGATGGTGGGTCCAGGTGGTGGTGAGGGGGTGGGGCTTTGTTGTGACATCACAAAGTGACAGGAAGTCCTGACGACTGTTTTTTTAAGGCTCAGTTTCTGAATACAGGCTGTGTGCATTTCTCTGTGGACTGAGGCTTTGATACTTTCACAGTATTAATATAGAACCTAGAGCTGCTTTATAATCACACTACACATGGACATCTACCTTTATACTGTATGGAGCTTTAACACAAACATCTACCTTTATACTGTATGGAGCTTTAATACAAACATCTACCTTTATACTGTATGGAGCTTTAACACAAACATCTACCTTTATACTGTATGGAGCTTTAATACAAACATCTACCTTTATACTGTATGGAGCTTTAACACAAACATCTACCTTTATACTGTATGGAGCTTTAAAGCTGGCCTGTGGAGTTTATACATATAAAACAATGTCCGTTACATTGCAGCCACTGCCAAACGACTTATTAGGATGATCATTGAACGCATCTCCACCACACAACAGTCCCTGGTTTACCCAGGAGCGCAATTGCCTCTGAGGAGCGACTTTCCCGCGCTGTCGCACAGGGAATTACGTATGCAACGCAACACGTTCGGATTTGACGTAGGGTTTAGAGCGCTGGTAAACAGAAGAGAAGAAGAACATGTTATCTTATTTTTGTCTAGTCTGATATGCAGCCGGTGGAAGCACTGACACTGCAGCCACCGGAGCGGAGGAGACCCGACGGCGGATTCGTCCCGCCCCCCTCCCCCCCGACACGCACCGCACCGTAACTGGAGAGATCCGCCCGGTGAGCGCGTTCAGAGTCGACCACCGTACCCCCCCTCTCGCTGACCTCCGCGGTCCTGGACCGCACAGGTACCAAGACCCCCTGTCATGTCGGTCCTCCACCCTCTCTGATCCGCCGCTAGTTGCAAGAGCCCCGCGGAGCTCAGTCTCTCCCTCCTCTCCCTCACTTCAGCACCTGTCCTGGGCTACAGCTTGGCTCGCTCCACCGTCCTTTACTTTTGAAGTAGCTATAACTAATAATAATGCAACGTATAGCCTAACTATACACGCGTATGAGTGATCAGAACAGTAAATTGTTTACACTACTTTTAAAAGGAGTAAAGTCATTTAAAACGAGGAGCGAGCCGAGCCGAGCCGACACGGTGCAGCCCAGGACAGGTGCTGAAGTGCGGATGAGAGGAGGACAGACCGGGCAGGAGCAACCAGCCCAGAGGCGTCTCGTCAGTCCTCGGCCGTCTTTAATGTCCCGAGACACCTCTTTCAATCCGTAAGGTTATTTGTTTGTGTTTAGGGAGGCTATATTTGCTTAGAATATTTTTTGGCAACCAGAAAAGCAATGTTGGACCCGGCGTGGCGGCGCCATCACACTCGCTCGCAAAAAAAAAAGACAAGAAAAAAGGAAAGAAAAAACGCACTTACACACATTTTGGAGGAGGGAAGCGCGTCACAGCATCATTTTTATTAAATCATAGTTTTCTCTAAATTAAGACAGTGTGCGGGACTATTTTTCACCCAGCCCCCCCCCCAAAATGTAGGCCTATGTATAAAAATATGAAAATAAATTGCGTGTAGGCCTAGATATCGTTTAGGGATTTTTTTTTTTTTTTTTACTAAACGTTTACAGTTTCATTCCGTGTAAACGTTTACACATGTATAAGGTCACACCCCTAAATAAATGCCAAAGCTGAATGACCACAACTTTTTTTTCTCTTCCTACTTCGCCAGTCACCTGGTTGCCTGGTTACCTGCACTTACCGTTCGGGGAGGGAGGGAGGGAAGGGGGGGGGTTCAACGTCATCGAACGGCGCAGGCTGACTGTTGCAGTAGCCTACTCGAAAAAAAACACGGCTGATGGCTCGTAATGAGCAGAACTCCACAGGGCAGCTTTAATACAAACATCTACCTTTATACTGTATGGAGCTTTAACACAAACATCTACCTTTATACTGTATGGAGCTTCAACACAAACATCTACCTTTATACTGTATGGAGCTTTAACACAAACATCTACCTTTATACTGTATGGAGCTTTAACACAAACATCTACCTTTATACTGTATGGAGCTTTAACACAAACATCTACCTTTATACTGTATGGAGCTTCAACACAAACATCTACCTTTATACTGTATGGAGCTTTAACACAAACATCTACCTTTATACTGTATGGAGCTTTAACACAAACATCTACCTTTATACTGTATGGAGCTTTAACACAAACATCTACCTTTATACTGTATGGAGCTTTAACACAAACATCTACCTTTATACTGTATGGAGCTTTAATATAAACATCTACCTTTATTTTGAAGGAGCTTTAACACAAACATCTACCTTTATACTGTATGGAGCTTCAACACAAACATCTACCTTTATACTGTATGGAGCTTTAATACAAACATCTACCTTTATACTGTATGGAGCTTTAACACAAACATCTACCTTTATACTGTATGGAGCTTTAACACAAACATCTACCTTTATACTGTATGGAGCTTTAACACAAACATCTACCTTTATACTGTATGGAGCTTTAACACAAACATCTACCTTTATACTGTATGGAGCTTTAACACAAACATCTACCTTTATACTGTATGGAGCATTAACACAAACATCTACCTTTATACTGTATGGAGCTTTAATATAAACATCTACCTTTATTTTGAAGGAGCTTTAACACAAACATCTACCTTTATACTGTATGGAGCTTCAACACAAACATCTACCTTTATACTGTATGGAGCTTTAATACAAACATCTACCTTTATACTGTATGGAGCTTTAACACAAACATCTACCTTTATACTGTATGGAGCTTTAACACAAACATCTACCTTTATACTGTATGGAGCATTAACACAAACATCTACCTTTATACTGTATGGAGCTTTAATACAAACATCTACCTTTATACCGTATGGAGCTTTAACACAAACATCTACCTTTATACTGTATGGAGCATTAACACAAACATCTACCTTTATACTGTATGGAGCATTAACACAAACATCTACCTTTATACTGTATGGAGCTTTAATATAAACATCTACCTTTATTTTGAAGGAGCTTTAACACAAACATCTACCTTTATACTGTATGGAGCTTTAATACAAACATCTACCTTTATACTGTATGGAGCTTTAATACAAACATCTACCTTTATTTTGAAGGAGCTTTGATAGAAACATTATGGAGCTTTGGTATAAGAGCATCTCTGTCTGTCTCAGAGAGTCTCCGTCGGTCCAGACCTCCAGCAGACGGCTGCAGCAGCCGGCGGTCGTAAACCTGCCAGCGGCCGAGTGCTCCCACAGCGTCCACCCATCACACTTAAATCCTGCGTCGTTTCTACCACAGACCGTTTGTTGGGTCCCTGAACGCCACCGAGCTGCTTCCTGCAGCAGCAGCAGCAGCAGCAGCAGCAGCAGCAGCAGCCGTGTTGTTTAGATTTACGAGCTCGTTTTATTTTGAAGAACAGCAGGACGGCCAGAGGACACCACCCAGCATCCGACGAGCAGTTTTCACCATTAATGAGTGAACGCTGTGGCGGCGCTTCACAAACTGTCGACTGTGATTTAAAGTGCAGAAGCAGCTCAGTGAAGTCACTTTGTGTTCTCAGACTCTTTGCTCTAGATCAGGGGCCGTATTCACGAAGAATCTTAAGGTTAAAAGTAGCTCCTGAGGGCCAAATTTAGGAGCAACTCCTAAAAAAAGTGGGCGTGTCAGTCTTAAATTTAGGACTCCTAGTTTTTTAAAATAAGAGTAATTCACAAAGTATTTTAGGCCTAAAAGTAGCTCCTAAGTCTGGGAGAGCTTAAAAGTCCTCGTGAGGACTCCTAACTCAGTAAGACCTATTCACAAAGAATCGGAAATGGCTGCAGCCAGGCAAATGTTTTGGAGACAATGGAGGACTGCGAATTGCTGCAGAGGGGAGTGCTGGAGCACCTGCCCCTTTGCCCATTGATGAGCAAAGTGCCTTTTTGTCTGTGTTTTTTTTTTTTTGTCATCTACAACATTTTCGCTATAAAACGGGAGTAGTGACGGTGACGGACTGTCCAATATAGGCGTCACAACGGTCGGACCGAGGTAACTGCGACCGCTGCAGTCGTGCTGATGTGAGCCAAAAATATTTTTAACAAGTTGGTGGGTGCGCTCAACAACCAATCACCGTGTTGAGCGCCTCGAATTCGTGCACAAGAATTGACGTAATCCATAGCAACGGGGCGTCACCAGGGCCTCACTCTTACTTTGCTCTTAGTGATTTATCCTTAGTAAGAGTAGGTCTCAGCGGCTTTGTGAATAGCTTTTCAGAAAAAACTCCTACGTAAAACCTTTTAGCGCGAGTTAGGAGCACTCCTAGTGGTAAGATAAAATGCTTTGTGAATACGGCTGCAGAGCTGCTGCTGCTGGACTCGTCTCCAACCGTAGCTACAGGATAATAACGATAAAGGACGCTGTGATGTGGGATAATCCTGTAAATATGTTGAAAATCATCCTGGTGGCTGTTGGCTGCAGCTGACATGAAATCATAAACATTATTGTCAAAATGTTTCTTTTCAACAGCTGACCCTCCTGTCACAGATTGGTAATAACATGACCATCCAAATGATGCTAACATTATAACACAGGTTCGAGATCGGCCAGATTTTTCTAAAAGGTTGATTTTTCAATACAATAGTGTTACTACGTTTCTATCATTATTTCATTTCAGAGGGCTTTTTTAAAAATTATATTTTATTTTATTTTTCAACCATTAATAAACCCTGGGAAGATATTTGGTGGTGTGTTGTTAGCAATAATTAGTGGGTATGTGAAAACAACTTGCAACACTGCAGCTCACAACTTGTCCACCAGAGCGTTGTGGAGTTGTTGGATTGTGTATTTGATGAGTTTGATGAGGGAAACCAAGAAATCCCATAATGAGCCTCCGTAGCGTAGCTCTGAGCAGCTCACGGCTCTGCTCCGCCGTTCTAAAAAATAGCTTGCACCGACAATTAAAGGTAACGAACCTACTGCTATGACTATAGGGATTATGGCAATGGGCCAATTTGACAAAATGTTGAACACACACACACCTGTGCAGACAGTGATCAGACACTTCCTGTCTCTTTCTCTCTCCTGCAGCGCGACCCTGAACGCACCACGACTGGATTTTTAAAAACAAACCATGTGAACAGAGAAGTGTTTCTTCTGGAATGTGACCCACATACCACCTGCTGTCACACACACACACACACACACACACACAGACACACTGCTGGGTGTCAGAGGGCGATGCTCACAGGTTGGTGTCGTGGGTTCATGGAGGCGTCCAGCCGGCCTTTCATGTCCGCCGTCACCCTGCATCTGAACAAACACACTGCTCCACTCCATCAACACACACACACACACACACACATAGACCTTTGAAGGTGTTCTCACTTCCTGTCCATGTGGTCACTGTGAAGGTTCAGAACTGGAACAGGAATTCACATCGACAAAAAAAATACCCTAATATTACACATAACATCAACCAATCAACTAAACATTTCGGCCGAACCAGCAGGTCTGTGAAGCAATGTGAGTATGAAAGGTACTCGTATATGTTTAAAGCAGAAGTAAGTGGTCCGGTCGTTTTCGCTAATGCTGCGTTCCAGGCAGGCTTTTGAAATCGTAAATTACAGCTTCAAGTCACAACTTACGACTTTGTAGCGTTCCAGGCAACCCACTCATGTTTTTCCGACCTGTTTTACCGGTGAAAGTCACTATAACGGCCACTCGTAACTTCTGACCTGTGAACTCGTACCAGATCGAACTGGTACGACTTCACGGTCGGAAAAATACGAGTTTCCTTGAATGCACCATAACAGTCCTCGTCCCTACGTCGCCACATTCACGGCGTTCCTTGGCTGCACACACAGCCCTGCATGCCGTTCTCTCTCCTCATTGGATAAAAACTGTAGGATACGATAAATGTTTTCTCCTCGGCTCAGAGCAGAGTGACTGACAGACCCGTGTTTCAGTCCAAACACTCTATAGAAGTGATTGCTGTCGGAAGATATAACTATTTAAGACTTATATTAACACAAATATATCACTTACTTCTGCTTTAAATATCCACATAAAAATAATAAACTGTGCAAAAAGGGTCCTACACACCGTGATATGCAAAAGGATTCATTGTTTGCATCTGGCTTTTTGACTACAAATACCTTGGGACTATTATTGATTTTAAACTGAACTTTCAAGAAAAGCTTTGTGTAAAAAAGGACAACAGCGTTTGCACTGTCTGAGAAAGTTGTCTTATTGGCATGTAGACAAAACCATGATGCTTCTATTTTATCGTGCTTTTATTGAGTCTATTTTATCCTTTTCCTTGGCGTCATGGTTTGGAAGCCTCCCTGTTAAGAACAAGAACAAAACGTTACAAAAACAGCTTCGTTCCAGCGGTAATCACACTGGTAAACAAGCTGTAGCTTGCACAAAAACTGCACAAGTCACTTTTCGGAGCATGATGTGTATCTCTTTTTATCTCATTTATTTTATTTATTTACTTTTATTATTTATTTTTAACCTATATCTGTAAGGAATTTGCTATATTTATTTCATGAATCGCAGCACTTTCTGTCGAGTCTAATTTGTTTCTTGTTTTATGTGTATGTGTTCTTTTCACTGTCCTGTTTCTGATTCTGATTTTTCGTTTTCTGTTGCTTGTCTGACTCTCGACTGTAAATTTAGTTTACCCCCTGGGGTATCAATAAAGAAACCTGAACCTGAACCTGGTCTCCACACTATCAGTCCCTGATCCAGTTTTTGGAGTTTTTAGGTCCTGCAACAACATTACAAATCATAACAGTATGCTATAGTGGAATAAATGGCATTACGTGATAAAATGAACTGTTATGCATCTCATTCAAATTCCTCTGATTTCAAGTCCCAGGTCGCTCAATAACGTCCTGTTTCAAAAGAAAAGTGGAATATGAGTTATGAGGCACAATGAATGTTTCAGTGATATGCTGTTGTAATGTGCTGCCAGTGAAGAAGCAGAGACTTGAATAAAGTTATGAGTAAAACCCAGATGCTTTGGACTGGTTATTTCCTTCACACACACGCACACATCGCTTACAGAAGCATCAAAACAGTAAGCAAACAGGCAAAGTAAAAACACAGATGTTTGTATACAGTCGTGCATCCAAAGAACCAACTTACTCCCACAGCGGTTTGGCAGCACTGTTGGATTTCTGCAAAACGCTGCTCATTGTCCTCCAGGAACCTAACGAGTCCCTGCAACGACAGACCACAGAGAAATGTCAGTGAAACTTGCTCAGTTAACTTGCAATTACAAATCTGCAACAACCCCAGATTACATTGACGTATTTCACACGTCACAATGAGATATTTCCGGGTGTCTTATCCATTCAAAGAAGAAAAACAGCTTAATATTAAAGGGACAGTTCAACATTTTGTCAAATTGGCCCCTTGCCATAATCCCTATAGTCATAGCAGTAGGTTTGTTACCTTTAATTGTCGGTGCAAGCTATTTTTTAGAACGGCGGAGCAGAGCCGCGAGCTGCTCAGAGCTACGCTATATGGAGGCTCATGGGATTTCTTGGTTTCCTCATCAAACTCATCAAATACACAATCCAACAACTCCACAACGCTCTGGTGGACAAGTTGTGACCTGCACATTCACCACGCTATGAGATAATAACACAACGTTACCAGACAGAGTTGTTTTAGAGGGAAATGCAGAGACTGCTTGATGAAAAACTGTCCCTGAAGGCAACGCACATCAGCGGTTTTGCATGAATTTACCTCAAGGGGGGAATGGGGAATTGGAATTCATCCTCAGTGTTTTGACCCCTCAGGGCCACCGTAGAAAGTCACATAGGAACTGACATTAATTAAAGTTTTGTTTCAGAAGGTGTTTCTGTGTTTCTGTGAAAACAAAGTGGAACAGGAAGTAAAATAATTTAAGTGATAAAAACAAATCTGAATGAAACGAGAAGGAAACAGGTGAAGAGAGAGAAGTAAAACCTGAAGAGAACACACACTGAGCTCTGACTGTGGAAGATCCTTCACTGCAACACACACACACACACACACACACACACACACACACACACACACACACACACACACACACACACACACACACACACACACACACACTACAACACACACATTTTTATTTTGATCTATTTATTCTCCACCAGCTGCTGAAAACATCTGTCTGAGGTCGAACATGATGCTGGAGAGGTTGTGTTACACTCACATGTTGTGTTTTATTCACATGTTGTGTTATGTTCACATGTTATATTCACATGTGTTATGTTCACATGTGTTTAATTCACATGTTGTGTTATGTTCACATGTGTTATGTTCACATGTGTATTGTTCACATGATGTGTTATGTTCACATGTGTTTAATTCAAATGTTGTGTTATGTTCACATGTTATATTCACATGTGTTATGTTCACATGTTGTGCTATATTCACATGTTTTACGTTCACATGTGTTTTATTCACATGTTGTGTTACGTTCACATATGTTAAATTCACATGTTGTGTTGCGTTCACATGTTAAATTCACATGTTGTGTTATATTCACATGTTGTGTTCTGTTCATGTGTTATATTCACACGTGTTATGTTCACATGTGTTATATTCACATGTTGTGTTACGTTCATGTTGTGTTATTCACATGTTGTGTTACGTTCACATGTGTTACATTCACATGTTGTGTTACGTTCACATGTGTTAAATTCACATGTTGTGTTATGTTCACATGTGTTAAATTAAAATGTGTTATGTTCACATGTTTTATATTCACATGTTGTGTTTTATTTACATGTTGTGTTATGTTCATGTGTTATAATCACATGTGTTTTATTCACATGTGTTATGTTCACATGTTGTGTTATATTCACGTGTTGTGTTACTTTCACATGTGTTATGTTCACATGTTTTATATTCACATGTTGTGTTTTATTTACATGTTGTGTTATGTTCATGTGTTATAATCACATGTGTTTTATTCACATGTGTTATGTTCACATGTTGTGTTAAACTCACATGTTGTGTTACGTTCATGTTGTGTTATTCACATGTTGTGTTAGGTTCACATATTGTGTTATGTTCACATGTTGTATTAAATTCACACGTTGTGTTTTATTCACATGTTGTGTTATGTTCATGTGTTATATTCACATGTTGTGTTATATTCACGTGTTGTTATATTCACATGTGTTAAATTCACATGTTGTGTTACATTCTCATGTTATTCTATATTGTTGTGTTGTATTCTCGTTGCGGGTCTGTGTGTAGCTCCTCCCTGACGTCGTGCTGCAGCCTCTTCACCTGACGTGCTGCTGCAGCCTCGGCCTCCAGATGTGCTGCCAGCTGTGTGCAGGCAGGACGAGCTCCGAGCTTCAGTCAGAACAGACATTAAAGAGCAGAGAAAAACACCAGAGTCACGGTGGATCAGCGCTGAGCGGCATGTCGGCATCAAACGGGCTTTTATTTTGGCGAGGCGCGTCAGAGGCTGTGTAGCTCTGCCAGACGAGGCCTCGGGAACATTCAGCTCCGTTTGCATCAGAGTTTCATCAGGTGTTTCCAATCCAGCCCCGGAATCTGAATGACAACACAGAGACAGGGCTGATGTCATCGCTGCTGTGTGTGTGTTTGCTCTTCATCCTCTGCTGTTGATTTGTGTTGTTTATTTCTGTCGGGATGTAAAGGGATAGTTCATGCAAAATTCAAATTTCACTCATTATCTACTCCCCCTCATGTGGACTAAGGGCTGGGAGAAGTTTCAGAGTCCTCCGTGGCTTCTCTGAGTTACAGCGGGGCTCAGTGCAGCACTGCATGTCCATATGACGGTAGCAAACGGAGCTCACTTTTCTTCGTCCAAAAAGACACACCAAAAAAACATCCAAATACCTCCATACTGCTCGTCTGTAATGTCCCTCTTTTATTGAAGCCCCGACATGAGAAAGTTTTCCGCAAAAAATTAAATAAGTCTATGTTTTAAGCTTGTTTGTAGCGGAAGCTCCCAGTGTTGCTCTGCTGGTATCTTGCGCGATTTGCGGAGCCGTGAACTGGGTGTTAGTGCAAATCGCACAAGATTTGGACGGACCAGGAAGAGCAGTGCTGGGAGCTTCCGCTACAAACAAGCTGAAAACACAGACTTACTTAATTTTTTTTCGAAACAATTTCTCATGTTGGGACTTCAATACAAGAGGGACATTACAGACGAGCACTATGGAGGTATTTGGATGTTTTTCGGTGTGTCTTTTTGGACGAAGAAAAGTGAGCTCCGTTCGCTATATACATATATCATATATATACATTTCAAAGTATTTTTCAAGGCCGCCACTGGTGGTCGTGGTGAAAATGACATGGAGAACAGGTGTTTTTGTTGATTTATAACCATGACGTCACAGTAGCTAGTGCGTGTGTGCTGCCCCCTGGTGGCTGATGGATGAAGCTGTCGGTGTTTTCCGTGTGTCAGGGCGTCGTCAGGCCTCCTCAGCGTCTCTGGGGTTTTTCAGCTCAGACTTTTTCCCAACCGGAGGAATTTTTATGGTCGGCACAGTCTGTAAAAACTATTAACATGGCAGATTTACACCTCACTAAAATTACAGACATGCCTCGCTGACGATCACAGCTCCTCCTCCTCCTCCGCCTCCTCCTCCGCGCCGCCGCAACACTGATCCTGACCCAACTGGCCTCCTGAGACCTGGAGGGATCCGATCCGCCGGCTCACAACAACACGTCTTCTTCTTCCTCTTCTTCTTCTTCTGCAGGACGAATGGAGCCATCAGGCCTCAGCTGACGGCTCATTGGCCCGGGGGGGGGGGGGGGGGGGGGGGGGGGGGCGACTGTGCAAGGATGTTAAGACATTAACGAGGCTCAGACATCAGAGCAGCAGCTGACTGAATGAACCTCGCTCCGACTTCCCTTTTCACCATCTGGTCCAGGTTTAGGTTTCTCCCCTGCGTCTCCGAGGAGGGAAACCTGCAGACAGACGGTTCAACCTCTTCATCCCTCCTCAGCGCCGTCGTCACCACTTCCTCTCTGCTCTGATTGGCTGCTCAGGGTTTTTTGTTTTTTTTAAAAGCAGCAAAGCAATAGTTCAATTCATTGATTTAAAGTCACAGGAGTCGGCTACAAAATAAAAGCATGATTTTCTCAGAACCCACTAAATGTTTCAGAACATGAAGTTAAGTTGTGTTAAGATAAGTTAAGATAAGATAAGTTCAGCTAGGTGAAGTTAGGTTAAGATAAGATAAGATAAATTAAATTAGGTGAAGATAATATATGATAAAATGTGACAAGATACGTTATGTTAAGTTAAGTTAACTAAAGTAAGTCAAGTTAAATTAGATAAAGTGAGTTAAGTTAAGATAAGATAAGTTAAGATGTGACAAGATACGTTAAGTTAACTTAAAGCCCCAGTACGTAGGAATTCCCCCGATCTAGCGGTGCGGTTGCATATCAGAACGTATTCTTGATGTTGCATTCACGTGAAATGGGGCAGACGTCAGACAGACAACAGACGCTGCATGTAACAGGATAAACAGGCGTCTATGTAAACAAGTGGTCCGCCAGCATGAGGAAAAAACAATACAGGCCTGACAATATGTTGTCATGGTGATGTGGTATTGTTTTACCGTCTTTCTCTGGTGGAGTAAAATGACATCCGGTTGGTTTGCCGACGGCCGTCTGCCTGACTGCGCCTGAATGCAACACCACTGCCTCCGTCCTTCCTCACAGTGGTGACAGTTTTAACAGGCCGAGCCGACAGCTCTGCTCAGTTTCCGTGGTTACCTACGGTCACGCTGCCACTCAACGTAAAAAATGGCGATGCAACATGGCCGCCTCGGTTCGGTGCGTCGCCCACTTATGTATTTGTAACGACTTGTAACAACTCATTCTAAGGTACCAGAAAGCTTTCATTTGTATGCAGGTGTGATTCCACTTCAGTGAAATACGTATTTATGAAAGACATGTTTGATTTTTGATAATAAAAAGCCAAATAAGTTACATACTGGGGCTTTAAGTTAAATAAATTAATTTAAGCTAAGATAAGATAAGTTAAGATGTATCGAGATACATTAAGGTAAGTTGAGTTAGGTGAAGTGAAGATAAGTAAAGTTAAACCTAAGCCTTTTGTTCTAACAAGGCCTTTATCCTCAGGATCAGCAGAGCTTCAGGTCTTTTTTTTTTCAACTTTATTTTAAGATGTAGCAATAACAACATTTCAGTCTTTCCAGCTCAAATTCGTTAAAACAGTAACAGTACAGTAAAGTCACAATTTTATGACAATATAACAAAAGTTAAATAAAAGAGAACAAAACAATCAAGTTAACAATAAAGGAAAATAAATTTGGTGACAGACCTCGTATACCATGAAAATTACAATAATAGTTATTGTGACAGATTATTCGTTAAACATTTCTGAGTGTATGTTCATTACTGATATACATTTCTTGTTTGTAATTAAATTAAGAGACTTAAAATAATAATCAAAAACAACTTAAATGATGGTGAAGAATTCTGAAATTTGCATTTATGGATATGAAACTTCCCCAATAAAATATAAAGGTTTACTATAGTACATAGTTTATTTTCTTTGAAATCAAAATAAGTGATAATGTTCTTCCCCTCAAAGTTAATTTTGTGTTTTGTTTTACATAATATATACGTAATTCTCAAGTTATTTCCAAAATGTACTACTATATGAACAACCATAAAACAAATGGGGCAGAGCTTCAGGTCGTCCATGTTTGTTGTCACTCGATGACATCACATGTCACATGGTTAACCGTCTCTCTGGGCGCGCTCAGTCTCACACCGTCATGTGACTGGTGTTAAACTCTGTGGTCTGACTGCGCCGGATGCAGCAGGAGGTTTTGCGACACGCTGCGAGCACATCGGCATCTGTACACACACACACACACACACACAAACACTTCCTCCTGAGTCTGAAGCAATAACAGCGATGTCACCGCCCGACCCGCCGCCGTGGAAAAGGCGGGAAAATCCTGCCAACCGTCAAAACCTGAAGTGAATTGGCGGACTCACCTCAGACGCACTCTCACTTCTTCACCACGACTCTCACTTCCTCTGTGGTGACGAGAAACTACCCAAGTTTATTTGTCATAAAAACTCTGAGCCTTTTTATCCTCACTCGTTCTGAAACGTCACATGATTTACAACCAGGGTCTCCAACCGTCACTTAGAATACAGAATCGTCCCCGTATTTGGACACTAAAGGACGTGTCTCTTATTGAACTGATAAGAGACGCACTTTATTTTGTATTCATGGGTATAATGTATGACTGCATTGTATAAAGCTGACAACTCCACAACGCTCTGGTGGACAAGTTGTGAGCTGCACATTCACCACGCTATGAGATAATAACACAACGTTACCAGACAGAGTTGTTTTAGAGGGAAATACAGAGACTGCTTGATGAAAAACTGTCCCTGAAGGCAACATGCATCAGCGGTTTTGCATGATTTTCCCTCTAAAACAACTCTGTCTGGTAACGTTGTGTTATTATCTCATAGCGTGGTGAATGTTCAGGTCACAACTTGTCCACCAGAGCGTTGTGGAGTTGTTGGATTGTGTATTTGATGAGTTTGAGGTTTGAATCCCATAATGAGCCTCCGTAGCGTAGCTCTGAGCAGCTCACGGCTCTGCTCCACCGTTTTAAAAATAGCTTGCACCGACAATTAAAGGTAACGAACCTACTGCTATGACTATAGGGATTATGGCAATGGGCCAATTTGACAAAATGTTGAACTATCCCTTTAAACTCAAATAGAGTTGATAGATAGGTTATCTGAAAGCAGAGGTACAGTAGCCCGTGAGGAGGAAGGACGGCGCTTCACGGCCCCCAGCGACCTCTGACCTGTGTTTACATTGATTAACACCGCCTCCACTCTACAGCAGCTCTGTGTGACCTCTCTGTGACCTTTGCAGCAGGTAATCCCCGGCCGGTTTACGGAGGATAACGCTGAGCAAAGACGCTGGTGAAGCTAATCCACCCTGACGTGGAGCAGCAGGTCGGTCGGTCCAGCAGACCGGTCCTCATGTCTCTGCAGCGGTTTGGATCAAAGTCACTGCAGCTCACACAGGAATATCATACATGACATTTACTGTGTCATGCAAAGTTTTGCCTACCCCCCTTGGTTTAAAATGTCTGTTAATGTGAACAGCTCAGCAAGTGGAAGATGAAATGAGTTAAAAGAATAGTTCACCCAAAATTCAAATTTTCAGGGGGTCTCGGCGTAGCAGTGCATGTCAGTATAACGGTTGCAAATGGATACCAACTGTCTTCGTAACAAAAAGACACACCAAAAAACATCCAAATACCTCCATAGTGCTCGTATGTAATGTCCATCTTGTATTGAAGCCCCGAAATGCAAAATTACATTACATACGAGCACTATGGAGGTATTTGGATGTTTTTTGGTGTATCTTTTTCTTACGAAGACAGTTGGTATCCATTTGCAACCGTCATATGGACATGCACTGCTACGCCGAGACCCCCTGTAACTCAGAGAAGTCACGGAGGACTCTGAAACTTCTCCCAGCCCTTAGTCGACATGAGGGGGAGGAGATAATGAGTGAAATTTCTATTTTGAGTGAACTATTCCTTTAAATGTGAAACACTGATTTTCAATATTTGGTAGCCCTTTAATTTACAGGACGTTAATTACATGATAATAAAGGTCAATTTCATAGTATTGAATTTCCACCAAGTCCTTGCCATTGTCAATTGACCCTTCGCCAACTCCTCCCACCAACGGCTATTGTCTAATCCTACGTTAGCAACCGTAACTATGGGCCTGGCAAGCTTTCCGCAGTGAGTCATTACGTTTGCTTTTGTGGACACATTTTGAGACTAGGACGAAAAACATTTGTTTGTAGAGAAGGATGTTGTTGTTGCTGCTGCTACTACGGCGGCAGCAGCAATATAGAGATGTTCAGATACGAGCTGACTTTTTTTTCGACTTGAGCAAGTGTAAATATGGGGATAACCATATGTTCACCTCCGAAATGACAGCTGTACTTTTACCGCGTTTACCTGGGCTTTTAGGCGAGGGATCCTCCAGGCAGGGACTGCTTTCACTGACTGATACAGTGGTGGGAGAAAAAAAACAGCAGCCAAAGCTGTATGTGGTTCACAATCGCCCCAAAAACTTAGAGTTTGACAACGTTTCATGACCAGTGAGATGACCTAAGTCTTGGTGGGTTGATAGACGGTAAAATGACCAGCCCTTACTGCTGCTCTGTACATTGTCCAGTCGTGTCGTTGAACAGATGTTTTATCCTCCTGCGCGAGTCACGTCACTGAAAACTATGAATGATCTTTGTGACTTCTTCTCTCTATTATCTCAGAACAGTTTATCCAGAAATTTGCTGATATTTCCTTTGAAATCGATACCAAATACTGCCAGGAGCATGGCTGGGAGTGAAAGTGCCCGCCGTAGCAACAGTAACCAAGGGGGCGGGGCTTACGCGAAGGGTCAATTACAATCAATAATTTCTGGGATATTTCTATGCAATCAATTGTTATTTCTTGGCTATATGTTTCTCAACATTACTACGAAATTGACTGTTATTTCTAGGATTATGATGCAATTACTTGGTATTTCTTGACATTATCAGCCTGTAAATTAAAGGGTTGCTGAATATTTTACTCACTATCAATGTATTATTTAAGTTAAACAAAGTAGCAGCCTGCAAAAGAATGGGAAACCCAGGAGACTTGAGCTCTCAGATAACTGTTACTGTATATGCACCCGGTGTGATGTCACAATGTTACATACAGAAACCCAGTTGTTGATTTGGGCTGTTTGACGGTTTGATGGTTTTAGATATTTTATGTTTTCGTATATTTTGATCTGAGCGATGAAACACGACATTGTCACAACGAAAACAAACTCAACGGCTGCTTCCTCTCAGCTCACAGTGTCACACTGCGGTTAACACACACACACACACAAACACACACAAACACACACACACACACACACAAACACACACAAACACACACACACACACACACACACACACAGTAAGCAGCTCCTGTCTCACTTCCTGTAGTAAAACGGTCGTCTGTTCACCACGGCAACAACATCGACCAAAACAGGAAGCATCAGCATGACAAGGCAAAAAAACACAACAACAGCATGTGACATGTTTGTTTGTCTGTCATGGAGCCGCTCTGAGTGGATCTTCAGCTCCTGGACCAGGGGTCAGAGGTCAATTTACAGAATACTGTATATAATAATGATATATATTAGTGTCTAACTTCTTATGTTAAATGTTCAAATTATATTCTTTTTTTTTTTAGCTCATTATATAGCTACACCTATACCAGCTTATTATTAGTCCCGCGTCCACTAAAGGGCGTTCACACCAAGATTTACCAGCTCAATATGAAACTTCAAGAAGGGAAATCTAAATATTCTAAGTAGTGGAGCAATGGATCACAGTTGATCAGTGATCGGCACCAAATGGTCCGCTGATCGATCAATAAAAAGAAAAATAGGTGTGTGTAGTTTGGGAACACGTAGTGCTGAATAAACGGGTAAATAAACGTGTTTCTTTGTGTTTGTTGATGTTGCTTTATGATTAAGTTAGAAGAAAGAAAGAAAGAAAGAAAGAAAGAAAGAAAGAAAGAAAGAAAGAAAGAAAGAAAGAAAGAAAGAAAGAAAAAAGTCACTCATCAAATTTTGTGGGAAGGGCCTATTGAAGGGTCAGAAAGTGGGCGGGGTCTGTTGAAGGGCCAGAAAGTGGGCGGGGCCTGTTGAAGGGCCAGAAAGTGGGAAGGGCCTGTTGAAGGGCCAGAAAGTGGGCGGGGCCTGTTGAAGGGCCAGAAAGTAGGCGGGGTCTGTTGAAGGGCCAGAAAGTGGGCGGGGGCATTCGAAGGGCCAGAAAGTGGGCGGGGCCAGTTGAAAGGGCAGAAAGTAGGCGGGGCCTGTACATATTTTTTCTGCCATCCTCAGTTGTTGCTCCGTTTGTTGAGAGCTGGAACGAGTCAGAGACACAGAACCACTGATGATGTCATCATGATGACTCACGGTGGCGCTGCAGTGAGCAGTGTGACAGGCTCCTCCCACCTTTCGTTCGTTCAGATGTCCGTCACATCTACCGGTGAATACAAAGGTAACACATAAGTCACAAACAGTAAAATGATTGATGAATCAACACCACACTTGTTTTTTTCCCCATGATCCTCAGCGTTAATGACACAGACGCCTGCACACTGATGCTCAGCAGCTGTTCCAGATGTTCCCTCTCGACGACGACGACGACGTCACGTTTGAACGTTTTCAGCGTCTGAAACGTCATCAAAGAAAAACTGTCTGTGTTTCATCACATACACAGAGCCGCCGGGGCGACATAGAGAGAGAGAGAGAGAGAGAGAGGGGGGGGGATGATGGAGGTCTGGGCACAGAGATAAAGGAGCAGTCCCCCCCCCCCCCCTCCTCCCCTCCTCCCCCCCAACAACTCTGATCCAACACTCACCAGGGAGACTGAGTCTGAGAGGACCAGGAAAGTAGGACAGAAAGTTAGGAGAGAGGGGGAGGAAGAGAAGAGGAGAGAGCGGAAAGAGAGAGAGAGGGGGGAGAGGAGAAAGAGAAAAGGAGAGAGGGTTAAACCTTATCTGTCATCTTAACATTGAACCAGTTTTACTCCAACAACAACAGTGTGTTGTCTAAACCCAACACACAACAATCAGATCGATCATTGAGCTCTGACGGCTCAAAGATCAATCAGACTCATTTCTGTTTGTTTGTTTGTTTGTTTACATCTCTTCCATCCTGTTGTGTTGTGTTTGTGTGTCTGTGTGACCTCTGACCTCTGTCTCCATGGTGACGATCAGCTGGTCACAGTGTTCTGTCAGAGAGAGAGAGAAGGGGCGGGAGAGGAGGAGAGAGGAGGAGAAGGAGAAGGAGGAGGGGGAGGAAAAGGAAGAAGAGGAAGAGGAGAAGAGAAGAAGAGGGGGAGGAGAAAGAGGGAGAGGAAGAGAAGGAGGAGGGAGAGGAAGAAGAGGAAGAGGAGAAGAGAAGAAGAGGGGGAGGAGAAAGAGGGAGAGGAAGAGAAGGAGGAGGGGGAGGAAGAAGAGGAAGAGGAGAAGAGAAGAAGAGGGGAGGAGAAAGAGGGAGAGGAAGAGAAGGAGGAGGGGGAGGAAGAATAGGAAGAGGAGAAGAGAAGAAGAGGGGGAGGAAAAGGAAGAAGAGAAGAGAGGAAGACGAGGAAGAAGAGGAGGAGGAGAAAGAGGAGGAGGAAGAGAAGAAGGTAAAGAGGAGGAAGAGAAGAGAGGAAGAGGAGATGAAAAGGAGGAAGAGAAAAGTAACAGTCATATTTACTGCATCATCCTCTGACCTCTGTTACCACCTCGTCGTCACAGAAACAAGAAGGAAACCTGATCTGATGTCACCAAACAGTGTGTGTGTGTGTGTGTGTGTGTGTGTGTGTGTGCGTGTGTATGAAGCAGGTAATGTAAAGGTCATCACCAGGCGTTGTACAAGCTGTTTGTCTGTAAACACCAGGCTGTTGCTGAGGGTCTCTGAGGCTATTTTAAGGTGAACCACACACACACACACACACACACACACACACACACACACACACACCCTGCACCCAGTCGCCCTGTGAAAACATCCCTGACATGTCTGTAACATTGAGACCCTGACAACCACAACTTCTCTGTTAAAGCTCCATACTGTATAAAGGTAGATGTTTGTATTAAAGCTCCATACAGTATAAAGGTAGATGTTTGTATTAAAGCTCCATACAGTATAAAGGTAGATGTTTGTACTAAAGCTCCATACTGTATAAAGGTAGATGTTTGTGTTAAAGCTCCATACAGTATAAAGGTAGATGTTTGTACTAAAGCTCCATACTGTATAAAGGTAGATGTTTGTGTTAAAGCTCCATACAGTATAAAGGTAGATGTTTGTGTTAAAGCTCCATACTGTATAAAGGTAGATGTTTGTGTTAAAGCTCCATACAGTATAAAGGTAGATGTTTGTGTTAAAGCTCCATACAGTATAAAGGTAGATGTTTGTGTTAAAGCTCCATACTGTATAAAGGTAGATGTTTGTGTTAAAGCTCCATACTGTATAAAGGTAGATGTTTGTGTTAAAGCTCCATACAGTATAAAGGTAGATGTTTGTGTTAAAGCTCCATACAGTATAAAGGTAGATGTTGTGTTAAAGCTCCATACAGTATAAAGGTAGATGTTTGTACTAAAGCTCCATACAGTATAAAGGTAGATGTTTGTACTAAAGCTCCATACAGTATAAAGGTAGATGTTTGTGTTAAAGCTCCATACGGTATAAAGGTAGATGTTTGTATTAAAGCTCCATACAGTATAAAGGTAGATGTTTGTACTAAAGCTCCATGCAGTATAAAGGTAGATGTTTGTACTAAAGCTCCATACAGTATAAAGGTAGATGTTTGTGTTAAAGCTCCATACAGTATAAAGGTAGATGTTTGTGTTAAAGCTCCATACAGTATAAAGGTAGATGTCCATGTGTAGTGTGATTATAAAGCAGCTCTAGGTTCTATATTAATACTGTGAAAGTATCAAAGCCTCAGTCCACAGAGAAATGCACACAGCCTGGATTCAGAAACTGAGCCTTAAAACCAGCCGTCAGGACTTCCTGTCACTTTGTGATGTCACAACTAAGCCCCGCCCCCTCACCACCATGGACAACACCATCCATCCAACAACTCTGCCTCTTGACAGATATTTTCCCACAATCCTAAAGCCCCTCCTCCTCTTTGCCCATACTTGGATTGGCTTGTTGTTAGGGGGCGGAGTCAGACAAACCATTAAACCAGGTGGTTTAATCTCTGAGAGGTTCCAGGTTTGCATTATTAATCCTCTTTGTTCTATAAAAAGAGAGAAAATCTGAGCCGTGTTTGATCTTCACACCTCGCTGACCTGATGTCATCACAGTAATCAATGACTCTGACAGGTCGCACAGGCAGCAGCCAATCAGAGAGCAGCTAGCCAACCACGCATCTCTGACCACGCCCACCTGTTCCCATGGTAATACAGTAAATACTCACATCTCAAATAAAACAAAAACATAACACAGTTTAAAAAGTATGATATAAAGCTATAAACAGGGCTGATCATTTGGGATTCGACTGCAACTTTAATGCTGTTGATTTATTTTGGCTTCATCTGTTGATTATAAGATTTCTGCTCCTTTCTGTTGCCATAAAGAGCTCCAAAGGTTTCACTGAAATAAAGAATTAAAGGGTCGGCACTTATAAACTGAACATCTTCATCCTGCAGCTTTTCAATCTATGTAACATTTATGAATTAAGTTTGAATTAATTCATATATTATTGGTTGTTGATTGATGTCTGACTGTAACAATTTATGCACAAGATCAAATAAACTAAAGTAAACTGAACGTGACTGTATTGATTGATGAGTGCAGAACGATCGGCCTCAGCAGGATGTTTCCAGGAAACACACACACACACACACACACACACACTCACACACACACTCAGACCTATTATCAGTGGTGTGTGTGATGCAGCAGCTGAATGAGGAGTCTGGTTTATCTCCTGGGGGGGAGGAGGGGGATTAAAGAGGAGGATCAGAGCTGAAAGGAGAACTCCTCCTCCTCCACTCCACCTGCAGGAAGCGACAGGTGAGGTCTGCTTTGATTATCTGCAGCATCTGATCCCTGATCGTTAACGCCGAGCCCCAGTGCATGCTGGGAGCTCGGCTCGCAGCCAAACGTGATGGACCAACCTCACTTCCTGCTCCTCCAGGTGGAGAGGCACATCAATTTCAGAGGCTCTCTTAAATATGGTCGACAGATGGAGCCTCGTCTTCCTCAGCAACATCGACATATCCTATTAGGGCTGCAACTACCGATTATTTTTATTATTGATTAACCTGTCGATTATTGTTTGGTCAATGAAAGGTTAAAAAATGTTTAAAAACATCAATCAGTGTTTCTCAAACCACCAGACGACGTCCTCAAATGTCTTGTTTTGTCCACAAACCAAAGAGAGACTCAGTTTATTGTCATAAAGGAACAAAGAAACCAGAAATATTCACATTTAAGAAGCTGGAATCAGAGTAGAGAATTTGGACTTAGAATATTTGTCTTCTTGTCAAAATGTCTAATTTCTAGTCAAAACTAAACTCTTTTCACTTAAAATAAGACTCATCACCTAAACATTAACTTGTTTTTAGATTATTTTCACTTGTTTCAAACTAATTTTCACTTGAAATAAGTAGAAAAATCTGCCAGTGAAAGTAAGTTTTTTGTGCTTGTAATAAGGAAGAAAAACTTGCTTCACTATCAGATTTTTCTACTTGTTTCAAGTGAAAATATGCTTGAAAGAGGTAAAAAGTGTCTAAAAAAAAAATTCTTTTTTATGTGATGTTTCTTATTTTAAGTATAATGAGATTAGTTTTGACTAGAAATTACATTTTGACTAGAAATAAGACAAATATTCTTGGTAAGATATTTGAGTTTTTGCAGTGTGCAAATTTGTCCAATCAGCAAGCGCCTCCTTTTCAACTGCGTGACATTATTCACAAAGTTTGGTGCTTCAGAAACGGCAGCGTGAAATCAGAACTGAACCAAGAGATAAATGTTATGCATAACATTTATCTCTTGGTTCAGTTCTAAGAAGACGTGCTAACCAATTTGTCGAGCGGTTGCCGACGTATTGGCGAAGCGGTTAGCATCGTCGCCTCCGATGTAGGAGATCGTGGGATCGATCCTCGCTCAGGGCAGGTCGAAGGGCAAACTCACACACTGGTTACATATATACCCGTTAGATGCTAGGAGCACAATTGAACTTAAACTGGTACATTTTGAAAAGGTATAAAGGTAAAAAATTTTCTCTGTGTGTTATAAATGTTACAACTTTTAGCTCCACAATCGAACCGAGTTCCTGTCGGTCAGGAGGGAAACCACCTGAAGCTCCGCTGTGCTTCCAACCACACTGGACACGGGGTCACGGGCTGCAGGTGGTGGATTACAGGCTTGGTGTCAGTGACCTGAGGTCCAGACGGAACGGAACCAGAGAGCAGACCTGAACCCGAACCTAGACCTAGACCTGGACCTGGACCTGGACCAGAACCTGGATCTGGACCAGAACCTGGATCTGGACCAGAACCAGAACCAGAACCAGTGTGAGGTCTCAGGTCTGTTCTACCGTCTCTGCTGAGTCAACGCAGCGTGTGTTGGCGTCGTTCCCACGCTGCTGATTGTGTTTCCTGCTGGTCCGGGTCGACCCGGTGTCACAGAGCAGAGCGGCGTGTCCTTCACAGACACTGGATCCTGTTTACCTGCCCCCCCTCCCCCACACAGCCCCCCCCCCCCCTGCAGCCAGTTCCCCGACATCATCTGAGCTAAACTGAGCGTCTGGTAACCTGAGGCCATGGTGGGGGGGGGGGGGTGCTGGGTTAAGGCAGCACTGACCCCCCCCCCCCCCACACACACACACACACACACACGGTCTAAATATAACTGACTGGTTTACATGAGCTCCGCCCGCTCCGGTTACCACGACACCCGATGCGGCCATGTGCTGCGAGCTGCAGGGGAACACGTGGAGGTC
Source organism: Trachurus japonicus (assembly GCF_045865225.1). Taxonomy (NCBI): domain Eukaryota; kingdom Metazoa; phylum Chordata; class Actinopteri; order Carangiformes; family Carangidae; genus Trachurus; species Trachurus japonicus. The sequence goes on from NC_140907.1 coordinate 36,463,514, forward strand.
GAGTGTGTCGGTGGCGGCGTGAACACGTCCACACATGTCAGAGCTCGGCCTCCATTCACAGGTCGCTGTCAAACTGCTGAGTCATGACATCACAAACATGAACAGGTTCTGGACTGAGGCTATCCCAGCATGCACTGCAGCCAGGGCACTGAGGGCAGCCAGTCTATTTCACATATTACATGATAATATGCTAATAGTTCCTTTTTACTGACCTATGTTCACTCATCATGTAGCAGTAGCTAACATCATTGTTGATTTGACACAACAGAACATGACTCCGCCCCCTTTAGGAGACCAGCAGATAATGACTCCGCCCCCTTTAGGAGACCAACAGATCATGACTCCGCCCCCTTTAGGAGACCAGCAGATCGTGACTCCGCCCCCTTTAGGATACCAGCAGACCGTGACTCCGCCCCCTTTAGGAGACCGGCAGACCGTGACTCCGCCCCCTTTAGGAGACCAGCAGATCGTGACTCCGCCCCCTTTAGGAGACCAGCAGACCGTGACTCCGCCCCCTTTAGGATACCAGCAGACCGTGACTCCGCCCCCTTTAGGAGACCGGCAGACCGTGACTCCGCCCCCTTTAGGATACCAGCAGACCGTGACTCCTCCCCCTTTAGGAGACCAGCAGACCGTGACTCCGCCCCCTTTAGGAGACAACAGAACATGACTCCACCCCTTTTAGGAGACAACAGAACATGACTCCACCCCTTTTAGGAGACCGGCAGACCGTGACTCCGCCCCCTTTAGGAGACAACAGAACATGACTCCACCCCTTTTAGGAGACAACAGAACATGACTCCACCCCTTTTAGGAGACAACAGAACATGACTCCGCCCCCTTTAGGAGACAACAGAACATGACTCCACCCCTTTTAGGAGACCAGCAGACCGTGACTCCGCCCCCTTGAGGAGACAACAGAACATGACTCCGTCCCCTTTAGGAGACCGGCAGATCGTGGCTCCGCCCCCTTTAGGAGACCGGCAGACCATGACTCCGCCCACTTTAAGAGACCAGAAGACCAACAACTAACGCGTGAACTAATGTTCGCAACCTTAAATCTGACTGTTAGCCGTGTAAATAAGAAAATTATAAATATCTCACTTTTCTCTATGGACAACTTCAATACATCCACACACATGTTCACAAAACGAGGTGGGGGGATGGGTGACCACGCCCACTTTAGGAGACAGGAAATGAAGCTGAATCATTCATACCATTAGTGCAGCTTGCAGTGAGACTTTTTGATGGTAATTGAGGATCTTTGGCTTAATTACAAGGTTTTCTAACTTTAGCTTTATAGTTAGGCTACACTTTGTTAGTGTTAGCGAAAGTCTAACTTCAACGTTATAGCTGATGTCCGTTTTTCCGTTACTGTGCTTTGAGATCTCAGAGCCACCGTAGTTCTGTGGTGGTTTGGTGGATCGGTGCGTTACAGTGAGGATGTTTAGCTACAGATGTTGTCGTCCCTCTCATGAACTGTCACAGAGCTAAAGGCTAAAGTTAGTGCGTCCTGGCAGGAATGTGTGCTGACGACGACGCTGTGCAGCATCACGGGAGCCCAAAGGTCAGAGGTGTCTGGTTCTGGTTCTGGTCCAGGTCCAGGTCCAACTCTCTGTGGTTCCTTCCTCTCATGTTTTGTATTGTACATCTATATTTATTTATTCATTGATAGCTACTGTGTGTTTACTGTTATTTACTGCTCCACCAGCCGAGCTCAGAGAAATGAGGGCAAAATTAAGCTGAGAGCGTTTGACACAGGCCTGATTTTAAAAAGAGGAAAATAAATCAGCTTCTCCTCCTCTGTGATATTAAAGTAGGTCAGAGAGTAAACAAGTAAACAGAGTGTTTACTGCAGCCAGCTCGCAGCACAACATCTGACATGATGAAGGAAATAATTCAGCAGAGGAAGAAAGTTCACTTCAGTTTACAGCCCCGTATCTGAGGACTCTTATTTTGTTAACTGACCGTGTGTGTGTGTGTGTGTCTTTTTCTGGAAACTCAGAATTAAATTTAAAACAAACACTTGAAGCCCCTGAACTGGTGAAACCTAAAACCTCCAGTACCCTTAACACACACACTGCGAGGGGGGGTTACACTGTCAGCTGTGGGGGGTTATTTATATTCTCCCTCCTCCTCTGGTTCACGTTACACACCAGTCTACCCAGTAACCCCCCTGGTCCAGCGTGTACAGTGTTTTTAGTGTGTATGTGTTCAGTGTGTTCAAACTGTTTCTCAACCACATCCTGGTCCTGGACCCTAGTCCTGGTCTCTGGACTCTGGTCTCTGGTCTCTGGACTCTGGTTTCTGGACTCTGGTCTCTGGACTTTGAACCCTGGATTCAGATCCCTGGACTCTGGTCTTGGAGTCTGGATTCTGGACTTGGTCTCTGGACTCTAGACTCTGGTCTCTGGTTTCTAGACTCTGGTCTCTGGCCTCTAGACTCTGGCCGTTAGACTCTAGTCTCTGGTTTCTGGCCTCTAGACTTTGGACTCTAGACTCTGGTTTCTGGCCTCTAGACTCTGGTTTCTGGCCTCTAGACTTTGGACTCTAGTCTCTGGACTCTAGACTCTGCGGTTTCTGGCCTCTAGATTCTGGCTTTCTGGCCTCTAGACTCTGGTCTCTGGCCTCTAGACTCTGGACTCTGGACTCTAGACTCTGGTCTCTGGTCTCTGGTGTTGGACTCTGGTCTCTAGACTCTGGTCTCTAGTCTCTAGACTCTGGTCTCTGGTCTCTAGACTCTGGACTCTGGACTCTGGTCTCTGGTCTCTAGACTCTGGACTCTAGGCTCTGGTCTCTAGTCTCTGGCCTCTAGACTCTGGACCCTGGTCTCTAGACTCTGGTCTCTAGACTCTGGACTTTAGACTCTGGACTCTGGCCTCTAGACTGGACTCTAGACTCTAGGCTCTGGACTCTGGTCCTGATCTCTGGTCTCTGGACTCTGGTCTTAGACTCTGGATTCTGGACTTGGTCTCTGGTTTCTGACCTCTAGACTCTAGACTCTGGTCCTGGACTCTGGACTCTAGACTATGGTCTCTAGTCTCTGGACTCTAGACTCTGCGGTTTCTGGCCTCTAGACTCTGGTTTCTGGCCTCTAGACTCCTCGTCTCTGGGCTCTGGTCCTGGACTTTGGACTCTCTCTGGTCCTGGTCCAGTTTCCTCTGGCTGGTGGAGAACTGAGGTCGAACCACAGTGAAGTTTCCTCCTGGTTGACTCTTCCTCACTGAGGGAGGAAACACACGTAAATGTACAGATTCAGTATCAGAGTCGAGCAGGAAGAATTAAACTGTAACATCCCATAATATGTAAACATAGAACATCCACACATACACATGTATTAATAATATGTATGATAGTAACACATGAACTCTGTGTATCTCTCTCTGTTGGCAGAGTTCCCAGACTCAGATATGCTCTCCCCCATCTAAACATATCCTGCTGGATAACTTTCCATCAGCCTCGGACTGACACCACAGTTTTTTTTCCTCTTCCCACAAAACCTGATCCCTCCATCCCATCACGGAGGAGGAGTGTGTGTGTGTATGTGTGTGTTGGGGGAGGGGGAGGGGGGGGCTCCTCCATGAATCATGGCTGGGAACCAGATGTTCACAGCCTCCAATGACAGAGGAGACTCAGGCTGTTATTAGAGCAGAGCTGGGAAACACTGAGAGCATGTGGAGCTGCTGGGGTCACACAGGAGGCCCCGCCCACCATGACCAGGCCACGCCCCCCCACAGCAGGCCCCGCCCCCGGTGTCCGGTATTAGAGCCAATCAGGAGACAGCATTACGTCTCCACAGAACGAGGGACCGGTCAATAAAGTGAGGGACCAGTATCGTAAAATTAGGTGTATAAGTTAAACTTTTTTTCCCTTTTTTTTCATCTAAAAAGTTGGGTGCGACCTATAGACCAAGGTAAATATCAAACCCGTCCACACCGCGTTTTCAGTGATCAGATTGCAATCAGATGGAGCTTGACCACATGAAAGTACACTGATCCGACCGGTCAAACCACCTCCAGAGGTTGTCATGGACGCGTTGTGACCGGTGTAAACGGTGATGTGTTCTGTACTCGCATATGACTATGCGGGTGTTTTTTTTCCTGATTAATTAACGAGACTTGTTTGGGTCCGCCATAGTCTCTCACAGAAAATAATCTTATTGTTATGTTTTTTTAACAGCATTTTACCGTCTCTCATCTCTGTCAGTCAGCCCTTCCTCCTGCTGGACTCGGTCTCTCTCTAACGTGCAGGCACACACACACACACACACAACACACGCGCGCGCACACACACATGCGCTATATTGCACTAAATGTACAGTAGCCTATTCAAATAACCCCGCGATCTCTTTTTCTTTTTTTAAGAATTTTAATTTTTTTTTAATTTAAAGCAGAAGTAAGCGATATTTTTGTGTTAATATAAGTCTTAAATAGTTATATCTTCCGACAGCAATCACTTACATAGAGTGTTTGGACCGAAACACGGGTCTGTCAGTCACTCTGCTCTGCTCTGAGCCGAGGAGAAAACCTTTCTCGTATCCTACAAGTTTTATCCAATGAGGAGAGAGAACGGCATGCAGGGCTGTGTGTGCAGCCAAGGGATGCGCCTGAATGTGGTGACGTAGGGACGAGGACTGTTATGGTGCGTTCAAGGCAGCCCGTAACTCGTGTTTTTCCGACCTGTGAAGTGGTACCAGTTCGATCTGGTACGAGTTCACGGGTCAGAAGTTACGAGTGGCCGTTATAGTGACTTTCACAGGTAAAACAGGTCGGAAAAACACGAGTGGGTTGCCTGGAACGCTACAAAGTCGTAAGTTGTGACTTGAAGCTGTAATTTACAGTTTCAAAAGCCTGCCTGGAACGCAGCATTACCCAAAACGACCGGATCGCTTACTTCTGCTTTAACACAGAGACTTGTGGAATAATTTGTATAGCGTTTTTAATAGGCATAGAAAACCTTGTTTTCTCAGTTTGAGACCCCCAAAAATAAACTGCGACTTATATTTGGAATTTTACGGTAAATAAAGCGAGGGACCGGTATGGGGACATGATAAAGCAGGGGACCGTTCAATAAAGCGAGGGACCAGTCAGAGATGTCAAACAGACTCTGAAGTAGAATCTTGGGTTTTGTTTAGTTTTTGGCGGCCGATGACAGACGAGGCGTTCACTGCCCTAGTTCACAGTCAGACAGAGGAGGTGATTTCATCCATCATGTGAACTGTGGCTGGTTCTCCCTCCTCCTAAAAATAGACGGTGGTGAGGCAGAGGAGGAGGAGGAACACATTAATCATGGAGAGGAAGGAGGAGGAGGAGGGGGACGGGGGACGGGGGGGCGGGGAGGGGGAGAGAACATACGGTTGGATTAAAATGATTTCGATTTCAAAATAAAACTTCAACACCAGCTTTTATCTTGATATTCACACAGCAGAGAGAAACATCTGGAAGGTTTTACTGCCCTCACGCACACACACACACACACACAGATGTTGCCACATGTGTGTTGTAAAGCCCAGATAAGGTTTGTGTTTACTTCACAGAGCGAAGGTCGAGGTGTTTTTTGGACACCTGTGTTAGGCTCCGCCCCCCTGAGTCGTACGATGATGGATTGTGTATTTGATGAGTTTGATGAGGGAAACCAAGAAATCCCATGATGAGCCTCTGTAGCGTAGCTCTGAGCAGCTCACGGCTCTGCTCCGCCGTTCTAAAAACAGCTTGCACCGACAATTAAAGGTAACGAACCTACTGCTATGACTATAGGGATTATGGCAATGGTGGCAATTTGACTAAATGTTGAACTGTCCCTTTAAGGTGGAAGCTCTGTGTGACCTCTGCTGATGATGATGATATAAACACATTTGATCATTTACTCGTGAGAGTGGAGATAAGAGCAGACGTCAGCACACACACACACACACACACACACACACATCAAATACAGCAGCGGTAGGTGGTGTGTGTGTGTGTGTGTGTGTGTGTGTGTGTATAGGTGTGTGTGTGTGTGTGTATGTGTGTGCGTGTGTGTGTGTCGGGGTTCAAAGGTGGAGCTTTGATTCAGGAGACGACCTGAACGCTGAGTGAATCCTGGTGTAAAGAGGCCGAGCAGCTGTTACACATTTACTCATCCCTTCATCGAGGGGGAGGGGGGGTAATTACAAAGCACATCAGAGGAAGAACCCTCACACACACACACACACACACACACTCAGCTCCACCCTGCGCTGCACCAACCTCTGTATCAGAGCTGATCTGAGAGCAGGAAGACGGAGGAAATAAGTAGAAAAAGAACAAAATATAGAATAAAGTAGAAAAAGAACAAAACTACAGAAGCGTATAGACCGAATCTCCTTGTTGTTTACATTCTACTTCCGGGTAGAAAACCAGCACGTAATTTGAATGAGATCAATAGTAACGAACGAGAGTTTAGCTATCATATTTTTCACGCCCTATCACCGTTTAGACAAATCTGAAATGATTGAAGAAACATTACTATTTCTGTGTGTGTGTTTTGTTGGGGGAACACGGTGTCTAGAAAGCATTAGTGGCTGCAGCTGACAGGGACAGCTAACGGTAGCTAAGCTAACGGCGGTAGCTAAGCTAACACCAGGACGTCAGCTGTTAAAACCCTCCCGTTGTGGGACACGACATGAAACTACTCCAGTTAGCTCAGTCATGTTGGAACTCAGATATCCGCTGGAGAAAATATTTTTTCATGGACCGTTTATTGAGTCACTAAGTTATTAAAGTTAAACAGGTAGCTAACCGTTAGCCCGGCTAATCTATCATAACCATGACTAATTACAAAAATGTTCACAGAAGAAATAGTAATGTTTGTCCAATCATTGGTTTTATAGACTTTACAAACATCAGATTAGTCTAAACGGTGATATAGTGACATGAAAAATTAGATAAATATAGCGAAACTCTCGTCCGTCACTATTGTTCGAATGCTGGTTTTCTACCCGGAAGTAGTTGTAAACAACAAGGCGATTCGTCCTATTGCATTCACTTGAGTAATTTATATTTTGGTTTATTTTTCGGGGTAATTATTTCAATTTTTTCGGCTTTTCTGACTACCTTTTTTCCTCCTGTTTTTCCGGGTAATTTTTTTCTAACTTAGCTATTGAGATTTCAAAATCCCGTGAGAAGTTCCCACCTGCAAGTATAACGTAAAGACTGATTTCAAAATAAAGGTGCTACATCAGACTGTTCTGAGTGTTCTGTAATAACAGGTAGTTTCCTTTCAATATGAATCTGAATTTACTGGGAACAGAGTGAAAATAAGACTGTATTTTGTAATGTGGAGCATATTATCCATGGATGTATCTCATGGATCTAAGATGTTATAGATCCGTGATGAAGTGGAGGCTCGACTGCAGCGGTTAAATGTTACTTGCAGGTGGGAGCTTCTCGTGCGATTTTGAAATCTCGTTAAAGCCGAAGTAAGAGGAATGTTTGTGTTAATATAAGTCTTAAATAGTTCTATCTTCCGACAGCAATCACTTATAGCGTGTTTGGTCTGAAACACGGGTCTGTCAGTCACTCTGCTCTGAGCCGAGGAGAAAACTTTCCTTGTATCCTACAACCTTTATCCAATGAGGAGAGAGAACGGCATAAAGGGGCGGTCCTCTCTGTGTGTGCAGCCAAGGGATGCGCGTGAATGTGGTGACGTAGGGACGAGGGCGGGGACTGCTAACTCCATCGGCTGACAGGAAGTTAGACAAAACCACCGGATCGCTTACTTCTGCTTTAAGTCAGAAAAAAATGACCCCGAAAAACAAACCAAAAAATAAATTACTTATTACAAGTGAATGCAATACGCTTCCGTACAAAAAAAAAAAAAAACTATAAACAATCCAATAAATAAAAATAAGGCACATCCCCAGAAACCTGTCGCTCTGCATTATGGGATACCTCAGGGCTCCGTGCTGGGTCCTCTTCTATTGGATCAACACACGTTCAACTCCTGACCCCGACACACACACACACACACACACACACACACACACACACAGAGTGAACAGGAAGTTCACTTTGATGTTTTATCGTGTTTCCTTCTTCCTGCTGATGTCACTTTTCCTCTCTGACCTTCATGGTCGGACTCTGGTCATGTGACACATGTCGTCCAGCTTCTGTTTTCACTCAGCTCTGACCACACACACACACACACACACACACACACACACACACTTCACTTCCTGTGTGTGACTCAAGGTTATTATAGTTTTAAAATGTTCAGTAGTTTTTATTTGTATTTAGTTTTTTAGTTTGACTTTTTATTTCTATTTAGTTTTTGTTCAGTTTTTATTTTGAGGAATTGACTAGTTTTTATTTTTGTAGTTTTTAGTCTTAGTTTAGTTTTTATTCAGTTTTTATTTAGTCTTAGTTGTAGTTTTTATTCAGTTTTTATTTAGTCTTAGTTGTAGTTTTTATTTAGTCTTATGGTGCGTTCCAGGCAACCCGTAACTCGTGTTTTTCCGACCTGTTCCTATGGTTACCTGTTAGAACGTACAGTCAAACTCGTAACTTCCCACCTGTGAACTCGTACTAGATGGATCTGCTCCCAGTTCCCAGTTCGTAACTCGTAACTTGCCTGGAACGCTACAAACTCGTAACTGGTGACTTGAAGTCGTGATTTACGGGTTAAAAAGCCTGCCTGGAACACACCATAAGTTGTAGTTTTTATGTAGTTTTTATTTAGTCTTAGTTGTAGTTTTTATTTAGTCTTAGAACAGCGGAAGTGACCGGTCTTGCAGATTCGCAAAATTATTATTTTAAATCAATGAAAGTCGTATTTTGATCAACATTATGTTTCAAATTAATTATTTCACTCGTAAACCGTGTACTAAGCGGGATAATGTATAGTTGGTCGATTGTTATGGAGAAATTCATGTTGAATGAAACATTCCATACAACCTGTCGGGTTTTATTTCTCCATAACAACCTCTGAACTATTCATTATCTCTTACTTACTTGTTCACAGCTAGTTTCAGTTTTAGTGAACTATAATAACCCTGGTGTAATAAACCAGTGGACAGATAAGGAGCTCGGTCCCACTGTACAAACCTCCTGCAGCTGCTCTCAGGTTGGACACCATCAGCCCCCCCCCCCCCCCCCCCCCACCCCCGGCTGTGGCCTTTACTTCCTGCCAGCTCGTTGACGTGGCAGATCCAGCTCTGTTTACCTCCAGCAGGAATCTCCAGGCAACAGGTCGGACCTCAACCTGATCCAGGTCCAGAGACCACGACCTGCTCCTTTATTGGTGCTGGGACTCACCCCAACTGCCCCCCCCCCCCCCCAAAAAAAAAAAAAGGCTAATTATAGAGGGGGCAGCTGCTGGGTCTGACCCTGCACAACACAGGTAAAATCCCTGGTTGGTCAGTTTCAGCTCAACCACCTGTTGCAAACATCTACCTTTATTTTGAAGGAGCTTTAATACAAACATCTACCTTTATTTTGAAGGAGCTTTAATACAAACATCTACCTTTATTTTGAAGGAGCTTTAACACAAACATCTACCTTTATTTTGAAGGAGCTTTAACACAAACATACCTGGTAGACACCTGATCCAGACCTGAACTAGATCTGTGATCAGGTCCACGTCAGTTTGGTGTGTTCATCTCCGTCGGGGAGCGTCGGAAGCTGTCGGGTCTCGTTGGGCCCGATTCAACATGCTCAGTCGGGGTTCTTCGGCCGTCGGGAGAGTAGACTCGTCGGGTACTCTGATTGGCTGTGTGCTAGCTATGGCGATTCTGATTGGCGGTGCCCTAAGCGAATCAGCGCAGTGTGTGGGAGGGACGGAAGTGACCACAGTAAACAAACGGTGTCCTAGCCTGTCCTACAGTAAAAATGGCACATAAAATAAAATGTAGGAGTAAAACAACATATATTTAAGCATCAAAGATGTTCAATCAAACCCACATAGTTTGAAACAACGTTCAAAACACAAACAGCCAGTGTCACAACTAAGCATATAAAGTCTGCTAGCTTAATGCTAATGTATAATGTAAAACCACATAGACGGGCTAACAGAAATTAGCATCGCTATCGCCATTTCGCGGCAACCGAACCATAGCAGTAAAGCTGCTAAAAACTGTTTTAATTCTGGCTTTAGCGCTGTTAACACGTCACAGTTTAATCCAGAGTCTATGGTCAGTTTATAACGCTTGCTGGGAAATTTGCTCCGATGGTTGTTTTGGGAGAAGTGCAGAGTCTGTGTGAGCTGCGACCGAGACCAGGGCAGTAGCCGGTCTACTGAGCTGATCTGCCGGGGCCGAGCTCCGTCCTCATCCCGGGGGATCCCACATGCTTTTAGAGGTTTACTGCTGGCTGATTGAATTGTTTTTAGGAGATTAATGTTGGTCTCATTGATGAAAATTAACAACTGTGGCAGTCGCATTAGTTTGTGAATGAAAAGTGAGCAGGGCTGCTTCTGGGCTACGGACTGAAATCACCACATTTACGTAAATAAATAAATGTTTTACAATGAATGATCAGTCTATTAAATTTTATTTTGTTAAGTCAACATGGTTACTGTACATGGCAAAGATCATTACCACTTTATGACTTAAAATTGGTCGGTATTTCTATGGGAGTCCTATCGCCACTCTACCAATCGCTCTGGTCGGCAGTAGTCGGGGCGGTGTGTTTCACTGTTTCCTTTCTCCCGACTGTGGCCGAGGAGAGGCGACAGACTCATCGGACAAAGGCCGTCGGGGTCGGGGCGCGTCGGGGCGGTGTGTGGGGGCCTTTAGACCTGAACTAGACCTGATCCAAGAAGAAATCCCAGTTTGTCTTCAATAAAAACCTTCTACTTACAGGTGACGATGGTCCAGATGAACCACCGGGACCCGGTCCAGGCTGCTCAGCCTGATGTTGCCTAGCAACAGAACCTGGTCCCGGCCAGTCAAGTCAAGAGGGTTAAGTCCAAGAGTCTCAAGTCTTTGGCATCAAGTCCCAAGCGAGTCCAAGTCTTTTTTTGATTTGATCAAGCAAGTCTTAAGTCATCAAAATCGGGACTCGAGTCCAAGTCCCCACCTCTGGTTGGTGTGTGTGTGTTCAGTGTGTGTGTGTGTGTGTGTGTGTGTGTGTGTTGGTGTGAACACAGCTGAGTGTTGTTTGTTTGTTGTTCTGTCGCCAACGAGTTCAAGACGTGTTTCCTCCTCATCCTGGACTTCAGAGGCCGGAAACAGGAGGAGGAGGAGGAGAGGTTAGGGTGAGAGACAGCTGAACAAACAGAGAGAACAGAGAGAGAGAGGAGGGGGAGAGGGAGAGGGGAAGGGGGAGGGAGGAGGTGACGGTGCCACGTAATGTGAGGCAGCAGCTCTGCAGGTCGATTGGTGTCGGGTTTCTGAGAGATGAAGGAGGAAGAGCAGGAATCTGAGGCCGACACCGGGCCAACGATGAGCCGGAGGAGGAGGGGGGGAGGAGGAGGAGGAGGAGGAGGAGGAGGAGGAGGAGGGGGGAGGAGGAGGGGGCGTCTGATTGGCCGACGGACATCAAAGGCAGCACAGAGAGAGGAGAAGGTTTAACCCGTCAGACCGTCGCTCTGGTTGTTTTCTCCTCTGTCACTGTGAGAGTGAAACCTCGATCTCTACTCTGCTCTGTCGACATCCCATAATCTTCCTCCCGAGTCAGTGTAACCAAGTAACCATCCATCAGTCAATTCAATATGAATTGAACAGAAACTGAGGAGATCAACATCAACGTTCACATTCATTCATTCATTTACAACAACAGTTAGATGGACAGGCTTTTATTTTGGCGGGGTTCCTGTGTGTTTTTTCAGTATTAACCCTTTAATCTACAGCCGTTAGTGACGTCATAATGTTTAGAAATAACCAATAAATAACGATCAGCGTCATGGTGATGTCATGTGTTTCATAAAGACAACAGACGACACATCAAAACTTTTCGTGCTTTGAGTTTGTTGGGAAAGAACAAAATGTTTCTAGACATTATGACGTCATTAACGGCCTGAAAATTAAAGGTTTATCATCTTATTTTATTTTATTCTGTACTTATTCTGCTTTTTTTTTAGTAATAAATAACATTTTATTGATCTTTATCATACCTTAAAGGGATAGTTCAACATTTTGGGCAAATCAGCCCATTGCCATTATCCCTATAGTCATAGCAGTAGGTTCGTTCCTTCCTTTAATTGTCGGTGCAAGCTATTTTTAGAACGGTGGAGCAGAGCCGTGAGCTGCTCAGAGCTACGCTACGGAGGCTCATTATGGGATTTCTTGGTTTCCCTCATCAAACTCATCAAATACACAATCCAACAACTCCACAACGCTCTGGTGGACAAGTTGTGACCTGCACATTCACCACGCTATGAGATAATAACACAACGTTACCACACAGAGTTGTTTTAGAGGGAAATTCATGCAAAACCGCTGTTGCGCGTTGCCTTCAGGGACAGTTTTTCATCAACAGTCTCTGTATTTCCCTCTAAAACAACTCTGTCTGGTAACGTTGTGTTATTATCTCATAGCGTGGTGAATGTGCAGCTCACAACTTGTCCACCAGAGCATTTTGGAGTTGTTGGATTGTGTATTTGATGAGTTTGATGAGGGAAACCAAGAAATCCCATAATGAGCCTCCGTAGTGTAGCTCTGAGCAGCTCACGGCTCTGCTCCGCCGTTCTAAAAATATCTTGCACCGACACTTAAAGGTAACAAACCTATTGCTGCTATGACTATAGGGATTATGGCAATGGGCCGACTTGCCAAAAATGTTGAACTATCTCTTTAAATAAAGTCAGAATCTGAATCTGAATGTGATGTCACAGCCAGCCAGAGAGGAGAGGATCCAGATGTGTGTGGACTCATCTGCTGCAGCTGGGAGGCAGGAAGGGGTTAACGTTCCTGCTGCTGCTCTGAATGGAGGCCGGTGTAAACACACACACACACACACACACACACACACACACACACACACACAGGCCTCCATTCATGACAAACCTTGAACAGTGGAAGACGAAGAAGAGGAGGAAGAGGAAGGAGGGGGAGCAGGAGGGGGGAGGGGGGGGTGACTCAGGAATTCCACTCAGGAGCACGTGACCCCCCCCCCCCCCCCCCGAGCAACGCAACACATAATCCCCCCCCCACACACACACACACACAGACACACACACCCCCTCCCTCCTCCTTCCTGTTAGATCCTCCTTCAAAATAAAAGCCCCTTTAGATCTGAACTGTGACTTCATTTTGTGAGTTTCTATCTGGTTATAAAAAAGTCTCACGTTAATGTGGATGAATCTACGTTACCACTTGTTAATGGGCCCATTTTAGATAAATATATTGTTTTGTCTCTATGGTTATTTTGTTATTATTAGTGGTGGCGGAAATGCTGGGCGAGCCGACCAGCGTTTCTTTACTTTCGGTTTCGTGGCGAGTCATGAGAATAACGCCGCCGAATCTCCGTTTATGGTGGGAACTACGACGGTATGTGATCGTCTTCCAACCTCTGACTTTAATTCTTGATGAATGAAAACATGAGTCTGTCTTGCGCCGGTCAAAGAATTTCACGGTGCGGAGGCTCATAAATGTAGTGAGGAAACACTTCGCTTTAACAAAACTCCTCGTTGTCCCTTTAAATTTTATCTATTTTCTTTTATTTGCTCTTGCTTTTAACTAACTGTTTTTTGTGTTAGTTTTTATTCTGTTTTATGCTTCTCTCTTTTTTTAAAATGTTGTCTTTATGTAAAGCACATTGAGTTGCCTTGGTATGAAATGCGCTATATAAATAAAGATGCCTTGCCTTGCCTGTAGAGGCAGAAGTAGAGTTCATGATGAGAAATACAGTTCATATGACTAAAATGTGTTAAGAAGATGCATAATTCACTAATATATACAGGATTTAATGATGAATAATTTCATTTATAAGTTTATATAGTGGTTAAAAATGTTAAAAGCATATTGGTATTCATGTTTTTTATGTGAGTCGGTAGCCTATATGTCGGTAAAAAGTATACTTCCCCTTTAAGAACGCATGGGTGTGTGGGATTTTCTGTTGATCTGAGAGCAAGCAGTCAGAGCTTGATAGCTGGAGAAGCAAACGGTTTTCTTACCTGCTTTTTAGTAATTAGTTGCTACAAGTGTGTTAGCCAGCCACTTTGTTTGTAATCCTGTGGAATAAAACTGGAGATTTTTTACATTTTTTTCCTTCACAACAAAAACGTTTCCAGAGTGGATTTTTTTTGTCGACCTGCACAGCTGGGCTAGCTACAGACACTGCCTGTGGAAAAGCAACTTTTGCTAGCAATAGACCGAATCGCCTTGTTGTTTACATTCTACTTCTGAGTAGAAAACCAGCTGTAATTTGAATGAGATCAATAGTAAAGAACGAGAGTTTAGCTAGGCTATATATCATATTTTTCACGCCCTATCACTGTTTAGACAAATCTGAATCTGAATCTGAGATCTGTTGTATTTATTCAGTTTGGGGGAATCACGGTGTCTAGAAAGCATCAGTGGCTCAGCTGACAGGGACAGCTAACGGTAGCTAAGCTAACGGTAGCTAAGCTAACATCAGGACGTCAGCTGTTAAAACCCTCCCGTTGTGGGACACGACATGAAACTACTCCAGTTAGCTCAGTCATGTTGGAACTCAGATATCCGCTGGAGAAAATATGTTTTCATGGACCGTTTATTGAGTCACTGATTTATTAAAGTTAAACAGGTGGCTAACCGTTAGCCCGGCTAATCTATGATAACCATGACTAATTACAAAAATGTGCACACGTAAATAGTAATGTTTGTCCAATCATTGGTTTTATAGACTTTACAAACATCAGATTAGTCTAAACGGCGATATAGTTACATGAAAAAGTAGATAGATATAGCGAAACTCTCGTCTGTCACTATTGTTCTGATGCTGGTTTTCTACCAGGAAGTAGTTGTAAACAACAAGGAGATTCGTCCTATAGACTGTTGAGTAAGCCACTGCAAGATCTCAAGCTATTTAAACCTCTACATTGCCTTTGTACTACATGGGGGGGGGTAAGGGGGGGTATAAGCTGGAAACACACCGACTATTTTTAGCCCCCACCTCCCCCCTCCCTCCACACACACACACACACCTCTCCCTCTCTAATCTACTGTACTAAGTGTTTATGTAACACCTCCCCCCCTCTCCCTCCTCCCTCCTCCCCCCTGTTCCCTGGAAGCCGGTTGGTTGCCGTGGTGACGTCACCGCTCGCTCGCTGACTCACTCACTCACTCAACACGATAAAGACGCGGAGACACCGAGGAGGTTTTTTTTTATCACAACGTCTCAAACTGTATTTGGCAACAAGTGCATCAACATGAAACAGCTACAGAGTCAAGTGCTTCTTCTCCTTTTTCTCCTTCTTCTCCTTTTTCTTCTCCTTCTCTACTGGCTGAGCAGGAAATGACGTGCACGTGACGCCACACCGGACACGTGCACGTCGTTTCACCTGCTGCTCCGCAAAAAAAGAGAAAAGAAAATATATATATATAGAAACACAATGTATTGAAAAAGAAAAAAAAAAGTCATAAAAGTCCACAGCCACGTTCACCGTCATCAGCACGTGGTTCCCTTGTGTCCAGTATGTACACGTCACGTCCCAGTTTGGATTAAAGGGATAGTTCAATTCAACATTTTGGCATCAAATTGTGCCCATTCATTGCCATAATAATCCCTATAAGTCATAGCAGCAGTAGGTTCGTTACCTTTAATTGTCGGTGCAAGGTGTTTTTTTAGAATGGCGAAGCAGAGCCGGGATTTCTTGGTTTCCCTCATCAAACTCATCAAATACACAATCCAACAACTCCACAACGCTCTGGTGGACAAGTTGTGACCTGCACATTCACCACGCTATGAGATAATAACACAACGTTACCACACAGAGTTGTTTTAGAGGGAAATTCATGCAAAACCTCTGATGCTCGTTGCCTTCAGGGACAGTTTTTCATCATCAGTCTCTGTATTTCCCTCTAAAACAACTCTGTCTGGTAACGTTGTGTTATTATCTCATAGCGTGGTGAATGTGCAGGTCACAACTTGTCCACCAGAGCGTTGTGGATTTGTTGGATTGTGTATTTGATGAGTTTGATGAGGGAAACCAAGAAATCCCATAATGAGCCTCCGTTCGTAGCGTAGCTCTGAGCAGCTCACGGCTCTGCTCCGCCGTTCTAAAAAACAGCTTGCACCGACAATTAAAGGTAACAAACTTACTGCTGCTATGACTATAGGGATTATGGCAATGAATGGGCACAATTTGCCAAAAATGTTGAACTATCCCTTTAATTAATTAATGAATTAATCCAAATAAAAAACAGGAGTTCATGTAGCTTCGGCTCACGGGTCTCGCTCCTTTTTGACCTTAATGTCCCCGGCGAGGATGGTGGCGATCTCTCCCTGCATGAAGGCCCAGGGCACGTTGGAGCCGACCAGCGGGCAGCGCTCGCCGCTGGGGCAGTAGACCTCCCCCGTTGCCCCCTGCTGCTTGATGCTCTCGCGGCTGCACGGGAAGCAGAACTTGTGCGACGGCACCGACGGACACTGGACGAAGTGCGTGTCCTCCAGCCGCTCGTGGCACAGCGTGCAGCAGAGCGGCGCGCTGCCCGGCGGCGGCGGCAGCGGCACCGAGCTCGAGTCCGGGAGGCTCTGCTGGGGGGCCGGCGGGGGCAACGGGGGGGGCAACGGGTCCATGGCGCTCACCAGCCGCCGCTGGGACGGAGAGAGCGAGGAGGAGGAGGAGGAGGAGGAGGAGGAGGAGGTGGAGTGGACCTGGTCCTTAGGCGAGCCGGCGTTGTCGGTGGCGAGGATGAGCGCCGCCATGGGCGACTGGCCGTTCTGCTGCGCCGCCGCCGCCGCCGCCTCGGGGGGCGTGGTGCGGGAGGAGGAGGAGGAGGAGGAGGAGGGGGGGGCAGCGGCCGAGGAGGAGGAGGAGAAGCCCGGGGGCATCTTCAGCGCCTCGGAGTGGGGGGGCAGCCACAGCGGCCCGTCACCGTTCAGCTTCGCCGCTCCGCCGCCGTCAGCGTCCGGCTCAGGGGACGCCTTCCTCTTCAGGCCGCGAGGGGCGTGTTTACCCCGGTCTGTGGGCGAGGGGGGGGGGGGGTTAGCACAACCACCACTACACACATATACACACATATATTTGTTGAATTATTGTGTTTGTTTTTAGATATCTATTGAGGTGTGTGTTGGAATGTATGTTTTTTTTGTTTAATGTTTTTATGTTTTTAACACCTAGACTGCAACCAAATTGCCCAAGTTGGGACAAATAAACTACTTGACTATACACACACACATATACACACTGTACACACACACACACACTGCTGCTGCTGTGTGAACAACGACACAGGAAGTTTCTCTCCCTCTTTTATTCTTTTATCTCCACGTGCAGCGAGGTGAACGGGTGCGTGTCCGCGTGCAGCTCCAGCTCCGTCCGTACAAAACACACACACACACACACACCCCCACTCACCCCAACATAAACACACGTAAATTGGAAACTTTCCATGGGATATATATATAATATATGGGAATAAATTTACTAAATTGAAGGTTGGCTTTTCACAGGGAACTTAAATATAGTTGAGGGAAACATATTGTAGCATAATCTTGGCTGAAACTACCAGATTTAATGCAAGGACACTTGAATATCTACATGCTGTTCCTGAATAGCCACACTTTCCAGTTAATTCCCATAAATTCCCATAATTCCCATGGGAAAGTCTCCAATTTGGAAGTTCTACTCACAAAAAAATCTGTTGAAATGTCATGTTTTTTTAATTGTATTACTTTGCATGACAAAACTAAATATTTACATGATACAGTTTGTTTAAATTACCCCCAATTTCCAATTAATTCCCATATTTCCCATGGAAAGTTTCCAATTTGGAAGTTCTACTATTTTGCATGGATGTCTGCTTAGGACAAAACTAAATATTTACATGATACAGTTTGTTAATTTCCAATTAATTCCCATAATTCCCATGGAAAGTTTCCAATTTGGAAGTTCTACTATTTTGCATGGATGTCTGCTTATGACAAAACTAAATATTTACATGATACAGTTTGTTAAAATTACCCCCAATTTCCCATAAATTCCCATAATTCCCATGGAAAGTTTCCAATTTGGACATTTTCGGCCCCTTTGCAGCCCTAAACACACGTAAACACGCTGCCACATTATTTCATTTCCTGTTTCCATAGCAGCAGCTGCAGCCGTAGCCGTACCTGTCTTGGAGGACGTGGTGGCCCCAGGTTCGAACCCCATCATGACCCGCTGCTGCATGGCGGCCTGCTGCTGCTGCTGCTCCTTCTTGAACCGGCTGTCGAAGCTGTGCAGCGCCATGATGTCCCGCACCGTCTTGTTGCCCCCCACCTTGTTGCCCCCCACCACCCCCCACTCCTTGTGTCCTGTGTCCTGCAGCTCCGACAGCCCGTTGTCCGCTGTCCGGTGCTGCTGCTGCTTGTCCCGGGGCTCCTCGCCCCCCCCACCCCGCTGGGCCTGCAGCAGCCCCCCCACCACCCCGACCACCGGGCGGCCGTTCAGCGGGTGCACGGTGCCGATGCCGCCGCCGCCGTTCAGCAGCGGGTGCACCAGGCTGGGGGGGGGCACGGCGCCGCTGCCGCCGCTAGTCCTGCTGCTGCTGCGGGGGTTGGGGTTGGGGCTCTGCCGGTTGAGCTCCGGCGGCTCGTCCGGCTTGGGGAAGCCGTTGAGGCCGTTCGGGTGCTGCTGCTGGCGGCCGCCGGCCTGGTACTCCGGGCCCAGCAGCCGGGGGGGCGGCCGGTCGCCGGACAGCGGGTATCGGTCCAGCGGCTGCGGCGGCGGCTGCTGGCGGGAGCTAAGGTCTCCTCCTCCAGCGGCCGGGTGGTGCTGCTGGTGGTGGTGGATGTGGTGGAGGTCCTTCCCGGCGTGGTGCTGCTGCTGCTGCTGCCCCAGCGGGGTGAGGGGGGGCTTAGAGCGGCCGCCGCCGTCCTGGAAGCCGCCGCCGCCGTGCGCCCGCTTCAGCTGCCGCGCCGTGTCGATGACGAACTCCACCCGGTCGGCGCCCTCGTAGTTGACGCAGCCGCGGCAGACCGGCTCGGTGAAGTCCCAGATCAGCGCCCAGGGCATCCGCGGCAGGTCGCACAGGTAGCAGGACTGGCGGCGCGACGAGACGACGGAGGAGACGGAGGAGGAGGAGGAAGACATGTTGTTTCCCCCGCAGGCAGCAGCTCCAACAGCTCCTCCAACGGCTACGATCCAAAAATCCAAAATGTCCGTCGGCTCGATGTGACGTCGCAGCGAAGAGGGAGAAAATAAACGATCCAGAAGAGGAGGAAGAAGCGGGAAACAGGAGGAAGGAAGGAAAGAGAAGAGACTAGCGGGGGGTTTTCCGTCAGAAAGCGGCGGCGGTGGCGGCGGCCGGGACCCGGGACCGGGACCGAGACCGAGACCGGCGGGAGTTCATCTTCATCATCGTCGTCGTCGTCTTCGTCCGTCCGTGTGTCCGTTACCTCCGCGCCTTGCTTTACAACTGAGCTCGAGCCCTCCGTGTAGCGCCGTGACGTCAGCGCTGAGCCAACACACAGAGATCGTCTCTGCGCGAAGGGAGACGAGAGGCCTCACTCCGCCTCATATAACAGGGCTTAAAAAAAAATAATAAAAAGAACTCCAATGTTGCTGTGAAATGGTTTAATAAAATATACATTTTTAGATTAAAAATAAATTATGTTAATCATTTTACCCATATAAATACAAATGTATTCATACAGGACTGACACACACCCTGTCAGCTAAAATTAAAACTATAAGGTTTTAAATAGAAAAGGTTGTGAAATTGTTTATTTTTTTTAGATTGAATATCAATTATGTTCATCAATTTATCCATACCAATACAAAATTATTCATAGGACAAGACTGACAAACGTCCTGTAAGATAAAATAAAAACTAAATGTGGTTTTAACTAGATCAAAACAGGCTGTTTAATGGTTAAATATATATATATTTTTTATTTAAATATCAATTATGTTCCTCAATTTATCCATATCAGTACAAAAGTATTAACATGACAGGACTGACAGCCTAACAGTCCTGTCAGCTTAAAACTATGATGTTTTAACTGGCTGTGAAATGGTTTAAATTTTGAGATTAAATTTATTCATATTGAAAATGATTCATATGACAGCACCGACAAACATCCTGTTAAATAAAATAAAAACTCAATGTGGTTTTGACAGCTCAAAACAGACTGTGAAATGGTTTAGTAAAATAAATATTTTTATATTAGTTTCATTTTATCCTAATTTATATTCCCAACCACATTTTAAAATGTATATGAAATACAATTGATGATTAAATCTTAGAGAAACAGTAGGCTATTCAGATGGTATTGTTACAAACAAACGTTACTTCTGTTGCTAGACATTGACAAAGACATTTAGCATAACCGCTAATATCAGTCAGTGTCAGCAGGTTAGACGTCGCTTCATGGTGTTACAGGCTAACGTAAGCTCAATACAATCAGTATCAGTCAATGGCTTTATTTGTCCCCAATGGGGCAGTTTGTTTCACAACAGTAGGAACTCACAAAAGTAGCCTACAAAAAATACACATAACATAATAAATGACATTACGCACAATAAAACAAGTGTCTCAGGTTACTGGTGCATCTGTAGCTGTTCAGTCCCACTGACCCCATCATTATTATCAATAAAGAACTGATTCATATAATCACAATATTACAGGGTTTAACTTTGTGTGTGTTTTTAACACGTGCAGCTGAACACAAATACTTAGGATCCTTCCTGTTCAATTAACGAATCTCCTTGTTGTTTACAACCACTTCCGGGTAGAAAACTAACATCAGAACAATAGTGACAGACAATATAGTTTCACTAGAGTAGAGTAGAGAATACTTTATTCATCCCTAGGAGAGGAATTCAAATTAGTCCAGTAGCTCACACAAAAACACACAAACTGACACAAAAAAGAAAGAAAGATGGAGCAGGGCCGCCGGGTGGAGCAGGGCTGCCAGATGGAGCAGGGCCACCAGTAGGCCTATATATCATTTTTCATGTCACTATATCGCCATTTAAACTAATCTGATGTTTGTAAAGTTTATAAAACCAATGACTGGACAAACATTACTATTTATGTGTGCACATTTTTGTAATTACTCATGGTTATCATAGATTCAATAGAAGATCTCTGGCATATGTGGTCCAAACACGAGCACTGGAATCGGAGGCGGAGTGAGAGCTCTTCCTTTGCTCAGCAGCTCAGTGGCTGCGGCCCCGTGGGGTGGGGGGCAGTGGGGGCAGGAGGGGGGGCAGCAGAGCCGGAGCTCAGGTTCCTCCTCGGGTTCAACAAGTGCTGCAGCCGCACGAGCACCAGAGACGTTACAGACCGTTTCTACTCACTCTTTATTTTTATTGACTGTTTGTTTGTTTTGTTTTGTTTATTTACTCCACGTCAGAGGCTCGTGCTGCTGCAGGTGTGGACACGTCACTGAGAGTGGGGGGTGGGGTGGGGGGGGGGCACGTGAACTCGGTGCAGGATGGAAAAACAACAAGTGCCTCGCGCGCCTGTTAGAATCCTCTGACGCATTCCAGGCCCTGCAGCGGGCGGCGTGACGTCACGGTGACGGCGGGCCAATCACAGAATTCAGCCGGCGTTGCCAGGCAGACTGTGAGGACGAACCTCCACATGAAGTCACGTCTGCTGCTGCTGCTGCGTTCAGGGCCGTCGGAACTCCGAGCTCCTCTGAGCTGCTGGTGCGTTTGAGGTCTAGGGTTAGTGTTGTAAATCCGGTTGTTTTATTTTATTTCGTTTTTTTTTTTTACTTCCTCCTCCTCCTCCTTCTTCTTCTTCTTCTTCTTCTTCTTCTTTGTTCTTTTTAAAGGGACAACGAGGTGTTTCTATTTGGTTATTAAAAAGTCTCACGTTAATGTGGATGAATCTACGTTACCCACACTTGTTAATGGCTCCATTTTCGATAAATACGGTAGGCTATATCGTTTTGTCTCTATCGTTATTTTGTTATTTTAATTAATGGTGGAAACGCTGGGCGAGCCGACCAGCGTTTCCTTACTTTAGGTTTTGCGGACGCTGCCCGGTGGGTCATGAGAATAACGCCGCCGAATCGCCATTTATGGTCGGAACTACAAACATAAACCTCCAACTTTCATTCTTGATGAATGAAAACATTCTTGGCAAGTCGTCCGCCTCATGGTAAATGTAGCATGAAAACACTTTGCTTTCCAAAACTCCTCGTTGTCCCTTTAAATATTTAAATCTGTTTCATTTTTCATGACCCGGTGCAGCAGAGACAGACAAACATGAAGCACTTTAAACTCTTTGAATGGTTTTTAATGATCCGGTTGATTTATTTGTCTCCATGTATTTTAAAAAGCTTGAAACTACGGTGGCCCTGAGGGCTCAGCTCACCACAACCACAGGTGAGATGACGTGTTGCCTTCAGGTCCGTAGCACCACATTATGTAATAATATGC
The DNA here is from genome assembly GCF_045865225.1 of Trachurus japonicus. Classification (NCBI taxonomy): domain Eukaryota; kingdom Metazoa; phylum Chordata; class Actinopteri; order Carangiformes; family Carangidae; genus Trachurus; species Trachurus japonicus. The sequence continues at coordinate 36,485,990 of NC_140907.1, forward strand.
CACATTTTGTAATACAATACCCAATATGTAATAAACTTTGCTGCATTTTCTAAAAGGTTGTTACATAATAACCAAATTATTACATTTTCTATATATAAAAAAGTGCAACTCTCGCAATTTTTTATAATAACTAATACATTATGTAACAACTTATTACAAAATGCGGCAAAGTTTATTAAATACTGCGATCAAAATGTGGCAGATTGTTACAAAATGCAACGTTATGACATCATGAGGTGAACATTTATGACATAATTACATAATACAACTTTATTACATCATGTGGCGTTCGAGGTCTCAGTAAAACTTCATACGTGCCACAAACTAACACTCGCCGACCAGACTCTGACGACTTCGTCCTTGTGAACCAGAACTCTGAGGGAAACGAACTGATTAGACTCTGGTTGTTCATAGGTCAAAGGTCAGAAACCCCCCTCCGCCCCCCGCCACACACACACACACACACACACACACACACACACACACACACACAGACACACACACACACTCCCCGACCCTGTAACTCTGCAGTCAGCTGACCGTCCTGCTGCTGCTGCTTCCCACAGCGTCGAGGGGGAATCATGTGATTTCACTTCCCAGATGGAAACACAAACATGAACCGACAACATGGACGTTTCCCACATCAGTCAGCACTGAAACACACACACACACACACACACTTGTTCTAATAGCGAAACTAAACTTCTTCTAAAAAAAACAAACAGACCAAATTCAACGAGGTCAGAAAAGATGATTTATTATTTTTGTGTTGATGTTTAAACATTAACCCTATAGTGACTGTGGAGGAGTGTGTGTGTGTGTGTGTATGTGTGTGTGTGTGTGTATATGTGTGTGTATGAACCGTGTGTGTGTGTGTGTGTGCGACTGGATGATCAATGTTTATGAGTTGATTATCGATCTGAAGGTGTTTGATCAGAGTCTGAACAGTGTTGAGTCGTCTGCAAAGAAACTGATCCATGAAGCTTAAACAGACACCTGGACTCCACTTATGTCATTATTAATATTAGTAGTAGTGGTAGTAGTAATATCATTATTAGTAGTAATATCATCATTATTGATATTAATATTATTATTATTATTATTATTATTATTAACAGAGTTTTCAGACCTCATGAACTCATGAAACGAGTTCAGGGGCCGTAGTTATTCATCGTTTTCTCTGGAAATAGAAACTGAACTGGAACTGCTGAACCCAATGACAGATCTGGTCTGGACCAGACTTTGCCCCTCCTCACCCCCCCTTCCTTCACCTTTAGAAAGACTGGGACCTTTATTACCCCCACCACCCCCCACTCCCTACCCCCCCCCCCCCCCCCCTCCTCCGTGGGCTGATTACACACATAACAAAACCGTCCTCGCTCCTCGGGGACGATCGGGTATCAAACCGGTCACAGGACCTGGACGAGCTGGTGAAGCTCAGTTTTGCCTGATCAGCGGAGTCTTTAAATAGCCCCCCCCTCCCTCCTGCCCCCTACACCCCCCCTCCTCCCACCACTCTGAGGGGGGGATTTGCAGACTTGGCCTCGTGGCCACAGGGGTCGACCCAGTCAGTTTATTCAGCTTAGCAGTTTCACATGAGGGAGGAAGTGTGCACGATGGGAAACCAGCTCAGGAAAACGCCGAGTGGAGCGGGGGGGTGGGAGGGTGGTGGTGGGGGGGGTCAGGAGTCCAGCTCCAGTTAACTGTTTACTGGCCCTGAACATTCACATTCACCACGCTATGAGATAATAACACAACGTTACCAGACAGAGTTGTTTTAGAGGGAAATTCATGTAAAACCACTGATGCACGTTGCATTCAGGGACAGTTTTTCATCAACAGTCTCTGCATTTCCCTCTAAAACAACTCAGTCTGGTAACGTTGTGTTATTATCTCATAGCGTGGTGAATGTGCAGGTCACAACTTGTCCACCAGAGCGTTGTGGAGTTGTTGGATTGTGTATTTGATGAGTTTGATGAGGGAAACCAAGAAATCCCATAATGAGCCTCCGTAGCGTAGCTCCGAGCAGCTCACGGCTCTGCTCCGCCGTTCTAAAAATAGCTTGCACCGACAATTAAAGGTAACAAACCTACTGCTATGACTATATAATAGGGATTATGGCAATGGGCCAATTTGCCAAAATGTTGAACTATCCCTTACTGTAATCTACACAACAGGAAGTGTTTCTGGGGAACTCCAAAAGTGTTTTGATGACTCTGAAAGTCCTCCAAACCCTAACCCTTGGCATGAAGATTGGTGAGATTTTGGGAGAAGTATCCCTTTAATTGAATATATTCTTGGAAATATTTTGAGTCTTTGCAGTGTGTGTGTGTGTGTGTGTGTGTGTGTGTGTTAGCGTTTAGCTCCACAAAGCTAAGGACCAGTCAGCGTCCAGAGGTTCCAGATGTTTCGAGGTCAAACCAGTTTATTTTTGATCAGTTTTTACTTTGTTCTAATGAAAATAAAAACATCTGTCCCGTCCAACGCCCTGAGACTCAGCGGCCGCCGCCACCGCCACCGCTGCTGCTGCTGTTGGCGTTTATGGGATAAAATGTCTTAGTCAAATAAACCCGGAGAAAGAAAGAAAAAAGAAAAAAAATCACTTCTGGACGCCTTTAGCATCTGGAGCGGCGGCGAATGGCGGCGGCGACGGTGATGTCACCGAGGGCGAAGTGAGGAGACAAGAAGAGAAAAACAACAAGGCTCTGTTTCTCCCCTCCTCCCCTCACCCCTCCTCCCCCCTCCTCCCCCTCCCTCTCCATCCTAATCCTCTTTGCAGGGAGAGAGAGAGAGAGGTGGGAACGCTGCCAAGGCGAAGGCTGCTGGGAAAACACCGCGGCTGCCAAGCGGGAGCGGCGGCGGCGGCGGCATCACAGCTTTGTTCTGCCAAAAGGCCTCGATTCATTCAGACTTTATGGTCGCACTGAAGCCCCGCCCACCTCACCTAGACCCCCCCTCACCCCCCCCCTTTCCTCTGTCTTTTTTTTTTGTTTATATAGTTAAACTCCTGTCTGTCACAAACACTGCAAAAACTCAAAATCTCACCAAGAATATTTGTCTTATTTCTAGTCGAAACAAATCTCATTCTACTTAAAATAAGACTCATCATATAAAAAGTTGCTTGTTTTTAGACACTTTTTACTTTTTTCAAGGATATTTTCACTTGAAATAAGTAGAAAAATCTGCCAGTGAAAGCAAGTTTTTCTTTCTTATTACAAACACAAAAAACCTGCTTTCATTGGCAATTGATTTTTCTACTTATTTCAAGTGAAAATTAGTTTGAAACAAGTGAAAATGATCTAAAAACAAGTTAATTTTTAGGTGATGAGTCTTATTTTAAGCGAAAGGAGTTTAGTTTTTACTAGAAATGAGACATTTTGACAAGAAACAAGACAAATATTCTTGGAAAGATGTTGAGTTTTTGCAGTCACACACACCTCTCTCTCTCTCCACAGCTCTGTGACTCGTTCGTTCGCCCCGCGGCTCAGAGCCAAGGGCTTGCTGCCAAACATTCGTCAGTTGCCATGGCGGCGGAGTGAGAGAGAGAGGGGGAGGGGGAGGGGGGGAGTGTGTGGAGGGGGGAGTGTGTGTGGGGGGGACATCAGAGTGAGCCAAGAATAATGACTCACCCCCTGGAGCCAGATGTGCCACATCTGCAGCCATGATGGGGATTCTGTGTGTGTGTGTGTGTGTGTGTGTGTGTTCTTGTACATGCTGCGTTGTGAGGACCGGAACGAGTTTTTAACCAACAGACTGAGGACATTTTGGCCGGTCCTCACTTTTTCAAAGGGCTGTTTGAGGGTTAAGACTTTAGGTTATAATTAGGTTTAAATTAGGTTTAGAGTAACGGTTAAAGCAGAAGTAAGCGATCCGGTCGTTTTCGCTAATGCTGCGTTCCAGGTAGGCTTTTGAAACCGTAAATTACAGCTTCAAGTCACGACTTACGACTTTGTAGCGTTCCAGGCAACCCACTCGTGTTTCTCCGACCTGTTTTACCTGTGAAAGTCACTATAACGGCCACTCGTAACTTCTGACCCGTGAACTCGTACCAGATCGAACTGGTACCACTTCACAGGTCGGAAAAACACGAGTTACGGGCTGCCTTGAACGCACCATAACAGTCCTCGTCCCTACGTCACCACATTCACGCGCATCCCTTGGCTGCACACACAGCCCTGCATGCCGTTCTCTCTCCTCATTGGATAAAAACTGTAGGATACGATAAATGTTTTCTCCTGGGCTCAGAGCAGAGCAGAGTGACTGACAGACCCGTGTTTCAGACCAAACACTCTATAGAAGTGATTGCTGTCGGAAGATAGAACTATTTAAGACTTATATTAACACAAATATATCACTTACTTCTGCTTTAAGTTTAGGCATTTGTTTTGGATGGTTAAGGTTTAGGGGTTAGGGGCTATAGGGAATACATTATGTCAGTGACATGTCCTCACAAAGATAGAAGTACAAGGATGTGTGTGTGTGTGTGTGTTGCCAAGTCTGGGGGAGGGAGGGGGGGGTCAAACAGGGAGTCGAACTTGCGTTTCCAAATTAACCGGCAGCTCGATCCGGCCGGCCTCCTCGGAGGAAATGATTGGAATTTCCCTGGAAGAAAGAAAGAAACGTTTCAAAGAAAAAAAGGACGAAGCTTAAAAAGCAGATGGGGGGAGGAGGAGGATCCTGGGAACTCGGCCTTGTTACCGCGCCGACGACATGACGCCACGACAACAACAACAACGACGCTGATGATGATGATGAAGAGGCCGTGTTTCCAGACCGCAGACGAGTGAAGAGGCAGAGAAGGAGAGGAAGAAGATGAAGGAGAAAAGGAGGAGGAGGAGGAGAAGAGGAGGAGGAGAAGGAGGAGGAGAAGAGGAGGAAGGAGAAGAGGAGGAGGAGAGGAGGAGAGGAGATCATCTGTGAAAGCCGTCATGGCCGCTCGGCAGGAAACTCCCTCCAAACTGGGAACTGTTCCCTTTTTCCCTCCGCAGAGTTTCCACGGCGTCTGAGAGACGAACTGGTAAAGTCATCAGCTGGAGGAGAGAGGACTGTCATGGCGGCTTCACCTCCTCTTCTTCTTCTTCCTCCTCTTCTTCTTCTTCCTCCTCCTCCTCCTCTTCCTCCTCCTCTTCCTTCCTCCTCCTCCTCCTCCTCTTCCTCCTCCTCTTCCTCCTCGGTTCAGGTGCTGGACGCCACTTTGCCAAAAACAACCTGAGCGGTGATGTAACCGTGCATGGCCCCCGGAGCGAAGCAGCAATAACGACGTTGTTACGTAACGTCCCGACAGTAACCGCGGTGACCGAACCGCAGCTCGGGGCTCCCGCCATGAGGCCGCCGGCATCACACGCTGAGATCACCGCCGGTTCCAAGATGGCCGCCGGCGGCTGGTGGAACATTAGAGGGAGGCAGTAAACATCCCTCAGAGCCAGGAGGAACAGGAAGAGGAGGAGGAGGAAGAGGAGGAGAAGGGGAGTAGGAAGAAAAACAGGGAGAAGAAGAAGAAAAGGAAGAAGAAGAGGGAGAAAAGAAAGAAGACAAGTCGTGGATGGATGGATGGATGGATGGATGGATGGATGGATGGATGGATGGAAGGATGGATGGATGGAAGGATGGATGGATGGATGGATGGATGGATGGATGGATGGATGGATGGATGGATGGAAGGAAGGAAGGAAGGAAGGAAGGAAGGAAGGAAGGAAGGAAGGAAGGAAGGATGGATTTTGAATTGAATTGAATTGAAAACTTTATTGAACAACATTAGACAAGTGTTCAAAAGGATTAAAAACACAATAAAGCCCAAAGGCTTATTTCCATTGTGGTCCTATTTGATGGTAGATGGTAGATGGATGGATGGATGGATGGATGGATGGATGGATGGATGGATGGATGGATGGATGGATGGATGGATGGATGGATGGATGGATGGATGGATGGAAGGGTGGATGGAAGGGTGGAAGGAAGGATGGAAGGATGGGTGGGTGGATGGATGGATGGATGGATGGATGGATGGATGGATGGATGGATGGATGGAAGGATGGATGGATGGAAGGAAGGATGGATGCATGGAAGGGAGGAAGGAAGGATGAATGAATCGATGGATAGATGGATGGATGGATGGAAGGAAGGATGAATGAATCGATGGATGGATGGATTGAATGATGGATGGATGGATGGAAAGATGGAAGAAAGGAAGCATGGATGGATGGATGGATGGATGGATGGATGGATGGAAAGATGGAAGAAAGGAAGGATGGATGGATGGAAGAAAGGATGGATGGATGGATGGAAGGAAGGATGGATGGACAGACGGACAAAAGGATGGATGGATGGATGGAAGAATGGAAATATGGATGTATGGATGGATAGAAATATGGATGGATGGAAGAATGGATGGATGGATGGCTGGATGGATGGATGGATGGAAGGGAAGGATGGATGCATGGAAGGACAGATAGATAGATAGATAGATAGATAGATAGATAGATAGATAGACAGACAGACAGACAGACAGACAGACAGACAGACAGACAGACAGACAGACAGATAGATAGATAGACGATAGATAGATAGATAGATAGATAGATAGATAGATAGATAGATAGATAGATAGATAGATAGATAGATGGATAGATACTTGATACTTTATTGTTGTATTATACAATAAATATAAAATATGTACCATAAAATACTAAAGAATCAGTAAAGTGATTCTTTAGTATTTTGTTGCTGACGTGTGATTGGTTCTGAACGTCAAACTGGTTCAATAAAGGTTTAAACATACAAACAAACAAACCAACATGGAGTCAGAGGAGTCAGGAACCTGCTGCTGCTGCTGCTTCAACACAACCTGTGGTGACTGCAGCTCATTTCCTCCACAGAGTCGCTGCACTCAGCCGGCTTATCTCTGCACACACACACACGCACGCACACACACACACACACACACACACACACACACACACACACACACACACACAGGTATCTTTCGGGGACATCCAGTCTTTTCCTTCAGACTCTCTCTGACCTCAACCACTGACCCGAAAATCAGATTTTTTTTTTTTTTTTTCCAAATTGGGGACACGGCTTTAGTCCCCAATTAACTGTTCCTCACTCAGTCTGAGAGTTGTCCACAAAGGTAACCCAACACACACACACACACACACACACACACACACACACACACACACACACACACACACACACACACACACACACAGAGACACACACACACACAGTGGGTCAGAGTACACTGGGTGCCCTTGGCGAGACAGATAAGCCGGTGTTATGTGATTACGCAGCTCGGCTATTGTGCAACCCCATGACTCAGTGCTCTAATTGGAGAGAGGGAGAGAGGGAGAGGGAGATTTACCAAAATAAAAGTCTCTCTGAATAAACTGGACTGAATCCCACCGATCGTTTCATTTCATTTCGTATAAATTACGTGATTGCACACATAACACCATAAATGGAAATGGAGCAGAATGAAGACAAACCGATGATACCTGTTGCTGTACTGTTAAGATGAGGAAACGTATAATACTGTAATAAAAAAAAACACACACAAAAGTAGCTCGTCTATCTTTTATTTTTCCTTTATTTTTCTCTTTCTGCTTCTTCTTTTTCATAGACACTTGTTTTTTCTTTTTTAAACATCTTCTTACAGTAAACTGAGATGACGCTTGCTCCTTTCCAACCACGGAATAGGAAAGTTTGTGTTTTGGTTTGTTTATTGGGAAAAGTCGTGAAATCACCTTGGCTGGAACAAGTAAAAGAATAAAATGAAATGAAAATGTGTTATATCGATGTTTTCTTGAGTTTCTCTGCACTATATCCAGTAATTTGAGTGCTGCACAACAACAATTTACCGCTTAATAATGATAATCCAACCTTTATAAAAACAGGTCGTGTTGTGTGTAATAATGTGTCAGCTAAACAGACAGACGAAGACAAAGACGAAGAGCTGTATAAATAAAACCATGTGTTTATCACAGGTCGTCATCTAAACTGTCAGGCCACCGGTCGCCGTGACGACCGGTCGCTGATCTCCTCATACTGTGACATCAGCACTAAACACTGTTATCAGACCAAGGCCAAGGCCATGGCAGCCACAGCAGCAGCAGCAGCAGCAGGGGGTTGTGGGTAAACACCCCGCCCCCCTGGAAAGGTTTCAATGTGTCACCAGAGAACAGGTGAGTTAATGTTTGACCACTGAGCTGGACTGGAGCTATAAATAGACCAACAGGGACAGAAACTCACAACATACTGCCTGTGCATATTCTCATTTGTCCAGGTCATAATATCTCAAAGGAGTTTTCAATCGAAGGCAACTGGACTTGGTTATTTGTCTAGGAAGACGTTTCACCTCTCATCCAAGAGGCTTCATCTTCCTAGACCAGTGGTTCTCAACTGGTGGGTCGGAACCCAAAAGTGGGTCGCGGACCCATTCTGGATGGGCGACTGGGGTAATATTTAATGCACATCTGATGTTGGACATGTCTTTTATTTTGAAAAATAACTTATTTTGAAAGGCACACTAGACACGTGAACACATGCAGTTGTAATGGTCCTCCTCAGTTTCTAATTATTTGCTCCATTTGTTCTGAATGCAAAGATATCAGTTTCTTATTAATGTGGCCTGAATGCAGTGAAAATACCATTTGATATTTATTCACTTTTGTGAATATGCTCTGAATGCAGAGATGCATTAGAAGTCAAATATATCATTTTGTTGGTCTCCATTTTGTGCAGTTTGATATTTTTTTATTCGCTTCCGTACATGCAGTTGTCATGGTCCTCCTCAGTTTCATTCATGTGCCCTGAAATGCACTTTGCTCAATAAAGAGCTAAATTAGTTTTTAAAGGCTTAAGAAAAAAAAATCTTGGTTTGAATTCTATGAAAGTGGGTCACGACTTAATGACCATGGGAAATGTGGATCCCAGAGTGAGACTAGTTGAGAACCCCTGTCCTAGACAAATAACCAAGTCCGATTGAAAACTCCTTTGACTCGTAACATACTATGTCCCCGGACCGGTCCCTTGCTTTATTGTGACCGGTCCCTCACTTTATTGTGACCGGTCCCTCACTTTATCGTGTCTCCAGACCGGTCTCTCACTTTATTGTGACCGGTCCCTCACTTTATTGTGACTGGTCCCTCGCTTTATTGACCGGTCCCTCGCTTTATTGTGTCCCCAGACCGGTCCCTCACTTTATTGTGACTGGTCCCTCACTTTATTGTGACTGGTCCCTCACTTTATTGTGACTGGTCCCTTACTTTATTGTGACCGGTCCCTAACTTTATTGTGACTGGTCCCTTACTTTATTGTGACCGGTCCTTAACTTCATTGTGACCGGTCCCTCGCTTTATTGTGACTTATCCCTCGCTTTATTGTGACCGGTCCCTCTCTTTATTGACTGGCCCCTCGCTTTATTTTGTCCCCAGACCGGTCCCTCGCTTTATTGACTGGTCCCTCGCTTTATCGTGTCCCCAGACCAGTCCCTCGCTTTATTTTGTCCCCAGACCGGACCCTCGCTTTATTGACCGGTCCCTCGCTTTATTGACCGGTCCCTTGCTTTATTGACCGGTCCCTCGCTTTATTGACTGGTCCCTCACTTTATTGTGTCCCCGACTGGTCCGTGTCAGTCTGTGTTGACTTCCTGTCCTCATCGTCCAGCTGTGAAGTAGAGGTGGACGTGGTCAACCGGCTCTGAGAACACTAACTCGTTCTGGTCCTGTTTATTGTGACTGGTCCCTCGCTTTATTGACCGGTCCCTCGCTTTATTGTGTCCCCAGACCGGTCCCTCACTTTATTGTGACTGGTCCCTCACTTTATTGTGACTGGTCCCTCACTTTATTGTGACTGGTCCCTTACTTTATTGTGGCCGGTCCCTAACTTTATTGTGACTGGTCCCTTACTTTATTGTGACCGGTCCTTAACTTCATTGTGACCGGTCCCTCGCTTTATTGTGACTTATCCCTCGCTTTATTGTGACCGGTCCCTCTCTTTATTGACTGGCCCCTCGCTTTATTTTGTCCCCAGACCGGTCCCTCGCTTTATTGTGACCGGTCCCTCTCTTTATTGACTGGCCCCTCGCTTTATTTTGTCCCCAGACCGGTCCCTCGCTTTATTGTGACCGGTCCCTCTCTTTATTGACTGGCCCCTCGCTTTATTTTGTCCCCAGACCGGTCCCTCGCTTTATTGACCGGTCCCTCGCTTTATCGTGTCCCCAGACCAGTCCCTCGCTTTATTTTGTCCCCAGACCGGACCCTCGCTTTATTGACCGGTCCCTCGCTTTATTGACCGGTCCCTCGCTTTATTGACTGGTCCCTCACTTTATTGTGTCCCCGACTGGTCCGTGTCAGTCTGTGTTGACTTCCTGTCCTCATCGTCCAGCTGTGAAGTAGAGGTGGACGTGGTCAACCGGCTCTGAGGACACTAACTCGTTCTGGTCCTGTTGGTGTTTCTAACAACTTCCTCTTTCATGGTGAAACACTGAGATTCGTCGCAGCACCAGAGGGAAACCGTGGCTGGTGCAGGAGGTTTCTGGAGGTCGTTTGGTTGTTTATATAGTTTATTTTTTACCCTGGTTGTTCCTCAGAGACCTGGACGTCCTCTTTGGCGCTGCGCTTCAAAGGCTTCCTGCGCTCAGCTGATGTCATCAGTACGGAGGCTCGTCAGCGTCCAACTCACAAACTCTCATTCATGTCCCTCCACAATCGTTCACACACCAGTGAACGCGCACAAAGCTGCAGCCAAACATGAACCAACTCAACTTTGTTTGGGGATTCCTGTTTGAGAGCCAGAACAGTGGATGACCTCATTGTTGTCGGGATGAATGGTTCGTTTGAAACAAAACAAAACAAAAAAAAAGCATCTGGAAAAAAGCTCGTCCGCCCGGGTTGAAGTCCTCTGGGACTCGGAGCAGCAGGACGAGTGTGGATGTGGATTTCCTGCCATTGCCAACATGACAGCAGGTGGCCAGCTGCTCACCGGCTTCTGTCTGTAAACAGTGGAGGACAATCACAGGAAAAAGGCAGAAGAAGAAAGAAGAAGTCGTCAACAGTTCGCTCAGACCTTCTGTGTTCACTGCAAACACAGACGGATATGTTAAGATGCTAATATGCTCATATTAAAGGGATAGTTCACCCAAAATTCAAATTTCATCATCATTATCTACTCACCCTCATGTGGACTAAGGGCTGGGAGAAGTTTCAGAGTCCTCCGTGCCTTCTCTGAGCTCCGTGCAGCACTGCATGTCCATATGACGGTTGAGAACGGAGCTCACTTTTCTTCGTCCAAAAAGACACAACAAAAAACATCCGAATAAGGTGCAAATCAACATTACAAAACATAAAACACTTTTACAAATTCTGAAACAAATTTACATTTCAGAAAACAAAACTACAAGTCTTAAAACAAAGTTACATTTCAGAAAACAAATTTACATTTCAGAAAACAAAATTACATTTTAGAAAACAAAATTACATCTCAGAAAACACATTTACAAGTTGCAAAACAAAATTACAATTCAGAAAACAAATTTACAAGATGCAAAACAAAATTAATTTCAGAAAAAAAAATACAAGTTGTAAAACAAAATTACATTTCAGAAAACAAATTTACAAATTGCAAAACAAATTTACATTTCAGAAAACAAAATGACAAATAACATAACACTTTTACAAAGACCAAAACACTTTTACAATATCTGAAACAAATTTACATTTCAGAAAACAAATTTACAAGACACCAAACACTTTTACAAACACCAAGACACATTTACAAGTGGCAAAACACTTTGACAAACTGCAGAAACAAATTTACAAAAAGGCCAACATCAACCGGAAAGGGAATGTACCAACCCCGGGGTTGACCCGGAAGTGAACGAGGAGCGGTCATGACGAGTTCTCGTCGTCAATGGCTCATGTGCTTGCCACAATAGGGGCAAAACATTACTCTTTCGCTCATCTCAGGTCTCTGTTAGCTTCTCCATTGACGACGAGAACTCGTTGTTTCAGATATTGTAAAAGTGTTTTGGTCTTTGTAAAAGTGTTATGTTATTTGTCATTTTGTTTTCTGAAATGTAAATTTGTTTTGCAATTTGTAAATTTGTTTTCTGAAATGTAATTTTGTTTTACAACTTGTAATTTTTTTTTTCTGAAATGTAATTTTGTTTTACAACTTGTAATTTTTTTTTTTGAAATGTAATTTTGTTTTGCATCTTGTAAATTTGTTTTCTGAATTGTAATTTTGTTTTGCAACTTGTAAATGTGTTTTCTGAGATGTAATTTTGTTTTCTAAAATGTAATTTTGTTTTCTGAAATGTAAATTTGTTTTCTGAAATGTAACTTTGTTTTAAGACTTGTAGTTTTGTTTTCTGAAATGTAACTTTGTTTTAAGACTTGTAGTTTTGTTTTCTGAAATGTAAATTTGTTTCAGAATTTGTAAAAGTGTTTTATGTTTTGTAATGTTGATTTGCACCTTCAGGCCACCGTACCATACTGCTCGTCTGTAATGTCCATCTTGTATTGAAGCCCCAACATGAGAAATTGTTCCGAAAAAAAAATAGTCACAGTGTGATTTGCACTGACACAAGAAGAGCACTAAACTGAGACACTGGGAGCTTCCGCTACAAACAAGCTTAAAATATAGACTTATTTAATTTTTTTCGGAACAATTTCTGATGTTGGGGCTTCAATACAAGAGGGACATTACAGACGAGCACTATGGAGGTATTTGGATGTTTTTTGGTGTGTCTTTTTGGACGAAGAAAAGTGAGCTCTATTCGCAACTTTCATATGGACATGCAGTGCTGCACGGAGGACTCTGAAACTTCTCCCAGCCCTTAGTCGACATGAGGGTGAGTAGATAATGAGTGAAATTTGAATTTTGGGTGAACTATCCCTTTAATGAAGCCAGTTTCCACCACCGTCCACACAACTGAATACTGATGTGTTGACGTCTTCAGTCCGACGTCCTCATCAGATACAGTTACAGAAAAAGTTTGTAGCAACTTCCTGTTTCATGGTGAAACATGGAAAGTATTTATCATCAAACATCACAAAGGTTTTGAGATGAAACTCAACTCAGTCAGATTCAGTTTCTTTTTCTGTTTACACGGTGCCTTCAAGGACTCTGTTTGAGACCGTTGTGATCTTTACCGCTACCTGTGGAGCTGATCCGGATCTCTACAGTCCGGTGGCCCTGCTCCATCCGGCAGTCCTGCTCCATCCGGTGGTCCTGCTCCACCCGGCGGTCCTGCTCCACCCGGCGGCCCTGCTCCACCCGGCGGTCCTGCTCCACCCGGCAACCCTGCTCCACCCGGCGGTCCTGCTCCATCCGGCGGTCCTGCTCCACCCGGCAACCCTGCTCCACCCGGCGGTCCTGCTCCATCCGGCGGTCCTGCTCCACCCGGCGGTCCTGCTCCACCCGGCGGTCCTGCTCCATCCGGCAGTCCTGCTCCATCTTTCTTTCTTTTTTGTGTCATTGTCGTGTGAGCTACTGGACTAATTTGAATTTCCCTCCTAGGGATGAATAAAGTATTCTCTACCCTACTCTACTCTACTCTACAGGGATGAGCCGAACTCCTCAGGTCTGCCGTCCTCCCATTACCCGCCTTTGTGTCTCGGTTCTGTTCCTGGCTCTGGTTCTGGTTAAGTTAAGTTAAGATTCCTTTATTTGTTCCACAGTGGGGAAATTTACATTTCCCCAATTTACATTTCCCCACCCAATTACATACGTTCTGGTTCCTGGTTCTGGTTCTGGACCAGGTCTTGGTTCCAGTCCCGGTCTAGGTCCAGACCCTGGTTTCGGTTCTGGTTCTGGTCCCAATCTCGGTTCTGTTCCCAATTTTGGTCTTGATCCTGGTTCTGGTCCAGTTTATTTTTTTCTTCTGTCTCTGTTTACACGGTGCCTTCAAGAACTCTGGTTGAGACCGTGGTTATCTTTACCGCTACCTGTGGAGCTGATCCAGATCTCTACAGGGATGAGCAGAACTCAAAACAGCAGAACTTCCCATTACATGCCTTTGTCTTCACTCCCCCATCCCCCCCCCGTCCCCCCTCCTGGTGGACATTGTTCCCTGGACGTCGCCTCCGTCTGCTCGGCCTCAGCAACAGGATCCGTCTGAGAGAAGGCGAGCCGTCGCTTCACATGGTGTCGGGTCTCGGCCATATTGAGTCCGAATGGGAACGCCAGTGTTGGTTTACGCCGCGTCGCTCAATAGACGGGGGGAGGGGGGAGGAGGAGGGGGAGGCCAGGGGGGAGACAGACAGACAGAAAGAGCATTGAAGAGGACCAGGACCGTCCAGGGCTTCGGGTCTCAGGTTCGGACCGGTAACAGGAGACTGGACGCTTTGTGCCACCTCACAACAAACCACCGCATTCACATCATCGCACAACGCACAGTGCAAAGCATCATGGGAGATCACGCCACACCAACGTCTGATTGACCCGGTCCCCCTCCTCCTTCTCGTCCTCTTCCTCCACTCCCTCCTTCTCCTCTTCTTTCTTCTTCTTTCTTTTCTTTTATTCTCCCCCGTCCTCCTCCTCTTCCTCCTCCTCCTCCTGATGGAAACTGTCTGGCTACTCTGACCCACTTGGACTCGAACCCAGGACCAACGCTGCCGGCGGCGGCGCCATGTTCACTGACTCTGAGGGAAACTGTGACTCGTCTCATTGTTTCCAGCTCTGATGTTCGGTTCTGTGGAATCGAACCTGGACCCGATCGGTTTGTTTGACGACGGCGTCACAGCGAACCTGAAACGTTCACGAGCTTTTTAAGTTCTTTTGAAGAAGGAAACAAACTTTTATTGTGAAAATCTGTTTCCTCTGTCCGCCATCTTTGTCTGGTTCCCAGGACGACGGCTTCCTGTTTCCTGTTTCCAGCTCTGATGTTGGTGATGACATCACCAAACATCTCCAAGCTCCACCCTCTTTGTGAGTGACATCACACAGCTCCTGTTACCCACAATGCATTGTTCCAAATGGACAAAAGACCAGAAACACGTGAACGCCTCACGTGCGTTCAGGGACGATTGTTCCTCTTCATGACAACGAGCCCTCTGATTGGATGTTTCCAGGGGGACGGATCCGGTCCAGTCTTTGCCCCGGTGCCGGTTCCAGTTCTGGTTTTGGTCCAGTTGTGGCCCCGGTACCGGCTTTGGTCCTGGTTCTGGTTCTGGTTCCGGTTCCGGTTCCGGTTCTGGTTCTGGTTCTGGTTTCGGTCCAGGCTTTTATGCTGGTCCAGATCCTGTCTCCGGTTGCGGCCCCAGTCGCAGCTCTGTTTGTGGTTCCAGTTCTGGTCCTGGTCCTGGTCCGTTCCTCTCTTTTGGCCCATCACTCCTGTGTGTCCCCCTGGAAACACTTCCTGTTGTCGTCCAACATGGCCGCCGCTCATCTCTATATTTATTCAATTCGAATCCCGCTCTGTGCGGTTCGAATCCCGCTCTCTCCCGGTTGCTGCCGTAGTGTCCTTGGGCAAGACACCTTACCCACCTTGCTCCTGATGGGTCGTGGTTCGCGCCTTGCATGGCAGCTAATGCGATGTATGATGTAAAGCGCTTTGGGTATTGTTCAGGTATAGTAAAGAGCTATATAAATACAGTCCATTTACCATTTATCCTGTAGTCCAGAGTTCAGCTGCACCTGTGGTTTCCCATCATGCATCAGTCATGGTGCCGTGGTTGTTTTGGTTTTGGTCGGCGGCGCCCAGTGGCCACGCCCCCTCCTGTGACATCACGTCTCTGAAACAAGCTAAGGATCGCCATGGAGATGAAGTAGGTCAAACACAGGTGTGTGTGTCCACCTGTTACACAACAACAACACAAACACACAAATCCTCTCATGTTTTGCTGTGTGTGTGTCAGTGTGTGTGTGTGTGTGTCTGTGTTGCCTTGGGGGAGGAGCAGCCTGCACAGATGTAAACTCACTTACTGTACTGTACACACACACACACACACACACACACACACACACACACACAGACACACACACGGCCATCAGCAGTAATGGAAACCAGCAGCAGCCGGAGGCGACGTCACCGTGGACGAGAGAGAGGACGGAAAAAAGGACGGAGGGAGGAAATGTGAGAGAGATGAAAGAGGGCGGCGTGTTTACTGTGTGTGTGTGTGTGTGTGTGTGTGTGTGTGTGTGCGCGTGCGTGCATGTGTGTGTGTGTGTGTGTGTGTGTGTGTGTGAGGTGTAAACGAGCTGAACTCTGCAGCTGCACGAACAACGAGTGACAAATTTCAGCAGCAGAGACGACGGAGCGACGGTCGTTACATCACAGAGAGAAGGGGGGGGGGGGCTATTTCTGTCACGACTCCCAGAGGAGGACGTGCATGAATCAGTGTGTGTGTGTGTGTGTGTGTGTGTGTGTGTGTGTGTGTGTGTGTGTCAATCAGGGGCTGTGTTTAATGCAGGGCGAGTCACGGAGCGAGATATGCACTCGCATTCCAATGAGAGCGTGGCGCTGCACACCAAAGAGCTGCACACACACACACACACACACACACACACATTAATTCTCTACGCTCCGGAACCAGACGCTCTTAAAGGGATAGTTCAACATTTTGTCAAATTGGCCCATTGCCATAATCCCTATAGTCATAGCTGTAGGTTCGTTACCTTTAATTGTCGGTGCAAGCTATTTTTAGAACGGCGGAGCAGAGACGTGAGCTGCTCAGAGCTACGCTACGGAGGCTCATGGGCTTTCTCATCAAACTCATCGAATACACAATCCAACAACTCCAAAACGCTCTGGTTGACAAGTTGTGACCTGCACATTGACCATGACCATGAGATAATAACAGAACGTTGTTTTCATGTAAAACCTCTAATGCACGTTGCCTTCAGGGACAGTTTTTCAGCAGCAGTCTCTGCATTTACTTTGTAGCTCCGCCGTTCTAAAAGCAACTTGCACCGACAAGGTAACAAACCTACTATGACTATAGAGATTATGGCAATGGGCCAATTTGACAAAATGTTGAGTTATCCCTTTAAGGTGGAATGTTTTCCTGTGTGTTACTCAGTCCATGATTGACGTGTGTAAATCAGTTAGTCCATCTTAAATGTCGACATGACAACTGTGACTTTTTCTGTCTTTGTTGTTGTCGTCTCTCTCTCTCCACACACACACACACACACAATTAGTTTTTTGGATTTTTGACAAAAACCACAAAAGTCACATAAATGACTCGACCTTTTGACTCATGTCAAACAACAACAAACAGGACCTTCAATAAAACACATGAAAAAATGTAAAACTCGCACAAATTTTGAGAGGGCCACAGGGGCCACTGCCATCTCTGTTAGCATGGGAATCAAACCCACGATCATAAGGTCAAGACAGAGCTGATCAGACAAACACATGATCATCTTTCACTGAGCACTGATGTTAAGATTAGATTCACAGCAGAGATATCAGCGTTTCTGAGGTAGCTTTACTCGTTGTTCAGATTTCTGTTCTGGAAATATATGCAAATTAGTGGATATTTAATTAGATATTGTCTCATTTACATAAACACAAAGGGCCGGATTTACTAACGGTTTGCGTGTATTAAAACGTGTGCAAACTCCTTGCACACGCAAAAAAATGTACAAACTGATTTACTAACAGTGCGCAAAAAGGATTGCGTCCGTCAAAGGTGCAAAATAGCGCGTCTGCATCCGTTAGTACGTTTGCAGCAATGAATATGCAATATGGGGCGTTTACACGCAATTGTGCGTGTTCTGGGTGGAGAAAATGCAAATATATTAATTTAGCACACGCAAAATGATTCATCAAACCTGAAAGCAATTTTGCTAATAGAAACTGATTCTATATTTAACGCGCCCCAAAGGGAGGTGTAAACGGTTTGTATGCGTAATTGCGCACACATGGCTGTGGTCATTGCAAGAAGGAGACGCCGAAACAATGGAAGGAGACGCCGAGAACGCATTTTTAGCGCCGCTGTTTCAGTCTTCTCCCTCCCACAACAACACAACTTTTCCTCCGGTTCCTGTCATTGGTCTGAAAACAGCGGTGTTGGGCTAAATGAAATTAGCCCCAATGACTAGTGAACCAAGGGGGCGGGACATGACGCCTGTCAATCACTGACCCTGCGTCAGCCTGCTGCTGATTGGTCAGAACCGCTCGGCCTGTGGGCTGAATGAAATTAGCCCAAACAGTCGGTCAATGGCGAGGGCGGGACATGAGACCTGTCAATCATCCACAGTCGGAAAATGAATGAGAGCAGACTCGGTGAGCTGGGGCTGATTAAAATTAACCCATTTAGAGATATCCTGTGTTTTTCTTGAAACTATTTAATATTGTTGCCAGTTCCGATTTTACTAAGACTTAGAACAATCTTTTGTATGTTATTTAGAGAATATAATATAGGCTATATATAATATTTTTTCCTCATCTTTTGTTGTGTAATGCAGGGAGGGCTTAGCCCCACTAGCCCATTGATACCAGCCGTCACTGATCCCGGGTCAGCACACGATTCTTTTATTCTGAGAAACAGTGTTCTGTTCTCCAAGTTGCGAGATAGCGAGTTTGGAGATGGCTGGCTTGTTGGTGAGTCAATTAAAATCCTTTGTAAAATAATTATTTACATTAAAAACAAGAACAGTTTCAGATTGATTCTTCTTTTTTTTCATAAGGTGATACATATCCCCTAAACCCCTTCCTCATGACACCTGGGGCCCTATTTTGCTGGCGCAACTCAGGGTGGCGCAGCGAGGCGAGCCCTGGCGCAGCTGGCCCAGTGGCATTTTCCTCCAGTGCAACAAGGTGCGCAGCGGATTCGGTAAATTGGTAGACTGCTGTGCGCTGAGATGGGAGTGGTCGCGCAGCAGGGGGAGGTGTCGACAGATTCGCCGTGGCGCAGTGACAATTTGTTGCAGATAGACCGCGCGGAGAGTGCGCTGAAAGCTCGCCAGCTCCAACCTGGTCTAATCTCAGCGCAAGGCGCAGCGCAGCCAGCGGACTGGTATTTTGACTGCCCAGCGCGCAGTGCGCCCACGTCACCAAGACCTCACAGGCAGGTTTCCACAGTTCCAGGCACATTTAAATGCAATTGATAATAATAATAATAATAATCACAATAACCCCTATTTATTGTATCTGAATCAGCACATACACCTATATCTATATAGATTGTCCCGTCACACTGATGACAGATCAAAGGCTTGCGTAATGGAAACTCAGCCTGACTGAATTAACACAGATGAAACCAGGGAGGGACTGAGACAGCCGTGGATGTCCCAAGAGCAGGTGTTGACACTACACACTGTGCCGTTGCAGATGATCAGCTATTTATTTATGTATTTACTTATTGATTTATTAGGGGCCAGCGCCGCATCGTCACGCGACCATAACAAATAAAACTGAAAACAAATAAACTATCATCTCTCACAGCAAACCACAATCAGCCTGGCATCATAGTGAGCAGATATTCACATCTCCCCTCTCAGGTAAATTCTAAAGAAAAAAGAAAAAGAGAGACGCTCCGTGATGCCTCCTTTACGCACAGCTGTTTGTTTATGTTGTGATCTGTGCACACGTGTTTAAATATAGGTTACTAAATATGAGTGTCTTTATTAATGGAAAAGGGGTGTGTGTGTTTTGTTTTTTGTTTTTTTTTACTGGGCAACAGCTCTCAATATGTCAGAGCAAACCTGGATAACATCATAACCTCCTCCCTCCCAGACTACTTAAGCATCATCAGCCCGTGAGGTCTGTTCGCCTCCCGTCTCACTTGCTGTGAGAGATGATAGTTTATTTGTTTTCAGTTTTATTTGTTATGGTCGCGTGACGATGCAGCTCAATAAATCAATAAGTAAATACATAAATATAGCAGATAATCGTGTAGTGTCAACACAGCAGTAATCCATCCTCATCTTTCATCTGTGCAGCCTTTGATTTGTCATCAGTGTGACGGGACAATCGATATAGATGTGCTGAATGTGTATGCTGCAATCTGTAGGTGCTGATTCAAATCTTCTCTTCCACGGTGAAATCAGACGCCATTTAAAGGCGAGGAGAGGAGCTCATTTGATTGGTGAAGATCTGACTCGGCTGTGTCAAACCCACTCCACGCCTTCTCTCCTCCCTCTATGCCATTTGCGCCGGTGGGAGGGAAGTAGGTGGGATGCGCTCCGCTGCGTTTCGAAGGAAAATTGCAAACTGCTCCTGGCCACTCCCCGTTGGCGAAGCGAACGCGGAGCGCAGGCCTTATCCGCTGCACCTGCGCCAGTCTACCAAAGTAGAGCCCCTGTTCTCAACCTGACCACTGCTGGAGAGAACAGGTACAACGAGGCCCATATTCGCACCCGGAATATTGTGGAGCGCACCTTCGGCATCTTGAAGAGCAGGTTCCGTTGCTTGGATCGCACTGGCGGAGCACTACTGTACAGCCCAGGCAAAGTGGCCCAGATTGTAGTGACCTGCTACATGCTACATAATATCGCGAAGCAACACGGGCTGGAGCAGGATGCCATGCCGGAGGGGAACGCCGACCTGCCCCCCCCTATTGAGCAACAACCCAATGCTGCGGGGATGCAGACACGCAACCGTCTCATTCGAAGTCACTTCTTGTGAACTGTTTGGGGTATGCATTTATTTTTCCTCTACAGGCTGGTGGAAGAGGTGTACATGCAAGGGAAAAATATCAATACTATATGATATCGAAAGAAAACGAAATTCGTTTTATAAAGCCAGTAGGCCTATTTAGGAGCAAACTATGGACAAATATGTAAAAAAAAAAAAAAGCGCTGTGTGCCGCACACACACAAGCTCAGCAAGCCCAATAGTGTAAATGTCAAAGGTTACTTTATTTATACCCTCAGGAATCCTTTTGTGAATCACATTTATGACATCAATAGACAAACAGCACAGTACATGCAACAGGACATATATATAAAGTGGCACAGTGCATGGGGGAAGAGATTATAATGAATCAAATAAAAACCGGCTCTCAAGGTTTCTTCCCCATGTTAAATGTGACGATGGCTGCTGGGATAAAACAATTTTTGTGCCGCTTAGTTTTACAGGCTGGTACCTTAAGCCTCCTGCCTGATGGGAGCAGCTGAAACTCAGCATTGAGAGGATGGAGCCAGCTATCTTCTGTAACTGCTTTGTGGGTAGAGCTGGGCCTCACTAATCAGCCTACTCGCTCATTTCACGATTTGGTTCAGGCAGCAAATCGGTGAATTCTCTGATCGTCCACTGAACGAACGTGGCGGTTACAGGTAAAAATGAGAAAACATGAACGATATTGAATAATATTTATTGTATTTAAGAAAAGGGGGTGCTGCCCAACATTTTAATAAAAGTCACAGACGGTGGACTTCAATGTTCTATTAAACTATAGCTATGCACAAATGAAAATCAAAGTCGTCCAATGAACGGCGGTTCTCAACATTTCTTGAAAAACAAAGAAAGTGGTGTGAAATTACTTACAAATTCCAACACAATTCTAACATATCAGACAATGCTCAGTCTCATTACTGCAAAATCATAGCAAAGAAACATTGCCTCACAAAATAGGCCTATATTAGACTACAGCTCATTTGTGACAAAAAAAAAAAACAACAACAAAAGAGAACGACAATATCTCGTTATCTAGCTGTAGCCCATTTTACACAAAATAAATATTCTCAGCAATATAAGAAAATTTCAACGTTTTATTTTCCTCTTTTCTTCAAAGGGCCCACTGGCTGCCTTTTACGCAGGTGAAACTTCCCAACCTTGTGCACCTCTCCTCCCTGTCCGGTCCCCGGCTGCCTGGCTGTCTCTGTTGGACTTGACCAGCCCGCTTCTACACCTGGATGGAGGGTAGTCATTGCCTGAACACCGGCCTGCAGTCCTCTTGCCACAGAATCAACGGCCGTGGCCAGGACTGATACTGCGCTGACCAGGTGCCTGCAGTGCGTGGCAATGGCCTGGGTGTCGCGCCTGACCGCCCGAGCCAACGATTACGCCGCTGGGCAATTGTTTGGAGAGCTGCAGACTGTTTTCTTTGTTCCCGCAGCAACTCCAGATCAATGTCCTCTGGACCCTTTTGAGGCTCTTCAGGGGTGGCGGCTGCTTTGGGGGGAATTGAGGGGGGTGGCTGAACTTCTGATGACGATTCTACATAGAAAAAAAAAAAGTTTTTTGTTGGAGATTTGACTTTATAGACATTGAGCTGTTACCACGGGAGGTACATTGATTTTCATTTAATAAATAAATATCTTTTCAGAAAAAATGTGTTATTATGCGCCTACCTTGTTCTGCTGTAAGGTCCAGGTCCAGTGTGTCAAACCCGGCAACTCCAGTGATTTGCTCTTCACAGAACGTCAGCTGCACCTGCTCCTCAACGCTGGTCAGAGGCATCTCATCCACGGTGCCCCCGCCTGTTTTATTTGCAGACCTTTTATTGTACGCCAACTTTTCTTTTGTTCTTCTTCTGATGTCTTGGTATCTTCGTTTCACTTCATCCACTGTTCGCCGGTTTTGTCCGACAGCATTCACTTTTTCACCGATCTTCTCCCACACGGCGTTCCTCTGCGTGACCGTCATATTCCTTTGTTTCAGCTCACTGAAATGTTTATTCACTTCCTCCACCAACACCTCTAATTCC
Organism: Trachurus japonicus; assembly: GCF_045865225.1. Taxonomy (NCBI): domain Eukaryota; kingdom Metazoa; phylum Chordata; class Actinopteri; order Carangiformes; family Carangidae; genus Trachurus; species Trachurus japonicus. Next base: position 36,508,594 of record NC_140907.1, read on the forward strand.
AACGGGTCGAATTTCACTTTGCGTTTACGTTCACTCAAACTCGCCAAGCTGAAAACCACGAAACACGCTAAACCCTCATTTAAATAGGCGTGTCTCAAACACCTTTGCACCTGTTGTCATTTACGGAATCACTCTTAGTAAATCACCCGCAAACCGTGGTTCAACCCCACACGCAAATCTCTAGATTGCGCACGCAGATTAGTACAAGCAATTTGGGATTTTAGTAAATCCGGCCCAAAATGTGACAGAACTTGTAATTTTAAAAAAAGTAATTGTATTCATCTGAGTAATAAGTTTCATGGGGATTTCTGTTAGTTACATTTTTTTACCCTATTCACCTGTAGTGTCCCACGTTTATAAACTGGTCTCAGCTTTGGCTCTCTGCCTCGATGCTGGTCTCACATTTGTGCTTCTTCTGACAAAATGGTAGCTTCTATTTGAAAAACAATCAGACCGTGGCCGTCGTAAGGACTTCCTGAACGCTTTAATATGATTTTGATGTTTCTACAGTAAATATTTTGGAAACACTTGCAAGTTATAAACAGGGGTCCCTTCTGCCTCTCTCAGAAAATCTTTGTATTAGAGTCAATGAGGAGCAGAGAGAGACCTGGCGACACTGAGAGGCTCACAGTTTAAATTCTGTAAGTCTCTGCTTTGTTGAGCATGTTGTTAGAAACAGGACAAGTTTGTCTACAACTGTGGAAAAAATCATGTGTGTAGAGTGTAATTTGTGGCCGTGAGCAGAGTGGAAGAGAAAAGTTTCAGACAATTTCAGACAACTTCTCCCACTCTAGCTGATGATGTCACCCACTCTGGCACAAACATTCCGTGCAATACACACACATTATAATCTCAACACTTCTCCCAAAATCATCATGGTCATTGAACAGTGATTGATCAGAAACTATAATACCTATCGACATATGGATTAATACACCAATAGACAAGACTTGTGTCTACATTTGGCAGTTTAAATGAAGTATGTAGGTGAAAGTATGCCAGAACAGTAGACGTTTGAAAAACGTCAAATTAGTCTATTTTTTTTAGTTTGTCCCATTCACTTGAATGCAACATTTTTCATCATGAGTGACATCCATTTCTATGCAGACGACTTCATGTTGTTTATCTCCAACCATCTCCATGTTACAGCAACATGTCACATGACCTCTACTCCTCTGTTTACATCCCAGCCTTTTCCACACATTTCCTCTGAATGGAAATCTGTCACGTCGTGTCAAATGTGTTTTCATCAAACTCTTGTAAGACATGAACACATCGGATCCAAGACTGTCTGAGGAGATGAAGAGCTCCACAGCTGTTTGAGCTGGAGACCAGATGTTTTTACTGTGTGAACTAAAGTCTGTGTTCATCAGTATCACTGCTCTCACTCCAATAACAGAACAAATCACAGAGATGTGGAACGAGTCTGTACACATTCTGACATCATAAACATGAAGTACAAATTACATTCAAGTCACACACTAGTCCTTAGTGTACTGTCAGTCCATGTGGGTGAGAGGGAGTCATTCAAACCCTCTCTCCCTCAACCTGAATCATCACTCATTTGAAAATGCCGGTACACTTTTACTATTTTATATTTAATCAACTCCAACAAGGCTGGTCATTCATCTGCCGATATGCTTGGAATTGAATCAGTGCTCTTAAAATAAAAGAGGATAAAGATGTGTTCATATTCACAAGAGTCATAGTGATCAACAGTTACATTAATAAACACCTGCAACTGGTTCTAACTCCCTTAACCAGACTCAATTAATTTACAGATTAATTTCAGTGGTAAAGCATTTTTCCTGTTTGTTTTCCTATTGTTAATATTTACATTTGTTCCCTGAATTAGAAATGAACCAAGTTTTGCAAAGAACGAGATTTTTTGATCTGAACAGTTTGACTGACAGGACAGATGATCAGAGGGATGGAGTTTCTACCTCCATTATTGAGATCAGGACTGAAGAATGGGTGTAGTTTGTCAGTGAAGCAGCAGCCAGTGAAGGAGTAGATGAGAGCTGCAGCATCTATGTCATAAAAGGAGACCAGACCCTCCTCATAATCCACAAACACCCCCACCTTCTCAGGACCAGACCTCAGATGAAGACGGACATCAGGACCAACGCCAGCTTTGTACTCATTTCCATTTTTGAAAAATATCGTCCAGTTACCATCCTGAGGACTTAGTAGGATTTCTCTCTTCCTGCTGACCGACTCTCTGGCCACTCCCACAATCCAGTCAGTTTTTCCTTTGACCTGAACCTCAAAGTAAAATCTGCCTGAAGAGAAACTCTGTTTTCCTAAAACACTGGTACATCTATCAAACCTCTCTGGGTTGTCTGGGAGATTCTTCATCACATCACCACAGTGAACTTGTTTTCCATCATCAGACAGGATAAGCCATGGATTTGCTGTATCAGGATCCAGAGTCACATCCACTGCAAACTGCTGGACCCTCTTCATCTCAGCCTTCATCATCTTCTTCTTCATCTGTCCACGGAGCGTCTCCTCCAGCTGAGACACAGCTCTCACCACAGTCCCCTCATATGATGGTGGACGGACTCTGACCTGTGTCCAGTCCTTGGTGGGTGGAGCAGCTTTCAGGGATGGGAAGCTTTGGGGGAGGTGGAGGTGGTCTTCAGAGAGTGAGAGCTGCTTCACCTCAGTGCTTCTCTTCTCCAGCTCAGAGATTTCCTGTTCCAGCTCTGTGATGAAGTCTTCAGCCTGTTTCTCTGAGCTTTTCTGTTTCTCTTCGATCTCCTTGATGAGCTGCTTCAGGCCTCTGTCAACAGACTCCTTCAGAGCAGTGAAGACCTCAACACCTTCTGCTTTCTCTCTGTCTGCAGCAGCTTTACTGATCTTCACTGACTGTTTCATCTCCTCAATCTTCAGTCGTCTCTTCTGGATCATCTGCTGAGTTTCAGCCTCTGTCTTCTGCAGCTCTGCCTTCTTTCCTTCATATTCTTCTCTCAGAGGAACAAACTCATGAGTCTTGTGGTCTAAAACAGAGCAGAGCACACAGACACATGTCTGGTCGGTCTGACAGAACAGCTCCAGAGGTTTATCGTGCTTCCTACACATCCTGTCCTCCAGGTTCTCCACAGGCTCCATCAGCTGATGTCTCTTCAGACCTGACAGTGTCAGATGAGGCTCCAGGTGAGTCTCACAGTAGGAGGTCAGACACACCAGGCAGGACTTCAGGGCCTTCAGTTTGGTTCCAGTGCAGACGTCACAGGGAACTTCTCCTGGTTTGGAAACGTGTTGCTCTGAGCTGCTGCTGCTGGTTTTCTGTTGAGCTTCACATCTGAACTGAGCAACAACCTCAGAGATGAACGTGTTGACATGCAGCTCAGGTCTTATTTTGAAAACCTTGTTACACATCGGACACTGACACCTGTCACTAACGTCCCAGTGCTGAGTGATGCAGCTCTTACAGTAGTTGTGTCCACATGGTGTAGTGACTGGATCAGTGAAGACATCCAGACAGATGGAACACAGGAACTGATCTTCAGACCTCAGGTTGCTGGCAGCAGACATGTCTACACACTGAGGGAGAGAAAACAAACATTCATTTAAAATAATGTTCTGTGTCTTTAAGACTGTGGTTCTCTACCTGGGGGACGGGGCCGTCCTGTTGACCTGTTTATTTCCCTAAAGTTCAACATGGATCCTTCTTCATCAGTTCTTCTGGTCTCATTGTTAATGACTGATAGAAATATTGGCTGAAGGACTGTGAAGCTTTTCCACCTGTAGGGGGCGTGGTGGAGGAAGTTTGAGAAGCTCTGATTAAAAATTTTCCGAGGGACATTGTGTAGTAATTACTCCCATCTAGCATTGTGGTTGTATATTGCAAGCAACTTAATCGTATTTTTCATGCTGCATTCACGTGAAATTGGGCAGACGGCAGACGGACGACAGCCGCTGCACGTAACGGCATAAACAAGCCTCTGTGTAAACAAGTGGTCCGTCAGCACGAGGCAAAACAATACACGTGACAATATGTTGTCATGGCGATGTCGTATTGTTTACCTGACCCACGTTTTACCGGCTTTCTCTCGACTTCTGTGACTAAAATGACATCTGGTTTGTTAGCGACGGCCGTCTGCCCGACTGCAGGTGAATGCAGCATCAGTGTAACGCTCCATTCCTTTTCACTGCGTTACCGCGGTGACTTTTCACAGACGCCACCTCGACCTGAGCCGAAAGCTCCGGTGTCTCCGCTGAATTTCCGTGGTTTCCTACCGTCACGCTGCCACTGAACGTAAAAACATGGCAACACGACATGGCAGCCAGCACCGAGCTTACCCGCTCCATGGAGATATGAATGATATGAACGGCTAATTCAGAGCTGAAAGGAACACTTCACTTTGTTGATGGGGAGGATTACTGGTTAATGAAAAACAGACTTTTGAACCAAATAATCGATTTTCCTGAATAGATAACAGGAGAAGTTACACAATGTCCCTTTAACAAGATAAAAGACCCACTGAGCTCAAGACCTCTTTCACAAGGGTGACCTGGCCAAGAAAGGCAGCAACATGCATCATAGTGAATATAGACAGATAGAGAACAATAACAAACCAAACATTGAAATATAAAAGTGCAAGTAAGTAGACAAATAAAGTGCAGGAGTTATGGTTATAATAACAGTTTAAGAGCACAGGCACTGTTCAATGGATTCTTGTTGTCAGACTTTGGTAATTAATCGATGAAAAATAAATCAGATAATAAAATAAATAGATCATTAAATAAATAAATATGACAACTATTCTAACATGATATTAGTTACAGTCACTTTGAATCATATGTTTAATGTTTTCATGACGTCACTGAAAGAGAAAACCTCTGACAGAGCTGAGCTGAGTGACAAGGATACTGTGTTTCCTCTGGCTGCTTCACAATAAAAATGTGAGGCTTTTATTGTGAAAGAGCTGCAGGAAGTGTGAAGTAAGAGAGAGACAGTTTAAAGTGGACTATAGTGTCTCTGTGGACAAACAGCCTCAGGTCTGTTGTGAGCCAGTTCACTAGAGTCAGTGTGACATGAAGAGAGTGAGTAGAGATGAAGCTCAGTGTTAAAGCTGCTGCTCACACAGTGAATATGATGAGCTGTACTCACCAGTGTTTGGTAGAGACTCTGCTGTGTTGCTGACAAACACCTGATGGACTCACTTTGACTTTCTGTCTCGTCTCTGCTGCTGCTCAGTCGTCCTCTTCTCACACGCCAGGAAGAATAGCTGCTGCCTCGCAAAAGCTAATGGGGATCTTAATAAACTAAACTAAACTAAACTAAACACTATACTTTCACTTCTGGACACTGACGCTCAACGTTCCTCTGGTTCCAGTGTTTCCAGTTTTCTGCTCCTCCCACTGCAGCTAGGTGTGTCTTTTACTGTAACAGCAGATTTTACCTGATGAACAAGAAGCAAAGGTAATAGTGCACCTGACAGGTGGGAGGAGTCAAGTGACTCGTCCTTGTGTGTTTCCTCCTCAACCATTCAGATCTCTGCTGTAGAGTGACTGTAAAGGCCTTAACACATAAAGACTCAATGCCGCAAACCCATTTTGGTTTTGTGCATGCTGCATGTCTCTCCTTTTTTCCACCAGAGGGCAGCTTGTATTGTTCACATGTAAATCGTGAAAAACAAATATTTGATTTAGATGCATTTTGACATGATTTCAATATATAAAATATACATAATATATATTCAATATATTAAAAATTGGGTTTATTTTGTTATAAGAAAATCTAATTTGATCTAATTTTATGTGTATATTGGAGCCAATAGTTTTGTTTTGAATAGTGAACTCTTATTTTTAAGACCACTACTTCCTTTCTGTGTTGTGTTGCCGGAAAAACAAAACCACTTGACCACAAAATTAATGAGCTAACAGTAAAACAGTTAAAGGGATAATTCACCCTAGAATGATATTTCGCTCATTATCTACTCACCCTCATGTTGACTAAGGGCTGGAAGAATTTTCAGAGTCCACCGTCCCTTCTCTGAGTTACAGGGGGTCTTGGCGTAGCAGTGCATTTCAATGCAACGGTTGCAAAGGGACACCAGAGCTCTTCGTAAAAAAACACACACAAAAAAACATCCAAATACCTCCATGATGCTCGTATGTAATGTCCGTCTTGTGCTGAAGCCCCAAATTGCGTAATTGTCCCGAAAAAAATTAAATAAGTCCACATTCCAAGCATGTTTATAGCATTAGCTCCTAGTGTCTGTTGTCCGGCTCTTCCGCTGCCAGCGCGCATGCGCAAGGTTCTGGTTCGTACAAATACGGCTCAGCAAAGAAATGCAGCTCGTCCTCGACATCAAAATCTTCAGCCATGGCTAAAATATGTTTTAAGAGGCCAAAATTGCACGAAAAAGTGTTGTCCCGGTGCAAGGCAGGCTATTACGGACTGCTTCTAGTCCTTCGCCGGGGTAAACAAGGAAGCGAGTCGGTCTCAGTGCGAACCTTGCGCATGCGCGCTGGCAGCGGAAGAGCGACAACAGACACTAGGAGCTAATGCTACAAACATGCTTGGAATGTGGACTTATTTAATTTTTTTCGGGACAATTACGCAATTTGGGGCTTCAGCACAAGACGGACATTACATACGAGCATCATGGAGATATTTGGATGTTTTTTTGTGTGTGTTTTTTTACGAAGAGCTCTGGTGTCCCTTTGCAACCGTTGCATTGAAATGCACTGCTACGCCAAGACCCCCTGTAACTCAGAGAAGGGACGGTGGACTCTGAAAATTCTTCCAGCCCTTAGTCAACATGAGGGTGAGTAGATAATGAGCGAAATATCATTCTAGGGTGAACTATCCCTTTAAAGTTTATGGTAAAACAAAGGAAAAGAGAGCAACAAAGCAGAAACGGCAACTTAATGATAAAACGTTGAGGGCTGAATGTATTATAGCAACCCCCGAGGAGGCACAAGGTTGCCGTAATTATTTGATGATTTGTGTTGGAAAATATGCTAACTCTTTAGCTCGCCTGTTTGATGAATTATCAGTGTATTTATTGTTATAATTGCTGAGTTGTCTGAGAAAGTACTGTGATTATTTACCATTTTTTATAGACAGATGTGGAAACAGAAATGTGACTGCTGTACTCTCTTCATTTTGACAGTTCTCACGTTGGTTTGTGGAACAGCAATAAATGTTAGAACCATCAGTCGAGTCTCTTACCAACTCTCGGAGGGTATGCTACACTCAAACTACCAGCAACAACACGTCACTGGTCTCAGTCCTGAACCTGTAATCAGCCTGTTTCTCCTCCTCATCACTAGGTGGCGCTGCTGAAGCTGCAGAGTCTGTTTCTGTCTGTTTCATCAACTTCTGAACGAGAATCAGGTAGCTGCTTGGCGAAATCCAGTAGTCATATTGATGGTGGCGTCAGGAGGTGGAGGTTGGACACAACACAGGACAGCCGTGTGTTAGATTCCCGTGCTGTTTCTATTGTTTTAAAAGTGTTAAAATGTAACAAATAAGCAGTGATAAAAATAGATATCCAAAATCACCTCTGAAAAAACTTCTGACTCTAATGTGTCAACAAAATAAAACAAAGAAAGTGGCTTTATCCATTGTTCAGATTTCTGTTCTTTAAATGTATGCAAAATAGCGCATATTAGATATTGCCTCATTTACATATTTAAAGATAAAATTTGAAAGAACTCGTAATAAAAAAAAAAAATTGTATTAATGTAAGTGATAAAGTTGGGAAGTCTCATGGTGATTTCTGTTGGTTACATTTTTTTTTACCCTATTCACCTGTAGTGTCTCACCTTTAATAAACTGGTCTCAGCTTTGGCTCTCTGCCTCGATGCTGGTCTCACATTTGGGCTTATTCTGACAAAACAGTACCTCCTATCAGAAAAAGAAGCAGATCGTGGTCGTTTTAAGGACTTCCTGAACACTTTGATATGATTTTGATGTTTCTACAGTAAATATTTTGGAAACACTTGTGAGTTATAAACAGGGGTCCCTTCTGCTTCTCTGAGAAAATCTTTGTATTAGAGTCAATGAGGAGCAGGGAGACACCTGGCCGGACTGAGAGTCACACAGTTTAAATCCTGTAAGTCTCTCTGCTTTGTTGAGCACATTGTTAGAGAGAGGACAAGTTTGTCTACAACTGTGGAAAAAAATCATGTGTGTAGAGTGTAATTTGTGGCTGTGAGCAGCGTGGAAAGAGAAAAGTTTCAGACAATTTCAGATAACTTCTCCCACTCTAGCTGATGATGTCACCCACTCTGACACGAACATTCCGCGCAATACACACCCATTATAATCTCAACACTTCTCCAGAAATGATCAAGGTCATTGAACAGTGATAGATCAAAAACTATAATACCTATCGACACGTGGATTAATACACCAATAGACACGACTTGTGTCTATATTTTACAGTTTAAATGGAGTCTCTAGGTTAAAGTATACCAGAGCAGTAGACGTTTGGAAAACTCCAATAATTAGTTTTTTTTTCCTCCCATTCACTTCAATGCAACATCCGTCTCTATGCAGGCGACTTCATGTTGTTTATCTCCAACCATCTCCATGTTACGGCAAACTACTCCTCTGTGTACATCCCAGCCTTTTCCACACATTTCCTCTCAATGGAAATTTGTCACGTCATGTCAACCATGTATTCATCAAACTTTTGTAAGACGTGAGCACATCAGATCCAACACTGTCTGAGGAGATGAAAAGCTCCACAGCTGTTTGAGCTGGAGACCAGATGTTTTTACTGTGTGAACTGAAATCTGTGTTCATCAGTGTCACTGCTCTCACTTCAATAACAGAACAAATCACAGAGATGTGGAACGAGTCTGTGTTGGTGCTAAACCGACTCTTCCAGAAGAAGACATACAAAACTTGTGAACAGATGAAGACAGAAACCTGAGGTCTCCTCTAGAACCACAAAAACAGATGAATGAAATAATTTGAGGTGAACAATCTGTCTTTATTATGGTTTAATCAATGGTCCTTCATTGATCAATATTGATAATTAGTTGTACTGACCCTGAATCTCTAGAAAAAACACAATGTGGCTACAGATGGTTTAACGTTGGAGAAACAGACAGATACAGTCCACCATGAAACACTGCAGAAGTCTCAATGACCTCAAGTCAGCGTCATGGAGGAGACCCAGTCCAGGTGAGTCCAGGTTCTTCTGTCTGGTCACAGAGAGGGAGTCATTTAAACCCTCTCTCCCTCAACCTGAATCATCACTCATTTGAAAAGGGCAGTGCACTTTTACTATTTTATCCTTGGCACACACAACTCCAACAAGGAAGGTCATTCATCTGCCACGCAGCCAGTCTAGCTGGAATTGGATTATTGGTCTAAAATGAAAGAGGATAAGATATGTTCTCATTCACAAGAGTCATAGTGACCAACAGTTACATTAATAAACACCTGCTACTGCTTCTAACTCCCCAAACCAGACTCAGTTAATTTACAGATTAATTTCAATCAAATCATTTTCCCTGTTTCCACTGATCTAATCAAATAAACTAAAGTAACAAGTGATTAAACAGCAGTTATCACACAGTTAACTTTCCTGTGTGATGATGATCTGATGAAGGTTAACTCATTAGAAAACAAAAAGATTTATATTGTTCAATATTGACACTAAATATTTACATTTGGTACCTGAATTAAAAATTCATCACGTTTTGCAAAGAACTGGATGTTTTGATCTTAACAGTTTAATTGACAGGACAGATGATCAGAGGGGCAGAGTTTTTACCTCCATGATTAAGACCAGGACTGATGTATGGGTGTAGTTTGTCAGTGAAGCAGCAGCCAGTGAAGGAGTAGATGAGAGCTGCAGCATCTATGTCATAAAAGGAGACCAGACCCTCCTCATAATCCACAAACACCCCCACCTTCTCAGGACCAGACCTTAGATTGAGATCAACTCGGGGGTCATCAAGAGCTTTGTACTGATTTACATTTCTCAACCATATCGTCCAGTAACCACTCTGAGGACTCGCTGTGATTTGTCCCTTCCTGTTGATCGACTCTCTGGCCACTCCCACATCCCAGGCAGTTTTTCCTTTAACCTGAACCTCAAAGTAAAATCTACCTGAAGAGAAACTCTGTTTTCCTAAGACACAGGGACATTTATCAAATCTCTCTCGGTTGTTTTGGCGTTTCTTCTTCACATCACCATCATGAACTTGTTTTAGATCATCAGACAGGATGAGTTCAGGATGTGCTGTATCAGGATCCAGAGTCACATCCGCTGCAAACTGCTGGACCCTCTTCACCTCAGCCTCCATCTTCATCTCCTTCATCCTTCCACGGAGTGTCTCCTCCAGCTGAGACACAGCTCTCACCACAGTCCCCTCATATGATGGACGGACTCTGACCTGTGTCCAGTCCTTGGTGGGTGGAGCAGCTTTCAGGGATGGGAAGCTTTGGAGGAGGTGGAGGTGGTCTTCAGAGAGTGAGAGCTGCTTCACCTCAGTCCTTCTCTTCTCCAGCTCAGAGATTTCCTGTTCCAGCTCTGTGATGAAGTCTTCAGCCTGTTTCTCTGAGCTTTTCTGTTTCTCTTCGATCTCCTTGATGAGCTGCTTCAGGCCTCTGTCAACAGACTCCTTCAGAGCAGTGAAGACCTCAACACCTTCTGCTTTCTCTCTGTCTGCAGCAGCTTTACTGATCTTCACTGACTGTTTCATCTCCTCAATCTTCAGTCGTCTCTTCTGTATCATCTGCTGAGTTTCAGCCTCTGTCTTCTGCAGCTCTGCCTTCTTTCCTTCATATTCTTCTCTCAGAGGAACAAACTCATGAGTCTTGTGGTCTAAAACAGAGCAGAGCATGCAGACACATGTCTGGTCGGTCTGACAGAACAGCTCCAGAGGTTTATCGTGCTTCCTACACATCCTGTCCTCCAGGTTCTCCACAGGCTCCATCAGCTGATGTCTCCTCAGACGTGACAGTGTCAGATGAGGCTCCAGGTGAGTCTCACAGTAGGAGGCCAGACACACCAGGCAGGACTTCAGGGCCTTCAGTTTGGTTCCAGTGCAGACGTCACAGGGAACTTCTCCTGGTTTGGAAACTTGTTGCTCTGAGCTGCTGCTGCTGGTTTTCTGTTGAACTTCACGTCTGAACTGAGCAACAACCTCAGAGATGAATGTGTTGACATGCAGCTCAGGTCTCACATAGAAAACCTTATTACACATTGGACACTGACACCTGTCACTAACGTCCCAGTGCTGAGTGATGCAGCTCTGACAGAAGTTGTGTCCACATGGTGTACTGACTGGATCAGTGAAGACATCCAGACAGATGGAGCACAGGAACTGATCTTCAGACCTCAGGTTGCTGGCAGCAGACATGTCTACACTCTGAGGGAGAGAAAACAAATGTTCATTTAAAATAATGTTCTGTGTCTTTAAGACTGTGGTTCTCTACCTGGGGGACGGGGCCGTCCTGTTGACCTGTTTATTCCCCTAAAGTTCAACATGGATCCTTCTTCATCACTTCTTCTGGTCTCATTGTTAATAACTGCTAGAAATATTGTCTGAAGGGCTGTGAAGCTTTTTCACCTGTAGGGGGCGTGGTGGAGGAAGTTTGAGAAGCTTATTTTATTTTATTTTTATTCGGAGAGGACAGTGCACATTAACTCATTGAGTGCCATTGACGTCTATGGACGTCAATCAAAATCCAACGCTTGAGTGCCATTGACGTCCATAGACGTCAAATGCACTTTTCTGCGGCTGGTAAATGGGGACGCTGTTGCGCACACTGTGAGTAATTTTGGGGCTTCTGGGATGTGTAGAACGAAGAAGACTGTAGATCAGAGCAAGAAGTGAAGAGGAAGGAGAAGACGAGCGCGATCGGTACAGAGATAAAAAAGTCTGTAAAAGTTTCTATTTCTAGAGGAAAACGACGGGCAGAGCCTGGAACAAGTGTAACGTGGAGCTGGAGGAAAGCTTAGCCACGGTGCTATTAGCAGCTCCAGCATGAAGTGATCAGAGGAGGCAGGAAAAGTAAACTGATCGGATCGCGGAGTCAGTTTCACCAGTTGCTGCCTAACCGACGTGACGACGAACCGAGAGATCAGCGCGGTGCGTCGCTGCCGCGGCTGCATCCAGCACAGAGGCTGAAGACGCCACGACGTCTCCCTCCCTACTGCAGAGACGATGCAGCAGGAGGAGAAGTAGGAGAGGAGAGGGGAGGGGAGGGGGTGGAGGGGGAGGGGGGCATAGGAGAGGCAGCAACTGCTCGTACTTGTTGTATTTTAGTTGTTGTTGTTGTTGTTGTTTTGTTTTTTGTTTAGTCTTTTTTTTTCTTTTGGGGGGGGGGGGGGGGGGTGAAAAAAAAATGTGAAATGAAATTTTCAGATGTCTTACATGTTTTTGAAGCCAAAATTAAAACGGATGAATCACTGTTTTTCTTGAGAGACTCTCTTTCACAAAAATGCATTTTTCTCAGCTTTCTAGAAAAAAAGTGGTCTTTTTGGTGCAACCAGGCTCTATTCAACTTAAGATAAATCAAGAATGGAACAAGGTACAAACAAATGGTTTTTTCCCTAGTCAAATAGAGAGTCTCCTCTTTCCTTTGAGCTGTTTGGTGTTTTCAGAGTCATAATACAAAATACTCTCTGGGTCTTGACATATTACTCAAAATGCCCCAAAACGCTGGCACCTGGCACTGACCATTTTATAAAAGGTCTGGCACTCAATGAGTTAATAAACATGTCTGTAAAAGTGCCAGTGTTAGCCAGAGGCTAATTTTCAACTGTAGTCCTCCAGCTACGTCACGCTAAAGGCCACGCCCCCTCGCCGGTGAAAACAAAGGAGAAGTCCTCAGTGTGTTCCATAGGCGCTAATACAAAAAACCACAATGCCAAAGAGTTGTTGTGTGGTATACTGTTCGTTGAACAACTTAAAAGAACCTAACATCAGATTTTCCCTACTCCCTTTAAGAGAGTGGGACAGGAAAAGAAGAGATTTGTGGCTTCAGGCCGTACGAAGAATGGACAAAAATGGCAAGCCGTGGGACCCGGCTAGTCCACATGTGCTTGTGTGGTAAACCATTCGGGGGGGGGGGCGACCGCCATTCCGAAGGTCCGCTATTCCGAAATTTTCTGAAGGTCCATTCTAAAATTTAATGTGTGGGCTAATATACAAGGGGGAAAAAAAAGATTACTCATGTTACAAGCTTCGATCCCTGGCCGCCCGGAACCAAGGTAACTGTTCTAACCACTGCACTACGGCGACAGTTGATTGACATGTTTCACTCAGCATTATATACCGCACCTCTCGCCGCTGAGTGGGGTCATTCTCCGGTAGGCTGTATGGACATACCTAGGACATCCCTAAATCTTTAATTTTTTCAGTAAAACGAAGTGATATAGCTGTCTGCCTGACAAACGTTAGCTTTTGCAGGAGGTTTCCAGGCCGTTTAATGTTAGATAGGCCAAATCAAGACGGACTACGCCGGGATTTGTATTTACTGCCAGTCAAAACCAGCAGTTTGTTTTCACTGGAATGGGGGCGTGGCCTCACTTGCTTGCTTTACTTGCTTCGAAAACCGAACTGCATATGATGCAGAGGGGTGTGACCTATATCCAGATGTTTGGTGATTAGACTGACCATCCACTTCTCAGCCACCTTGGATATAATAGGGAGAATGCTTATGGGCCTGTAGTTTGCCATTTCAGTTTTGGTACCAGATTTAAAAATAGGTGTAACTAAAGCGAACTTCCACTGTGATGGGACAGTGCATTGCCTGATTGACAGGTTAACCAGATGTGTGAGTGGTTTTACCAGGTAGTTGGCATTAGATTTGAGAAAGTTACTATCTAGCCCATGAGCATCCTTGGCTTTGGAGGATTGAAGAGATCTTATTATCTTCCCCACCTCAGCTTCAGTGATTTCCTCCAATCTAAGGATAGGGAGGTCATTTTTGATGGGACATACGTAGAAGGTTTAAACAGTTGCACAATTTGAGTGGCAGAACTTATGAAGTATGCATTTAGTGCTTTGGCAAGAGTGAGGGGATCTTTCACCAGAGCATCATTTATCAAGCTCTGGTTTAAACAAATATTTTATTTACTTTTTTATTTATTGAACCAGATAAAAGACCCATTGAGCTCAAGACCCCTTTCACAAGGGTGACCTGGCCAAGAAAGGCAGCAACACACGTCCCAGTGAATATAGACAGATAACAACAACAAACCAAACATTGAAATATAAAAGTGCAGGAGTTATGGTTATAATAACAGTTTAAGAACACAGGCACTGTTCAATGGATTCTCATTGTCAGTCTTTTAAGAAAGAGCAGAAGGCTTCCAGTGAAATAAATTCAGATAATTAATGGATATTAAATAAATCAGATACTGAAATAAATAGACCAATAAATACATATGACGACTATTCTAACATGATATTAGTTACAGTCACTTTGAATCATATGTTTAATGTTTTCATGACGTCACTGAAAGAGAAAACCTCTGACAGAGCTGAGCTGAGTGACAAGGACACTGTGTTTCCTCTGGCTGCTTCACAATAAAAGTGTGAGGCTTTTATTGTGAAAGAGCTGCAGGAAGTAAGGCAGCAGTAGGAAGTGATACCTTGACAGCATGAAAGCAGGAAATGAGGTGAAGTAGAGAGTGAAGCTCAGAGACTGAGTGAGGAGTTGTAAAAGTCCTGAGCAGAGACACAGAGACAGTTTAAAGTGGACTATAGTGTCTCTGTGGACAAACAGCCTCAGGTCTGTTGTGAGCCAGTTCACTAGAGTCAGTGTGACATGAAGAGAGTGAGTAGAGATGAAGCTCAGTGTTAAAGCTGCTGCTCACACAGTGAATATGATGAGCTGTACTCACCAGTGTTTGGTAGAGACTCTGCTGTGTTGCTGACAAACTCCTGATGGACTCACTTTGACTTTCTGTCTCGTCTCTGCTGCAGCTCAGTCGTCCTCCTCTCACTCTTTACTTTCACTTCTGGACACTGACGCTCAACGTTCCACTGGTTCCTGTTTCCTGTTTCCTGTTTCTTGCTCCTCCACTGCAGCTAGGTGTGTCTGTGCTTTTTTATATTTAAAAGAAAATCAGCTCCTGGTTCTTCATGGTTCAGAGGTTGGAGTTTGGAGTTGAGCTGAAACTGTTCCACTGAAAACACAACAACATGAACTCGGCCTCATGTTGTTCTTTATTCTGCTGAAGGAGAAACTTTTATTGTACTTTCAACTTTTAGTTTAATGAGGCTGCAGCACAGACAAATAGAGGTTTCTTCTTACAATCACACATCTACAGATTTGTTTCAATCAAAAAACCAATTCAAAAGTCACCAAAGTATTGTCTGAGAATCTGATGTATCAACGAGTTACAGAGAAAACCTCAAAGCTCCTCCCACTCTGATGATGTCATCCAGTGTAGCCCTGAACATTACACTAAATACACAACATTACAAACTAATAAATCATAAGATAAACACGTAAAACTTAGACTGTGATTATTTGAAAACAGTGTAAGAAATCTGAGAGTTCATTACAAGGTTAATATCTGAAAGTCTTGTGAATAGTTTAAAGGTTAATTATGATCTGTATCTGAACGTATGGTGAAGTCATTTGGATACAAAAAGCTGGAACATTTCAAAGATGTGAACATGGTGACAGAGTTGATTAAGTGAATTAATCTAATGAAAATTATCCAGATTATTAAGAGCCCTGTGATGAAAAGTGAACCAACAAGTGAACAACATCACAATGAGGATCCAGACGTGTTGAATCAATGAAGATCAATCAGTTCATCAAACTACACAAAATACATAAAAAGAAGCAACACTTTAAAACTGGAAATCTTTTAGAGCTTGAGTTTGTCCAAAAAGAGATTAAGCAGGAGACCAGAAGGGCCAAACTGTGCTACAAACAGAACGTTGACAATAAACTATGTAACTGCCTCAAGTTAATGACGGTGCAAACCAATAAAACCCGAAAGTGCTTTCCTCAGATCAAGTCTTGGCAAATGAGCTTAATAACTTTTATTGCAGATTTGAGTTGCATGATTTTAGTAACGAAAGAGCCATTGTAGCCGACGTTCGTATCTGGCCCTCTGCGTTGTGTTCTCTCACGGCCTGCCTTAGGTGGGGTTCGAACCCTCGGTCTCCTGCACGGCAGGCAATGATGCTAACCACCCATAAAGGACGTGCTAACCAACTTGCCAAGAGGTTGACAACCGCTTGGCAAGTTGGTTAGCACGTCCTTTATGGGTGAGTGAGTGCACATCCGTTACACCACCTTAAAAGAGACTTTGTCTGACTTCAGTGACTCGATGTGTCCTTTTAATGTTTATTAACGTTAATTTATAAACTCCTTTAAACATTGTAAAATTAAAACAAGTGCCGGCCCTGACAACATCGGCAGCTTGCTCGTCCACCATGTTGAACAGTTGGGCCCTATGTTCACTCATATTTTTAAGGTGTCACTTTCTTTGCAGCGGGTCCCTGCAATGTGGAAATAGTCCATTATAGTCCCTGTTGCTAAAACCACTTGTCTGAAGACCTTGAATGATTTCAAGCCTATAGCATTGACCTCATTAGTAATGAAATCATTAAAAAAACTGATGAAGAAATAAATATTGACCAGGACGGAACACTTTCTTGATCGTTTGCAGTTTGCATACAGATCCAAAAGGGATGCAAGATGCTACTTTAACCCTGCTTAATTTCATCTATCGCCACCTTGAGCGCTCTAGCACTCATGCCAGACTATTATTTGTCGATTTCTCATCAGCCTTCAATACTATCCAGCCTCATCTGCTTGTCCAGAAACTTACTGACCGGTTCTCTGTGGATAATAGTATTGTTGTAGCCTAGAAATCTAGCTGCACCCTAGCGGCAGCAAATCTATTTGCTCCGTAGGTGGGTCTAGAAACGAGCCATAGGAACGTTTTGAGTCTTGAACACCGATTGTGTTCACCAATCACAGCGCTCTATCTGTTTAGAGAGTCGTTAAGGCGGGCTTAACGCGATGATGACATACATTTTAATTGGCTTGTCAGGCTAACGTCATCTTGCTCTTTGCTCTGATTGGTCGTAGCGCTACCCTATTGCGTGCAGAGGCAGTTTGAAAGACAGCCTTCATCCCGCCCCCTGGATTGAGCCGAGGTCTACCGGTCGTTGCCAGACTAGACATGTTAATGATATAGTCTGGCTTGTCAGGCTAGTATTGTTGACTAGATACTTGATTTTCTTATGTGTAGGACTCAAAAAGTGAGAGTAAATGGGAAACTGTCTGACACGTCTGTAACATTCACTGGCTCGCCTCAAGGATGTGTTCTCTCTCCCCTACTGTATTTTATGTACACTAATGATTGCAGAAGTGCATATGACAACCGCCATATTTTGAAATTTGCTGATGATACGGTGATAGTGAGCCTGCTGAACAGGGATGAATTCTCTCATGGTCCAGTTGTTGATTATTTTATGACTTGTTGTCAGGACTCGTTTTTAGCAATCAATGCCTCTAAGACCAAGGACATGGCGATTGATTTTAGACATTCACAATCTTCTCCTGTCTACACTGTAAGAAATGGCCAGAACATCTAACTAGTGGATTAAAAGGGTTTTCCATGGAGTTTTTCCTCAGTGGATGTGAGGGTCTAAGGACAGAGGATGTTGTTGCGATGCCATGTAAAGCCCTTTGAGACAAACTGTTTGTAAAAACGGGCTATACAAATAAAATTGCCTTGCCTTGCCTTATAAGTACTTGGGTACTATTCTCGACAAAAAACTGACCTTTGAGTGTTAACACAAGAGCCAGCAACGCCTCTTCTGTCTTAGGAAACTTGCAAAATTCTAGGTTGACAGGACCCTGTTGAACATGTTTTATCGTTCCTTTGTTGAGTCTGTGCTTTTTCTTTTATCTGTTGGTTTCAATCTTTTAATATCAAAAACAATAATGTATTGTCAAGAGTGGTCAACGTCCGCAGAAAAATAATTGGCACAGACCAGGAAACCCAGCAGGATATGTACAACAAAAGGTTGAACAATAAAGCAAAATCCTTCCTGTCTGACAGCTCCCATCCACTATACCAACAATTTGAGCTTTTTCCTTCAGGTTTCCTTTCCTTCGACCAATCAAAACCAACAGATACAAACAATATTTTATCCCAACAGCTGTCTCCCCCCTCAACTCTAAGAGGAGGTAGCTTATTGCACAGCACACTTTAATTTTATAGAGCACTTTGGCCATCTTGGTCTAGAAACAGCACAGTGTGATTAATTTTATCAATTATTTCTTGCTTTTTGTCTGTCAACATCTGCGTTATGTCCATTGTTTACATCAGTGTTTTATCTGTATTACTGCTATCTGTGTTTTGTGTTTGTATGTTGTTTTATGCTCCCCACTCCTGCAAATGAATTGCGCAATTGGGGATGGGTAAAGTTGTTGAAGTTGAAGTTGAAGTGCACATCAAAACCAAGTAATCTGATTGGTTTACTCAGTTTGATTGACAGGACAGATGATCAAAGGGGCAGAGTTTTTTCCTCCATTATCGAGATAAGGACTCAGGATCGGGTATAGTTTGTCAGTGAAGCAGCAGCCAGTGAAGGAGTAGATGAGAGCTGCAGCATCTACGTCATAAAAGGAGACCAGACCCTCCTCATAATCCACAAACACCCCCACCTTCTCAGGACCAGACCTCAGAGTGAGACGGACCGAAGGGCCAGCAAGAGCTTCGTACTCATTTCCATTTCTCAACCATATTGTCCAGTAACCATCTTGAGATCTCAGTTTTATTTTTCCCTTCCTGTTGATCGACTCTCTGGCCACTCCCACTGTCCAGTCAGTTTTTCCTTTAACCTGAACCTCAAAGTAAAATCTGCCTGAAGAGAAACTCTGTTTTCCTAAGATGTCCGTATAACATGTAAATCTCTCTGGGTTGTCTGGGAGTTTCTTCTCTTCATCACCACAGTGAACTTGTTTTCCATCATCAGACAGGATGAGCCAGGGACTTGCTGTATCAGGATCCAGAGTCACATCCACTGCAAACTGCTGGACCCTCTTCATCTCAGCCTCCTTCACTTCCTTCATCTGTTCACAGAGCGTCTCCTCCAGCTGAGACACAGCTCTCACCACAGTCTCCTCATATGATGGACGGACTCTGACCTGTGTCCAGTCCTTGGTGGGTGGAGCAGCTTTCAGGGATGGGAAGCTTTGGAGGAGGTGGAGGTGGTCTTCAGAGAGTGAGAGCTGCTCCACCTCAGTGCTTCTCTTCTCCAGCTCAGAGATTTCTTGTTCCAGCTCTGTGATGAAGTCTTCAGCCTGTTTCTCTGAGCTTTTCTGTTTCTCTTCGATCTCCTTGACGAGCTGCTTCAGGCCTCTGTCAACAGACTCCTTCAGAGCAGTGAAGACCTCAACACCTTCTGTTTTCTCTCTGTCTGCAGCAGCTTTACTGATTTTCACTGACTGTCTGATCTCCTCAATCTTCAGTCGTCTCTTCTGGATCATCTGCTGAGTTTCAGCCTCTGTCTTCTGCAGCTCTGCCTTCTTTCCTTCATATTCTTCTCTCAGAGGAACAACTTCATGAGTCTTGTGGTCTAAAACCGAGCAGAAAATGCAGACACACGTCTGGTCGGTCTGACAGAACAGCTCCAGAGGTTTATCGTGCTTCCTACACATCCTGTCCTCCAGGTTCTCCACAGGCTCCATCAGCTGATGTCTCCTCAGACCTGACAGTGTCAGATGAGGCTCCAGGTGAGTCTCACAGTAGGAGGTCAGACACACCAGGCAGGACTTCAGGGCCTTCAGTTTGGTTCCAGTGCAGACGTCACAGGGAACTTCTCCTGGTTTGGAAACGTGTTGCTCTGAGCTGCTGCTGCTGGTTTTATGTTGAGCTTCATGTCTGAACTGAGCAACAACCTCAAAGAACAGAGTATTGACATACAGCTCAGGTCTTATATCGAAAACCTTATTACACATTGGACATTGACACCTGGCACTAACGTCCCAGTGCTGAGTGATGCAGCTCTGACAGAAGTTGTGTCCACATGGTGTACTGACTGGATCAGTGAAGACATCCAGACAGATGGAGCACAGGAACTGTTCTTCAGACCTCAGGTTGCTGGCAGAAGACATGTCTACACACTGAGGGAGCAGTGGCGGCCGGTCAATAGGGGGCGCTAGGGCGCCGCCCCCATCAAAATTTCAGGAAAAAAGTATAGACACAGTAAACATAAATTACATAATAAAAAGTAATTACCACGTCTGTTCAGTGTTCACTCATACAATGGGTTTTACTTTTAAATTTGTAAGCCTTTCCATTCCATATTGGGTTTATTCTGGGTTGTTTCATGCATTTCAATAGCGAGGGGCGCCGGCCTAATGAGTGTGTATGTGGGCTCTTAAACTTTTGGCTTCCATGTGACTTCATGCTGGTCTCTAATTGGTCACTTCAAGATTCTCCTCCGGGCGCAGCTCTCTGCGCCCCTGGCCAATCAGCGTGCTTGAGCTCATTTTTCATCCAGTCTGATTGATTCATGATATCTGTCAGTCAAAGTCACTCCCTTGGCAACGGAGCCGTGCCCGTCACTCAAAGAGCGACAGACACGCCCACGCGCACACGGAGCAGACAGAAAACAACAACAACGAGAAGACAGGAGGAGACATGGCGACAGCAAACGAAAATTCGGTTGTTTCGTTACGCAGTAATCCTTTCTCGAGGCGTTCGGTGGAGGAAAAAAAAAGAATAAAGGAGCTTGGACCGGAGCAGCCTGATATACAAATCCAGCAGCAGGCAAGTGACAGGGGAAGGAGTTACACTAGAGGCTTCTCCCGTTTGTGTTACACCAAACACAGTTGGCTAGCTGGATGTGGAGTTAGCAATGCTCTCTATTGCTTTCCATGCTTGCTTTTTCAAAGTGTTGGCACTGAAGCTCTGTGGACAACAACTAGGGTCAGAGACCTGAAACATCTCTCTGAAAAATGCAAACGGCATGAAAGTAGCCGTAGCCACCTTGACAACAGCATGAAGCTACAGTTTTTTGGCCGAGTTAGCATTGCTGAACAATTAGATGAGGGCTACAGAGTTGGCATTAGAAGGCACAATGAAGAGGTGACAAAAAATCGTCACATACTGTCCAGGATAATAGACTGTGTGAAATTTTGTGGGGCCTTTGAATTGGCTTTACGTGGCCATGATGAGAGTGAGAGCTCTGTCAACCCCGGGATATTTCGTGGGCTGGTGGATTTTGTTGCCTCTCTGGATGGAGCTTTGAAAGAGCACCTTGAGACTGCCACTGTTTTTAAGGGTACTTCAAAAACTGTCCAAAATGAGCTCCTGGATTGTATGTTGTCTGTTGCAAGGGAGCAAATAATTAAAGAAGCTCAAAAGAGTGTTTTTGTATCAATCCAGGCAGATGAGACAACAGATATTTCAACACAGACCCAACTTGTGCTTGTACTACGCTACATTGATGACAAACACAGTGTGCAGGAAAGATTTTTTGAGTTCATTCCTCTGCAGTCATCTACTTCTGAGTCCATTGCTACTGCATTAAAAGAGCGTCTTGCTGCCATCATTCCTGAGGATCAGAAAAGCAAGCTAATCTGCCAGGCATATGATGGAGCCAGTGTGATGAGGGGTGCCACTGCAGGTGTTCAGAGGAAAATCAAAGATGAGTACCCAAATGCCCACTATATCCACTGCTATGCACACCAACTCAACCTGATCATGCAACAGGCCACCTCTCACATTTCCAAGGTGAGAATTTTTTTTTCTGACCTGGGTGGATTTGCCAGCTTTTTTTCCAGATCACCCAAGCGTACAGCTGTTCTTGATAAAATGGTGGCCCATAGACTGCCAACATCCAGCAATGTCAGATGGAACTTTCACAGCCGAGCCATCAACACTGTGTTTGAGCACAGACAGGATCTCATTCAGTGTTTTGAGAACATACGCGACTCGGGTGACTTTGACCCCAATACCATCAGAGAGGCAGGAGGCATGGCCATGCTGCTGGAACATCAGGATTTTAAGTTCTTTCTGGAACTTTTTCACCACATCATGCCACATGTGGACCTCCTCTATGCCAAGCTCCAGAAGAAGAACATAGATGCAGTCCACATCAAAGGGAGCATCCAGCAGTTTGAACAGGACATACAAAACATCAGGTAATAAGTATTCCTATCAGTAATATGATCATCACATTTTTCAACATTATCTCTTTTCCCCTTTTTGATTATTATTATGACTTCTCACACAGAAATTCTCTCCATTCCATGGGTGAGCAAAGCAGTGGTTCTCTGACAGCAAAGAGGCGTCGGGTACTCAGTTCAGAGGATCGTCAAAATGTTGCAGAAGAGGTGAGTTTATGTTGTAGAAATCTGTCATAGTCCATGTTTCATTTGAGGTTGTAATGTTTGTTAGAGGAGAAATGTGTTTTGAAATACAATTTAAAATATGTCATTGTCATGTTGTTGTTGAGATGTAGCCTCATGTTGCAGAGATGTAGCCTATCACCTAATCACAATTAAACTATTTAAACTACTGTTTTAAGTAGTACTATCACCAATACATAAGTAATAGCAATACAAAAAGCTGAAATGTGCAATAAATAGGTCCAGGGGAGCCATAACTATATGTACACAAAATATAGCCAACAGTGTACTGTCTGAGGAGCAAATGCAAAAAAATAAAATTGTTAAAGAGACATCTATTTTTTCTCTATATATTTTTGTATTCTTCTCTCTGTAGATCTGCAACACCATTCTGGGACACACCAGGGAGCGCTTCTCCTTCACCGACCATCTTGTCTGTGCAATCTTGCTGCAGGGGGACAGGTTTGAGGACCATCAGGGGGCATTTCCTGAAGAGACACTACAAAGCACGCTGAAGGCCTACCCAATGCTGAACGGAAGCAAACTGAAGACAGAGCTCAGTCTCATCTACAGCAAAGTAGAGTTCAGAGCCTGTTGTGGTGCAGTGGACCTGTTCCAGCTGTTCATGGAAAACAATCTTGAAGATGTCTTTTCAGAAACTGTCACTCTCTTAAAGATCCTCATCACCACACCCATGACCACAGCTGAAGCAGAGAGGTGCTTCTCAACCTTGAAAAGAGTGAAAACCTTCCTCAGAAACACCATGACCCAGGAGAGGCTGAATGCACTGGCCATGCTCTCCATGGAAAAGAGACTTGTTTGTGAAATGACAGATTTCAATCAGAAAGTCATTGAAAAATTTGCTGGCCTGAAGGAGAGGAGAGCAAAATTTATGTTCAAGTAGTTTATTGTTGTGTTGTAATCCCCGCCCGCCAGTGCGCCCCCCCAGATTTTTTTAGCACCAGCCGCCACTGTGAGGGAGAGAAAACAAACATTCATTTAAAACTAGAAAAAGCATTTCCTACCGGAAAATGTGAATGCTGAAAGCCATTGCTGAAGTCATGCTGATTTAGCAGAAGAAATTGACAAAGAGAGCAAGTACAGGAATGACATGCAAGAAACATGTCTAAGGCAGGAATCAAACCCATTACTTCATGATTGGTAACCTGACACACTAACACTTTGGCCACAGAGCACCTGAAATACACTGAGCTTTATACTATCAGGAATCAAAGACTGTCCAATGGCAGTTGAATAGAACCACATGAGTTCTATACTGCCATAAATCAAAGCTGTTTGAGTGCTAGCTGAAGGTCTTGTGAACATTTTACAAGTTGAATGGACTGTGTAGCTTAAAATAAGTTAAAGTTGTAAAATTTGAAAGTGGCTTAAAGGAAAGGGAGGCAGAAATCTAGAAAAAAGCTTTGAGTTGAGTCCACACGGTTCTCATCCCCTCAGCCGGAGCAGCGAGTAGAGAAAAAACGTCTCTTTCTTACGTTTTAAAACGTCCAAATAATACGAATAAGGGCTGCTGCTCTGTGATTGGTCAAAATCAACCGTCACGGGTAGATTCTTTGCAGGCTGAAAACAGAGCCTAGGGGAGACGCAGACGTCTGATCTTTTTTCACATCACTTCATTTACATTATCCCCAAGGTTAGTGTGTAAGTTTTTGCCTAATACTGTCAAAAAAAAGCTGCCTCCCTAGCCTTTAAGTTTTAAAGACTGTTGTCATTCATTGCAATGTGATGATGTGCTGCAGACTGTGGTATGAGCAATCAATGAGACTCTTAACGAGCTGTGACCACCTGTAGCCAATTGAAGGCGGGGGAGGGGAGGTAAATTCTGCCTGTCACATCCATCAGAGGGCAGCGCAGGACAAGAAATGACAAGACACAATGTCTGAATGCAACTCATTCAAGAGCTATGCTATGTCTCTGCCGCTGCCTTGAAGTTCAAAGAACAGCGGTATAAACAAGAAACATATTAACACAAACCAAGAGTGAAAGACAAAGAGGTAAAGAAACAGATCATGTGGAAAATGCACCAACAAGGTTGTTGAGGCAAGATACAAACCCACAAACTTGGTGTTGCCAAGTGGACACCATATGCACTGAGCGACAGTGATACTCATCTAACAGGAGTTTTGCACTGTCATCAATCTGATGTTATTCAATGCTAGAAAATAAGACAGACCAAGTGGTAGTACTTAAAGCTCAAAGAGGCTGATACACTAACAAGGTTGCTCAGTCAGGATTTGAACCAGTGACATTGGGGTTGGCTAGCAGCCACCTTACCACAAGACTATAGCAATACTTGAGGAACTTGGAGGTTGAGACTTTAAAGAATGTGAAATTATTCAATGATAGCTGAAAGCTTAGCAGAATAGTAGAAAAGAAGCAAGAAGTAGAAATAGGGGACTTCTGTGCAAGGTGTGACTATTTTTGGTGAATTTAAACAAAGTATAATGCTGTTTACAGCAAGTTACAAACTGGAGCTCCATCTGCTGGGCTCTGAAAAAAAATGAATTAGGGTGAATGGAAGCAGAGAGCTCCAAATTATTCTCTAAGTCTCTGTGCTTTTTTGACCATAGACTTAGAGAATAATTTTAAGAGACAGACAGAGACAGAGGACAAGTGTGGCTACAAACTGTGGCCAAAATCATGAGTGTAGAGTTTCATTTGTAGCTTTGGTGGCAGTTTAAGAAGAAAAGTTCTAGTCATTTTTTTTGGCTCGGCTCCACTCTAACGATGATGTCACCACTCTGACCAAACGCCATACACACTCATTGAAAAGTCTGAAATTGTTCAGAAATGCTCATGTGCTTTTAAAGGCTTTATCTCAATAACAGTATATAAAACAGCTGTGTACAGGGTGGATACATCAGAAGTTTGTCTCCAGCTCAAAAGGTGAATGAAGCCTGTAGGTGGAAAGTATGTGGAAACAGATGAGGTTCAAAGTAGGACCAGTAGTTTCAGAGTTTGAAGCCTGTTCCAATGTATTTCCTACGGGACAAAAACATCAGAAAAAGTTTGAAAAAATATAGAGTATCAAAAAGTTGAATGATACCACTGGGTTTGGTCTGGGATGGGAGTGGGTTTTTGAATTGAACCCATGACCTCATGATCAGTAAACCTTTACTCTGCCACTAGGCCACAGCCTAGACAGCCTAGACTCACATGAGTTCTATACTGCCATACAGCTGAAATTCTTGTGAACATGTGCGCTTGCCAGTCACCCAAAGGGACATCTCTTTGGCCAAGTAGCCAGGGCACATGATCAATTGGAGGCATAGTGACAGGACCACCACTGTCACACCAGGAACACACCGGCCCGACCACCGGGCGTCGAAGACAGTCGGGGAGAGTCGGACGACGTCTGGTACGCGTCTCTTTGGTGTGTTCTGCTGCCTCGGGAAAGCACGGAAGCTATTGGGTCTTGCCGGGCCCGATTCGACATGCACAGTCAGGGAGCGTCGAACGTCGGGGGATTAGGCTTGTCGGGTACTCTGATTGGCTGTGTGCTAGCTATGGCTATTCTGATTGGCGGTGCCCTAGCAAATCAGCGTGGTGTGTGGGAGGGGCGGAAGTTAGTAAGTAAACAAACGGTGCGGTCTCTCCTTACATTTTCCCTCCTGCGACATCTTTGGGCAAGAACGAGCCCAAGAGCAGACAACACGACCATAAGCTCTGCCAGAGCAAACATTTGCTGCCAAGCTTTTGTGGCAAGGTGAAGAGGGCCCGGGCGAG
Source organism: Trachurus japonicus (assembly GCF_045865225.1). Lineage (NCBI taxonomy): Eukaryota > Metazoa > Chordata > Actinopteri > Carangiformes > Carangidae > Trachurus > Trachurus japonicus. Next base: position 36,534,671 of record NC_140907.1, read on the forward strand.
ATTCGAACCTCAGACTCCCGGGTAAGAGTCATGCACGCTAACCACTTGGCCAAAGGGACATCCCCTTGGCCAAGTAGCCAGGGCGCATGATCAACTGGAGGCATGGTGACAGGACCCTCAACTGTCACACTTTGTTTTCCAAAACGTCCAAAACGTCTTCTCAAAACTAATAACAAGCTAATGTTGTGTGCACTTTGTTTTAATCTCCATGGTTTCTTCTATGGTTTCTCCGTTACAGCATTTCCTGTTTTCATGTTTCGGATTACTGGCACAAGACTAGCGCCGCCTGCTGTTAGGGAGACTTATTGCATCTCGCGCAAGTGTGAGTCAGCAGTAGTCGAGGCAGTGTGTTTCACTGCTTCCTTTGTCCCGACTGTGTCCAACGAGGGGCGATGTAGTTGTCGGATAAATGCTGTCGGCCTTCGGCTCGTGTCAGGGCAGTGTGTGGGGGCCTTAAAATAAGTTAAAGTAGTACAATTTAAATTAAATGAAACATAAGGTTCAGTGGAATACTCATGTTTAATTTGAACATATTTTCTTAGTTTGTTTTTGGTTTTTTTTGGCCATATATTCACCTTCCATTGTTGTTGGTGACAGTTTCTGTTTAACCACCCTTAGATTACACTGTAAATTATTCATAAAATATACATTTGAGTCTAAAAGTGAAAACAATTGAGGATACCTCTCTGATCCATGCATGGTTATGCAATTTGTTCCAGTTAGATATGCTTCTGGTTAACCTCTCCTCTAGCAGTTGATTTAGGCGGTTCCACAGTCTAATCATCTCATATCTTTGTCTTGTCAAACAGCTTTCCCAACCTGTATCACCTTATAGCTAACTTAGTAGTGTACTTATGCACTCTAAGGAAGCAGTTCAAAGCTCTGCTGCAGAGAAGAGAATAGATGCAACCAAAGAGTCATATAATTTAGTGTAAGTAGCAGAACCTAGATCGGGACATAGTTTCATTTTACCAAGTATGGCACCCAGAGCTCTGCCTGCTGAGTCAGCCAACATTTTCCTTCCTTCTGAAAAATTCATAAATTCATAGAAAACAAAGCCTAAATATTTATAGGAGGGAGTATGACTCAGATTCATTGACCCAAAAAGAAATCTAGAGTTACTCTGCTGCTCATATTTCCTCCTAAAGTGTATGATTTGCGTTTTTCCCTGTTAATTGCAAGTCTCCATTTACTACACCACACCCACATAATATTCAACATTTTCTGAAGATTAGACTCATTGTCAGCCACCAGAGCGATATCATCAGCATATAAAAGAACACTAAAATTAATATTTCCAATTGATATACCCAGATTTGCCTGCTTAATTTCCTGAGCCAATTCATTCATATAGAAAGCAAACGGGGTGGGCGAAAGCACATCACCTTGCTTCACACCAAACGGTGTGGGACACCAGCCAGTTCTAAATACATTTAACTGAATACAAGCGACTGGGGCTTTGTATAAAGCTTTGATGGCATTATATAATTTACCATTAATGCCAGAGCAAAGTAACTTGTCTTCCAAAAATTCTCTGTGAAACCAATCAAAAGCCTTTTTGAAATCAACAAAACAACAATCAAAAAATCAAACAAAATGTATTTTTATCTTCCTCTAATCTAGCTACCTCTTATAACAGATGAAATAACAAAAATATGGTCAATACAAGCTCTATTTTTTCTAAAGCCTTTCTGCTCATCCATCAACCCATTATTAGAAAGTGAAGCTCACAAGAGTCATTGTGACATGAAGAGAGTGAGTAGAGATGAAGGTCAGTGTTAAAGCTGCTGCTCACACAGTGAATATGATGAGCTGTACTCACCAGTGTTTGGTAGAGACTCTGCTGTGTTGCTGACAAACTCCTGATGGACTCACTTTGACTTTCTGTCTCTGCTGCAGCTCAGTCGTCCTCCTCACACACATTACTTTCTCCTCTGGACACTGCAGCTAGGTGTGTCTGTGCTTTTACTGCTAAACATCAGCTTTTATCTGATGAACAGGGAGCAAAGGTAATAGTGCACCTGATAGGTGGGAGGAGTCAAGTGACTCATCCTTATGTGTTTCCTCCCCAACCCTTCAGATCTCTGCTGTAGATCTGATAAGTGTAAAGACCTCAGCACATGATTCATCTTTAATTTACCTGATAATTACACCAACTACCACTGACAACACATCACTGGTCACTAGGTGGCGCTGGTATAACAAAAGACTTCTTTAACCCTGTATTTTTTTGAGTCGTTGTTGACCTTCTGTGAGTATTATCACTGTTGAGCTGTTTGACTTTACTGACCTTGATTCCGGACTGTTGTATGGAGCTGAGTTTTGGATTTCCATCAGGACTTGATGGTAGTTGTGGATTACTCTTCATTCATTAATAAGTTTTGCCAATTTTTCCATGTGCTTTTGTTCCGTTGTACCTTATTTGGCATAAATCTTTAAAACGCCACTTCTTGTTTGCTCTGCTCTTTTTGGCCTACCAGGAACAGAGCAGTTTAAACATTAATTATGATCTGTATCTGAATGTATTTGATTTGATTTTTATTTGTCTCAAACAGGCACAGCAAAGACAAACAGTATATGTAAAAAAAACAACAAAAAAAACATATAAAAAACAATAATGATACTGTGCAAGTTTGAGAAGGGGCTGAAGGAAGCAAAGCTTATCAAGTCCCTCCTCATAATCCACAAACACCCCCACCTTCTCAAGACCAGACCTCAGAGTGAGATGGACTGGGGGGCCAGCACCAGCTTTGTACTCATTTCCATTTCTCAACAATATCGTCCAGAGACCATTCTGAGGACTCAGTGTGATTTGTGCCTTCCTATCAATTGACTTTCTGACCACTCCCACATTCCACTTAGTTTTTCCTTTAACCTGAACCTCAAAGTAAAATCTGCCTGAAAAGAAACTCTGTTTTCCTAAAATGTTAGGATAACGTGTAAATCTCTCTGGGTTGTCTGGGAGTTTCTTCCCCTCATCACCACAATGAACTTGTTTTCCATCATCAGACAGGATGAGATGAGGATGTGCTGTATAAGGATCCAGAGTCACATCCACTGCAAACTGCTGGACCCTCTTCATCTCAGCCTCCATCATCTCCTCCATCTGTCCACGAAGCGTCTCCTCTAGCTGAGACACAGCTCTCACCACAGTCCCCTCATATGATGGACGGACTCTGACCTGTGTCCAGTCCTTGGTGGGTGGAGCAGCTTTCAGGGATGGGAAGCTTTGGAGGATGTGGAGGTGGTCTTCAGAGAGTGAGAGCTGCTCCACCTCAAGTGCTTCTCTTCTCCAGCTCAGAGATTTCCTGTTCCAGCTCTGTGATGAAGTCTTCAGCCTGTTTCTCTGAGCTTTTCTGTTTCTCTTCGATCTCCTTGATGAGCTGCTTCAGGCCTCTGTCAACAGACTCCTTCAGAGCAGTGAAGACCTCAACACCTTCTGCTTTCTCTCTGTCTGCAGCAGCTTTACTGATCTTCACTGACTGTTTCATCTTCTCAATCTTCAGTCGTCTCTTCTGGATCATCTGCTGAGTTTCAGCCTCTGTCTTCTGCAGCTCTGCCTTCTTTCCTTCATATCCTTCTCTCAGAGGAACAAACTCATGAGTCTTGTGGTCTAAAACAGAGCAGAGCGTGCAGACACATGTCTGGTCGGTCTGACAGAACAGCTCCAGAGGTTTATCGTGCTTCCTACACATCCTGTCCTCCAGGTTCTCCACAGGCTCCATCAGCTGATGTCTCCTCAGACCTGACAGTGTCAGATGAGGCTCCAGGTGAGTCTCACAGTAGGAGGCCAGACACACCAGGCAGGACTTCAGGGCCTTCAGTTTGGTTCCAGTGCAGACATCACAGGGAACTTCTCCTGGTTTGGAAACTTGTTGCTCTGAGCTGCTGCTGGTGGTTTTCTGTTGAGCTTCACGTCTGAACTGAGCAACAACCTCAGAGATGAACGTGTTCACATGCAACTCAGGTCTTATTTTGAAAACTTTATTACACAATGGACACTGACACCTGTCGCTAACATCCCAGTGCTGAGTGATGCAGCTCTGACAGTAGTTGTGTCCACATGGTGTACTGACTGGATCAGTGAAGACATCCAGACAGATGGAGCACAGGAACTGATCTTCAGACCTCAGGTTGCTGGCAGCAGACATGTCTACACACTGAGAGAGAGAAAACAAACGTTTATTTAAAACAATGTTCTGTGTATTTAAGACCAGGGGAAGAAAAGGTGTTGGAGGGAAGAGAGACTGGGGCCTCGCATTGACTACCTTTCACGAAAGGGGTCAAATCAGTCGAGTGAAGCACACCAACTGGATGAAAACCATAGCTTGGAGTGCATCAGCACCACTGTCATGGAAGTTGCAAACTCAAACACAGAAATGGTGGAACAAACATCAGTTGTGGAACCCACCCGAACTCCTAGACCTGCAGTAGAACGGAGGCTTCCAGGGCACATACTGCACAAACGGAGTCCCGTATAAAGTGTATAAAAACGCACCAGATGTTTGTAGGTTCCTGTGGAGGTTCATGAGGACAGTATGGCAGAAGAGGATTATACTCACAAATGGGTAAAGGAGAATGTTTCAGCATCTGTAAAGAAAAGCTGGAGATCCTGTGGCAAAAAGAGTGGTCAAAAGAGCAGAAGGGAAGGTCTACAGCTGATTTTAACAAGGCTGAGATTGGGACACTGCTGGCTGGAAGTTATTGGTAAACAAGACAATGGTCTGTGTGACTGTGGGGAATAAGAGACTGTAGTCCATGTGTTGTTTTCTTGTCATTTGTACTTTTGTCATAGACAGCAGTTGTTTATGGATTTCTCAGATCTGGGCCTGTCTGTATTTTCTTTACCTATTATTTTTGGGACAGGCGAAAATCAGATTCTATTAGGAAAGCAGTGTTAAAATACCTCCTCTCTACTGGGTTGTATGAGGAAATTAAATTGGCGTCTTGCCATGACCTGTGGAGGGCAGCTTTACATTGGATAGTATACAGCCTACTGGAAATCAAAAGAAGAAGACACTGATTGAGGAGTTGTAAAAGTCCTGAGCAGAGACACAGAGACAGTTTAAAGTGGACTATACTGTCTCTGTGGACAAACAGCCTCAGGTCTGTTGTGAGCCAGTTCACAAGAGTCAGTGTGACATGAAGAGAGTGAGTAGAGATGAAGCTCAGTGTTAAAGCTGCTGCTCACACAGTGAATATGATGAGCTGTACTCACCAGTATTTGGTAGAGACTCTGCTGTGTTGCTGACAAACTTTGACTTTCTGTCTCAGTCCTCGTCCACTTCTCACACTTCACTTTCACCTCTGGACGCTGCAGCTAGGTGTGTCTGTGCTTTTACTGCTTAACAGCAGACAACAGGGAGCAAAGGTGGAGGTGCACCTGACAGGTGGGAGGAGTCCAGTGTCAGTCACTGTTTATCAGTCAACAGGAAGATAATGTGAAGTTAGTCATGCTACCTTCTGTGATTGTCGTGCCATCTGCTGGGGAATGGAGACTGTCATCAGATAAACGCAGCAGCGTGACCCGGGTCCTGGCACTGAATCTGCTGGACTACTCTCTGTTCCTAGGAGGGTGAGATCTGAAGTTTTCCAGTGGGGAAACTCCTTGCACCTCTCATCTCGTCCAGATGCAACAGGACTCTGGATTTTCTGAGGCGACAATTCTGCAGGCCTGATATGGAGAAGGACTTTGTTGCTGCCTGTGCAACTTGTGTCAAGAAAAAGGACTTTTGCCAACATCTACAAGGATTATTTGTACCCTTTCCAACTCCCAGTCAGCCCTGGTTGCATCTGTCCATGGACTTAATCACTGACTTTCACTGTCATTTTGGAGATTTTTGAGGGGTACTCCAAAGTCTATCCATTGATTCGGCCACCCAAATTACCTTTAGCTTTAGAAATTGTCAAAGACGTTTTTAATCATATGTTCTGACTGTTTGATATTGTCTCCAATAGACGGCTGTAGTTCTCCCACGTCTGTGAGCTTCCTGCCAACTCATTGGGGCCACAGCCATTTTCTCATCTGGGTTTCACCTGCAGTCCAATGGCCAGACCGAAAGGGTTAAACAGAGGCTTGAGGCCACCATTAGTAGTTTGGTTGATGATTCATCCTCCTGGAGTTCTTGTTCACCATTGTCGGAGTACGCCCACAACACCCTCCAGTCCTCCTCCACTGGGTTATTCTCATTCCAATTCCAGTTTGGGTTCTGTTGTGGAAATTTTCTTTTTGCTTGTGGGAGAGAGAGAAAATCGAAGGTCCAGGAAAGAAAGGTTTCACCATAAGTATTTAATTTTATCTTGCAAGAGGTGGACTGTCACACACACACAAAAGTCTGTATGAGAGTGCACACAGAGATTTGGTTATATCAGGTTACATAAGCACAAGAACGGGAAGGAGCCACATGCTCCTCCTTGGAGGCAGCATCATACATGTCTAATAACACCATTGCATTCTTTCAGAGTAAGTTTGCATAAGACCAATCATAATACAAGGTTATATTTAACATTGATGATGTTATGATTAAGATAATCTAAAGGTTCATAAACACAACATCTTCCAAGTTCATCCAAGGGTCATAGACGTAAAAATGTCCACTACAATTCCAGCCACCTTTGTTTCCTGCACAAGAGGGTGAAGTTGGGGGGCTCTACACCCTGCACTTTGTGAGATGATGCACATGAACCTGGAGAAAGGTACAGTACATTGGGCACTGCTCTGCACCTCCAGAAAGAACCAGGTGCAAGTCAATCAACACCACAGACATACACACTTTTACATGATACTATTAATCTCAAAGTTTGATACCTGTCACAAGGCTTAACGCTAATACTAGTGACCCCCACAGGCTGTAGTATGAACTAGAAATTGTATTTCGTGTGAATGCTGAAAGCAGCTGAACGCCATTGCTGAATTAGCAAACGCAATTGACAAATAGTGCAAGTAGTGATCAACATGCAAAGGTCTGACCCAGAAAGGAATCGAACCCACAAGCTCATGCTCAGTAGACCTTTACTCTGCCACTAGGCCACAGAGAGCACACAGTTGTCTTGATGACTACATGACTTTCCGTTTGTGTTGGGGCATATTTACCATTTTAACTCTGTTTTTACTTCATTGTTAAACCACAGAGGAGCTTAAATACATGTTTGATGAGAAACAGTTATTTATTTATTAAATAAAGTAGCCAATTTAGAAGTACATGTTTTTTTTCTTCTAATTAAATCGTGGTATTGTATAAGTATCGAGAATCGTGGAAATTTACTAGTATTGGTGTCGATATAGCTATAAGAAAGCTCCAGCCTCGATGGCGAGACCGCAGGCTGTTTGCAGGCTAGGATATGTTCTTTTTTATTTATTATGGGGATCAATACCTGACATTGTCCTGGGCCAGTGGTTAGAATGGTGGGGCCAGTGATCTTCAAAATTTCCTTTATTGTCTACCCCTGACCCAGCCTTCGAAACGTGTACCACACGTTTAATGTTTGTTGCAAAATGTCCCAATTAAAATCAGTAATAATAATAATAATGCAGAGAAAAATAACTTTTGGTAATAGTACCGGCAAGAATTTAAAACTACTTTCACCCCTGAACACAAGCAACTAAGGCAGGAATCAAACCTTGGACATCATGATGGGCAACCCGGCAAACTAACCTCTCAACCACAGAGAAGATGAAACATATTGAGTTTTATATACCGTGATAAATCACACACTGTCCAATGCAACAGTAGTTTAAACAGGGAGCAAGTTATCAGAAATCAATAGAGGAAGACTGGGGGAATGATTCACTGACAAAGTTGTTGGGGCAAGCTTTGAACCTGCAACCTTAGGATCATCAGCCAAGTGATCTAACCACTTGACTACAGTTGCATTCAATGAGAGGCACGTAAAAGAAACCCCTGTATAAGAGACTCACTGACTGCTGCTTAAAAAAAGAAGAAAAGTGTAGATAGAAAGAGGTAAAGAGAAAAGGTGGGGAGGTTGCTCATGCATCACATAATATGCAGAGTTTCTCACTGCCATGAATTATAGACTGTGGAATGATAGCTGAATGGTAGAAAGTTTTTTGTTTTGTTTTTTAAGTTGAATCAAATCAGAAGTTTCAGGGAATGATTGAATAACAAAGTTATTGAGGCAAGTTTTGAACCTGCAACTTTGGGGTCATCAGCCCAGTGACCTAACCACTTGACTATAGCCTCATTGAATAAGAGAAGGGCAAAAGAAAGCCTTGTATAAGAGGCTCACTGGCTTCTGCTTAAAAAAAAAAAGTGTAGAAATGAGCCACACCAAGTAAGTAGAGGGCTTTTTTGTGACACGTGACTATTTTTTGGTGAATTCAAACGAAGTATAATGCCCTTTCCAGCGAGTTACAAAATTGAGCTCCTTCTACTCTGCTGTGAAAAAACTTGTACTGGGCTGAATGGCAGAGAGAGAGAACCCAGGCTGCATTTAAAAAATATTTAAAATGATTCTCTAGGTCTCTTTGCGTTTTTGAGCAGATTTTTTTAGCAAGAAGACAAGTGTGGTTACAAACTCTGGCCACATTCTTGTGTGTACAATGTCATTTGTAGCTTTGGAGGCAGTTTAAGAAGAAAAGTTCCAGTTGCTTTTTTGGCTCTCCTCCACTCTAACGATGATGTCACCACTCTGACCAAACGCCATACACACTCATTGAAAAGTGTGAAATTAGTCAGAAATGCACATGTGCTTTTAAAGGATTTATCTCAAAAATGGTTCAAGATATGAAAAAGTTGTGCACAGGTTGAATACATTAGATGTTTGTCTACAGCTCAGAATTTGAAGTCTGTAGATGAAAGTATGTGGAAGCAAATGAGGTTCAAAGTAGGACCAGTAGTTTCAGAGTTTGAAGACTGTGTTTCCTATGGGGGGAAAAAATCTGAACTATTTGAATATTTGACAAAGTATGAATAGTTGAAAAGAGAAAAGGAATAGCAATAATGTCCTGAAAAAGCTGAACGTTTTGAAATACGAATTGTTGAAATACCACAAAGTATGAAGGACTAGTTAATGGACAAAAAAGAGCGGAAGACGTAAGAATAAGTTTAAACAAAATGGCGGAGAGGAACAACAAAGCATTCACACTAATTACACCTCACAATCAAAACAAGTGTTTGAGGAGATTGACCTTCAGCAATAAGAAAACACTCCAACCTGTGAGGCTGCAGTTCCTCTCCTAACCACGAGAGTGAGTCTCCAGCAGTGAGTCAGTCTCCATAGACTCAACATGTTTACAGCTTGGTACAGAAATAGACTTGGTCTCTACTGATCACTTCCTGTTTATAGAACTCACCTGTTACTTCATTAACCACTAAAGGTGTGGTGGACTGAGGGGGGCAGGGCCTATTTGATTGACAGTTGAGTGAGCCTATACCTGCCAGGAACCACATATATTGAAGTCTCCAACCAGGCTCCTCCTCTTTGACCATATTTGGATTACCTGGAAGTTAAGGGGCGAGGTCAGTCACTGCCAAGATGGCGACAGTGGAGCAGCTCACTCTGAGGCTGTTTTCGAAACCGCATACTACCGTACTGCCTACTACCATACTGCCTACTACCGTACTGCCTACTACATACTGCGTTATATGTACTGTATACTGCATACTGAATGTGGGATTCAGTATGCTACTTCAGCAGACCGACGCCGTTATCATCGCAGTATGCAGTATACGAGTTTCCCAAAATGCATTTCACGCCAACCGGTAGCAATAGCTGTAAAACAGGCTAAAAGCTGTTTTATTTCTCGCTCTAGCGCTGTATGAATGAATGAATGAATGAATGAATGAATGAATGAATATTTTATTTTCGTGTCATGCCACCACTGTGGCCCATCCCATATGGGATTACAAGACACAAAATACAAAAAAACAAAAACTAGACAGTCCTTCCTGTTGGTGTTACTTGCCACACAGGTGTCACATAAATAAACAATTTCAGATTACTTTCAGTACTCAACAATATATATATATATGTAATTATGTAACTTTATAAAGTTTTAATATTTTTTCATGCGAGAAAGTAACTGTTAAGACCCCAAATATACGGCCAGTTCATCCAAATGACGGCTGTTTAAAAGTTTGCTCCGATGTTTTTCGGAGAAGTGAAGCTCCGCAGCGACCGGGACATCACAGAGGCAGCAGCCCGGCTCCTGACGTGCTCGGCCGGCCAGCACTACGACGTCATTCCGGAGGAGAAAACGGTTGCTAATTAACTTACCCGCAGGTTTTTAAAGGTTTACCACCGGCTGGTTAAATTATTTTCAGGTGATAAATGTTGGTCTCATTGATGAAATCTCAATTGTGGCAGTAGCATTAGTTTGTTTGAATGTAAAGTGAAGCTTCCTGTGTGTAAGCAGCGCTGCCTCGGGGCTCTGGAGCCTAACTTTACGTACAGAAATCACCACATTTACAAAAAATAAATAAATATTTTACAATGAACCGATCAGTCTGCATTAAGTTTTATTTTATTAAACTATAGTTGCGGTACACGGCTACACTACCGTCTTTGGTTACGCTCTGGTTACGGTTAGGACGTCAGGGGAGCATTGCATTGTGGGATACAGTACGCGATGTAGACTGGTCAGATGCATACTGGAGATATTTTCCGAATCAGTACGACATCCGGGAACTTTTCGCATACTGCAGATTTTGCTTTTGTTCGCATACTGCATACTGCATACTGCATACTACATTTTGGCCAAATCAGTACGTACTAGCAGTATAGTATGCGGTTTCGCATACAGCCTGAGCCTCAGAAACTCTGTGGGCGGAGTCACAGAGGTGACGGCCATCTTTGTTTCCAGTCTGTGGTCTATGAAGAGAAAAGTAGCAGCTCCTGGTTCTTCGTGGTTCAGAGGTTGGAGTTTGGAGCTGAGCTGTAACTGCTGCACTGAAAACACAACAACATGAACTCGGCCTCGTTCTTTATTCTGCTGAAGGAGAAACTTTTACTCTACTTACATGTTTTAGTCTAATGAAGCTGCAGCACAGATAAACAGAGTTTTCTTCTTACAATCACACGTCTACAGATTAATTTCAATCAAAAACCAGTTCAAGAGTCACCAAAGTATTTTCTGAGAATCTGATGTATCAGTGAGTTACAGAAAAAACCTCAAAGCTCCTCCCACTCAGATCATGTCATCGACTGTAGTCATGAACATTACACAAAGTACACACTATTAAACATATGATAGTGTTAAGTGAATAAATCGAATAAACATGATACAGATCAGAGAGAGAGACTTGTGATGAAGAGTAAACCAACTGCCACAGTCACACAGGTTCTGTAGGGCAGGGATTCCCAACCACCGGGCCAGGGATGGGTACCGGTCCACAGAGAGAGAATGAAAAATATATAATCATTTGTTTTGTCTAATTTACAGTTCAGGTTGTTTTATTTTCAAAGATTTTGCCACTTCCGTCTGTGCCTCTTCCCAACACATTGACAGACAGGCCCACAAGCATAAAAAGGTTTAAAAAAAAAACACATGTTGCCAGGAAAGACTCAATAATGAGATGACAGAAGAGTACTATCTAAACTACAGGTTCATTGCAACAGGTGATTCAAGTGCTCCAACTGCACGTAATGAATGAGACGACCAACTCTCCACCACTTCATCACTTTGCACAAAACTACGTTTTGGATGAAATCAGAATATCGTAAGATCGCCACTAAAGCACTGAAAACCTGCTTCCATTACTTCAACTTCAACTTCAAACAACTTTATTAATCCCACCAGGGGCAATTGATTTCAGCAGCTTGCACAGTCCAAAAAACACAGTACACACAATAAATACATATAAGAGATAAGGTAAATAAATAGAATAGAATGCCAAGGATACAGTGTTGTCAAAGATCAGTTGAATAAAGTGAATAAATACATAAGTTGCGCATGTTTGACCAATAAAATGTGCATGATAAGAGAAATAAAATCTTTATAAAGAATTTAAGAAGCAAATAGCAGAGGGGATGAAAGATTTAAAAAAAAAAACGGTTTGTCTTGTAGACAGGTGAGACATAGCGATGACCGGAGGGCAACACAGAGAATTCGCTTGCAATACAAACATATTATCTTTGTTAAGTGGGGTTTTTGCAGCGACAGCAGCAAAACGAGATTATGGCGTAAAATGGACATTGTGAACATAATAACATTATATTATACTGTGTTATGGTGAGTTGTAACAAAGAACATATTTGGTTGAATAAAAAACTTAACAGAAAACCATGTGACTGTCTACAACGTCTACGTTTTTTTGTGAAATGTAAACAGAAGAAGAAATCCCCCACCTCCACCTCCTACTATGGGAAACAGGAAAATTGTCCACTAGTCCGCAGTGATAGAAAGGTTGACAACCCCTCCTGTAGGTAGTCATCAGTGAAAAGCATATCACTGAGGATCCCCATGTGTTCAATCAATAAAGATCAATCAATTCATCAAAGGACACATGGAAACCAAGTAAAAAAAGTTCACTTGGTTTGATTGACAGGACAGATGATCAGAGGGACAGAGTTTTTACCTCCATCATTAAGACCAGGACCAAAATATGGGTGTAGTTTGTCAGTGAAGCAGCAGCCAGTGAAGGAGTAGATGAGAGCTGCAGCATCTATGTCATAAAAGGAGACCAGACCCTCCTCATAATCCACAAACACCCCCACCTTCTCAAGACCAGACCTCAGATTGAGAGGGACTGAGGGCTCATCAAGAGCTTCATACTCATTTCCATTTCTCAACCATATCGTCCAGAGACCATCCTGAGGACTCAGTGTGATGATTCCCTTCCTGTCAATCAATTCTCTGGCCACTCCCATATCCCACATAGTTTTTCCTTTAACCTGAACCTCAAAGTAAAATCTGCCTGAAGAGAAACTCTGTTTTCCAAAGACACAAAGACTGGGAGAAAATCTCTGCGTGTTGTCTGGGAGTTTCTTCCCCTCACCAGCATGATGAACTTGTTTTCCATCATCAGAAAGGATGAGTTCAGGATGTGCTGTATCAGGATCCAGAGTCACATCCACTGCAAACTGCTGGACCCTCTTCATCTCAGCCTCCATCATCTCCTCCATCTGTCCACGGAGCGTCTCCTCCAGCTGAGACACAGCTCTCACCACAGTCCCCTCATATGATAGTGGACGGACTCTGACCTGTGTCCAGTCCTTGGTGGGGGGACCAGCTTCCATCAGGGATGGGAAGCTTTGGAGGAGGTGGAGGTGGTCTTCAGAGAGTGAGAGCTGCTCCACTTCAGTGCTTCTCTTCTCCAGCTCAGAGATTTCCTGTTCCAGCTCTGTGATGAAGTCTTCAACCTGTTTCTCTGAGCTTTTCTGTTTCTCTTCGATCTCCTTGATGAGCTGCTTCAGGCCTCTGTCAACAGACTCCTTCAGAGCAGTGAAGACCTCAACACCTTCTGCTTTCTCTCTGTCTGCAGCAGCTTTACTGATCTTCACTGACTGTTTCATCTCCTCAATCTTCAGTCGTCTCTTCTGGATCATCCACTGAGTTTCAGCCTCTGTCTTCTGCAGCTCTGCCTTCTTTCCTTCATATTCTTCTCTCAGAGGAACAACTTCATGAGTCTTGTGGTCTAAAACAGAGCAGAGCATGCAGACACATGTCTGGTCGGTCTGACAGAACAGCTCCAGAGGTTTATCGTGCTTCCTACACATCCTGTCCTCCAGGTTCTCCACAGGCTCCATCAGCTGATGTCTCCTCAGACCTGACAGTGTCAGATGAGGCTCCAGGTGAGTCTCACAGTAGGAGGTCAGACACACCAGGCAGGACTTCAGGGCCTTCAGTTTGGTTCCAGTGCAGACGTCACAGGGAACTTCTCCTGGTTTGGAAACTTGTTGCTCTGAGCTGCTGCTGCTGGTTTTCTGTTGAAGTTCACATCTGAACTGAGCCACCATCTCAGAGATGAATGTGTTGATCTTCAACTGAGGTCTTGTGTTGAAAACCTCTTTACACATTGGACACTGACACCTGTCATTAACGTCCCAGTGCTGAGTGATGCAGCTCTGACAGAAGTTGTGTCCACATGGTGTAGTGACTGGATCAGTGAAGACATCCAGACAGATGGAGCACAGGAACTGATCTTCAGACCTCAGGTTGCTGGCAGCAGACATGTCTACACACTGAGGGAGAGAAAACAAACATTCATTTAAAATAATGTTCTGTGTCTTTAAGACTCTGGTTCTCTACCTGGGGGGCAGGGCCGTCCTGTTGACCTGTTTATTTCCTTAACCTTCAACATGGATCCTTCTTCATCAGTTCTTCTCGTCTCATTGTTAATGACTGTTAAAACTAGAAAGAGCATTTCCTGAAGAAAATGTATGTGGATGCAGAAAGTTTCAGAAATATCGCTTTTATTTTGTGAAAATCTGTAATGGAAACGCAGATTGGTTTGTTGACGCGTGTTAAAGTATTTCAGAGGTTATACAGACTTGTTTTGTTTGTTTGTTGGTGATTTGTTGCAGGACTGCCCGGCCCCCCAATATAAGTGAGCCCCCCCGAAAGCCATAGTATAGTTCGCACACTGAGGCTGATGCACTAACAAGGTTGTTCAGTAGGGTTGTATATCTCCACCACTGAGGCCGATTCGATACTCATTCAAACCTTTATTTATTCTCAAAAGGACATTGAGGTTTTACCCTCATTTGCAATGTTGTCGAGATCACAGCAATATTCAAAGCAAAACACAATGCACAGCATAGGATAAAACACAGTTACAAAAGTTAAATACATCTGATTCATTACAAAATTTAAAAACAGTTACAGACTGTGGTAAAGAGGTTTAGTTGGAGATTATATTTTTATAATGTTGATAGGATGGAGGGGCATTAATTGTAAGTGTGAGTTGAAGATCGTTCCAGGAGGCAGGGGCATCATAGCAAAATGCAGATTTACCAAGTTCAGTTTGTACCCGGGGGACTTTAAAAGTAAGCCAGTCATTGGAGCAAGTTGAATATGAACCTTGATTTAAATCTAACAGTGTTGTAATGTATGGTGGGAGTTTTTCAGTAATGGCTTTAAAGATGAAGAGATGCCAGTGATTGTTGCGTCTTTCTGACAGGGAAGACCAACCTACTTTTGTGTACAGATTACAATGATGAGTGCTATAACTATCGCCGGTAATGAATCTAAGAGCAGAGTGATAGACCACATCTAGAGGTGAAAGAATTGAAGGGGCAGCATTCCTATAAATAATATCACCATAGTCCAACAATGGCATAAAGACAGCTTCAACAATCCTCTTTCTGCAGATCATAGGGAAAATAGATTTATTTCTGAAAAAGAAGCCAATTTTTTGTCTAAGTTTGCTAGTGAGGTTGTTTATGTGAAATTTAAAAGTGAATTTTTCATCAAGCCAGATACCTAGATATTTAAACTCAGTGACTCTCTGAATAGTAGAGCCATTTAGCGTAGATAGGTGCAGGCGGTTATATTCTGTGTTTTTGGATCTAGTGAATAGCATGTATTTTGTTTTATTTGAATTTAATACAAGTTTAAGTTTGATGAGAGCTTTCTGCAAATGATTGAAGGAGTGTTGAAGGTTGTCCATAGCAAGCTGTACAGAGTCAGCAATACAGTAAATTATTGTATCATCTGCATACAAATGGGCTTGACAATTACTCAGAGAGGGGACAATATCATTAATATAGATAGTGAAAAGGACAGGGCCCAGAATTGAGCCCTGTGGCATCCCCTTTGTTAGCTGTAAATATTCTGACCGGGCAGCACCCATTTTTACGCACTGCCATCTTCCAGACAGATAGTCACAGAACCAGTTTTGTGCCACACTATCAAGACCAATACTACCTAATTTTTGTAGAAGCAGTTGATGGTCAACCGTGTCAAAAGCTTACACTAAGTCAATAAAAAGGGCAGCGCAGTGCTTTCTCTTGTCTAGTGCAGTTATTATATTGTTATTAACTAAGGTGACAGCTGAAATAGTGCTGTGATTTGCTCTAAAACCAGACTGATGTGGGCTGAGAACTGAGTGGGTTGACAGAAAAGGCAGGAGTTGGGTGTTCACTAAGGATTCCATGATCTTAGCCAAAGGAGACAACTTGGAGATTGGCCGATAGTTGTTTAACTCCTCTTTATCGCTGTCTTTATGTAAAGGTGTCACATGAGCTGTTTTCCAAACACTGGGGAAACTACCTCCTAGGATTGAAAGATTGAAAATGTGACATACATATTTTGCAATTATAGGAGAAGAGAGTTTTATAAAGAAGGAGTCTAAATTATCCTCACCAATTGAACATCTAATATTAATTTTTTGCAGTGCTTCCAGCACAGCATTCAGGGTGAAGGGTTTAAAGGAGAATTTAGGGGCCAGGTTTGTTGGACCTGCACTATCATCAACACCTAGAGGAGGCCCAGTGTAGGCTGAATCAAACATATGACCTGCTTCAACAAAATGCTCGTTAAATAATTTGCAGATCTCTTCTTGGTCCGAGACCACACAGTGATTGTGTTTGATGTGCGTAGGGAAAGAGTTTGTGATTTTGTTTTTGGTCAGATTAACTGCTTTCCAAAAATTTACCTGATTTGAGTATGAATTAGTAATGAGACCTAAGAAGTAATCTGATTTGGCTTTCCTCACTGCAGCAGTGCATTTATTTCTAAGTCGTCTGAATAGCAGCCAGTGTGAGGGGTCACCTGAGATTCTACCCTGAGACCAGGCACAACTTCTTTCCTTAAATAGGGTTGATAAATCATGGGAAAACCATGGTGTTATTCTATCTTTAATTCTGAATTTCTTAAGCGGCGCATGCTTATCAACAATTGAGTTGAAAGTTTTTATGAAAAAGTCAAGTGCCATTATAGAGTCTGAGATCTCCGTTATAAGGTATAGATCACTATGTTGAAGATCATTAAGAAAAGACTGAGAATCAAAGTGTCTAAAATTTCTTTTAGTAATCGAGTGGGATTTTGTTTTAGTTAGACGTGTGCTTCCGACACAAGCAACTGGACAGTGATCACTAATACCGAGTTCAAAAACACCACAGGCTGTAATTTTGTCAGGCTTGTTGGAAAATAAAAGGTCTATTAAAGTAGACTTAGAATAATCTTTCAAGTTTGGCCTGGTGGGATCTGTTATCAACTGAGATAGATTAAGATTATTGCTGACCTCTTTGAGGTACTCAGATGAATCACTGAGCCAGTTTAAATTGAAATCGCCCATGACAATAAGTTCCCCATCAGAGTATTTTGAGATCAGGCTTGCAAGGGCATCAATGGAATTTTGATCTGCAGATGGTGGTCTGTAGATCACTATTATCTGACCTATTGTGCCGAAGTTTGGGGTAACACATATAAAAGCACCTTACACACGATATGTGTCATGCAGAAGCGTGCAATAAGAATAGTGCATCTTGGGCCGGATTTACTAAGATCTCAGATAGCGGACGCTATATTGTTTGCGCCCGCTATAATATTGCGAGTTTGGTTAGTGCACGCAAAACAGGTGATCTACTAAGAGTAACCCGCTAAATGAAAACACGTGCAAACCGCAATATGTAAATTTTATTTTACCTTTATTTTAACAGGGTAGATCCATTGAGAGCAAGCTCTCTTTTTCAAGGATGCCCTGTAGCATACAGAGTTCACAGAAATGAAACATCAAACATCAATACAACACAATAAAATACAGTTATGAAAACAGGAGTAGTGAAATTACTAACTAAAGCAAGTGCACGTCTGAGCCCCCAAAACTGCGGTGAGAAGTAGGTTTTTGAAAGCCTCAAGTGAGATAAGTCTATCGATTTTCAGTGAGTTTTGTAATTTGTTCCATCGGTGTGGGGCATAGAAGGAGAAGGCAGTTTTTCCTAGCTCTGAGTTTGTGTAAGGGAGATGGAGTCTGATATGGGACTGGGAGCGGGTAGGGAGACCTGTAGAGCGAGAATGCAAAAGTGAAGTTAAATACGGGGGAAGCATTCCGAGTAGAGCTTTGTAGATGAATAGTAGACAATGCTGTTCTCTGCGGGTGGTGAGTGATGGCCAACCCACCTTGCTATATAAAGAGCAGTGGTGTGTTAAATATGGGTCCCCGGTGATAAAGCGTAGGGCACTATGAAAGATAGAGTCTAGGGGTTTCAGTGCTGAGGCTGAGGCATGCATATATATCACATCATTGAAATCAAGAACAGACATTACAGTGGCATGAACAATAATCTTCTTGCTCTGTGATGAGAAGCAAGACTTGTTTCTGTATAGAAAACCAATTCTGGACCTAAGTTTGTTGATAAGGTGGTCCACGTGGTTACGAAAGGAAAGCCTGGAGTCCAGCCAGATGCCTAAGTATTTGTAAGCGTTGACCGTTTCAATAAGCTGACCATCTAATGTGTGGATACTGAGAGGGGAGATGCTTTCATGGGACCTTGTGAACAACATACATTTAGTTTTGCTGGAGTTCAGTACAAGTTTATAAGCTACAAGAGATGACTGGAAATGGTTGAAGGTAGATTGTAAATTAACAACAGCTGAGGTGAGAGTAGGGGCAATGCTATATAAGATAGTATCGTCTGCGTAATAATGGACATTGCAGGCTGGGGATGGGGTAACAATATTATTGACATAAAGAGAGAATAGAAGGGGACCAAGAATGGACCCTTGCGGAACACCTTTTTGCAATGAGAGCGAGCTGGATCTAAATCCATCTACAGCAACTGCTTGCGTTCTCCCAGTGAGATAATTGGAGAACCAGTTGAGAGACGGGCTATCAAGGCCGATGGACGAGAGCTTGTGTAACAGGATGTTATGGTCTACAGTGTCAAAAGCTTTTGACAAATCAATGAAAAGAGCTGTGCAATGCTGGTGAGAGTCTAACCCATTAATGATGTTATTAATAACAAGTGCTGTAGCTGTGGTAGTGCTGTGACCCGGTCTGAAACCTGACTGTTCTAGTTGAAGAATGTTGTTTGAGTCCAAAAAGGCTCGCAGTTGGGAGTTTACAAGGGATTCTAAAATTTTGGCTAAACAGCAGAGCTTTGAGATTGGTCGATAGTTATCTAAATTATTAGCAATACCACCCTTGAATAATGGAACAACCTGCGCAGCCTTCCACACAGCAGGGATTTTACCAGATGAAAATGTCATATTAAAGATGTGTGTAAGCGGTGCGGCAATTAAGGGGGCACTCAAGTGCAGAAGATATGGATCAAGGTCATCTTCACCTTTGGATTTCTTGCAGTCAAGGTGAATGATTGCTTTCATTACCTCGGCATGGCTTACCGGTCTCATTGTAAAGACTGCTAGTGGGTTGGATGCAGTCACGAATACTGGGTCAGGAGGAGCTGGGACAATGTTGTTATCAAACAAATGACTAGAGGCTATGAAATGGTGATTAAAAGCATCACACATATCCGATTTATTAGAAATGCAGGAGTTACCACAAGTTATTTGCGAGGGGAGAGTAGAGATAGGTGTGGAATTTAGAGATTTAATGGTTTTCCAAAATTTGGTAGCATCACCTTGGCTGGAAGCAAGAGAGGATAAATAGAAAGTGGATTTAGCCCTCCTGATTGAGCTGATGCATTTGTTGCGCAGCTTTCTGAAGAGCAGCCAATCAGATGGGCTGTTAGAGAGTCTGGCCTTAGACCAGGCCAGATCTCTGACATGGATAGCTTCAGATAGGTCAGGAGTGAACCAGGGATTGGACCGGTTTTTTATACGGAATTTCTTGTACGGGGCATGTTTATCTATGAGAGAGCTAAAAACACTCCGAAAATACTCAAAGGCCAGCTCAGAGTCCGGGATTAAGTCAACCTTTTTTAGGTCAACATGAGACAAGTCATTTATAAAAGCTTGCTCATTGAAGTTTTTAAAGTTGCGCTTTCTGATGGTACGTCCCCTGGAACTCTGACTTTTGGTCATTCTAACACAGGCTATAGGACAGTGGTCACTGATATCCTGAGCGAGAACTCCGCTACATGGATATTTCTGCGGCCTGTTAGTCAGAATAAGATCAATCAACGTGGATTTAGAGTTATCCTTATTATTAGGCCTAGTGGGATAGGAGATCAGCTGGGACAAATTTAATTCGAGGCATAACTCTTTAAGCTTAGATGAACAGGGAGACAACCAATCTAAATTCAGATCACCCAGTATAACTAACTCAGAGGAAATATAGGGAGAGAATAGTTTTCCTAGCTCTTCTAAGGCTGAGATAGGGGCAGAGGGTGGACGATAAATCCCACTAATTGTGATATGACTATCGCCCCCAACACTGACATCCAGAATAATACATTCACAACAATTGGGCACAGAGGCAGAGGAAATTACGTGCACTACCAGATGCTCTTTGATGTAGATTATGACCCCGCCCCCTCTTGATTTCCTGTCTGCTCTAAACAGATTGAAACCCTTAATGGCTACATCCGAGTCTGACACTTTTCCAGAGAGCCATGACTCTGTGATGACTAAAATGTCAAGGTTTGATTCGGTAATCAGCACATTAATAAAATCAAGCTTTGACAGCAAACTCCTTATGTTTAAATGCAGGAATTTAAGCCCATCACAGGTTTGAAATTCATGTATTGACCTGAGTTCACTGAGCTGGGGTGGAACTAATGACTCGGCAGTACTAGAGACTGGAGTGATAGCTGACAGGCAGGTTATAAGGCGAGAAGAAGATCTGACTGGAACCAGGTTGAGTGGATTTCTAGAATTAGTTGTAGGCAGAATGAATGATCTGTGTGGTCTATTTGTCACTCTTACAGGGATGCTCTTAGGTGTAGTGAAGCTGCTACAGAGGTAGGGGGAGCTATACGGGGTTACAGTGAGTCAGGCGGAGCATGATTGGAGAGTCAATTCAATGTTGGAGGCTAGGAGGCCTGAGCCTTCACGGTTTGGATGTAAGCCATCTCTTTTAAAGAACTGCGGTCTTTTCAGGAAGGCTGCGAAGTTATCCACAAAGGGGATACCTTTGTGCATACAGTAGCCTTTCAGCCAGGTGTGGAGCTGACGGAGGCGGCTGAATTTAAGATCGCCGAATCGCGGAGCGGGCAGCGGACCGGAAATGATTAGCTGTTTACCGGTGTCCAGCAGTGCGTCAACGAGGCGGGTAAAATCCTGTTTGACCTCCTCCGACCGCTGATTTTTTATATCATTTACGCCTGCCTCAAGGACTAAGGTAGCGACAGACCTGTGCTGGTCGCTTAGGAGCAGAGCAGCTGATTTAATGTCATTAACAGTTGCACCTGGGTGACAGAATGTCCTCCCTCCGGGCACCGCTACATGCCTGACTAGTGATGTGCCGATCACGAGCAGGGAGGGGGGGCGCAGCACCTGGGTGAGGGTTTTGCGCGTGTAATCGTTTCCGCCATGGAGAGAGTGGACAGAGAGCTGGACGGACGAAGGGACAGAATGACATTTGATCCGATGCATACAATGACAGCATTCATCTCTCTCGCGCTCTGTTTAGATAAATAAACACAAATCGCTACAGGGCCCAACTCGTCATATAGTGACGAACAGGCAGCAGCTGCAGCGACAATCACACACCTGTAATATGTGTGTGTGTGTGCCGCCCATGATCGAGTGGATTAATAGAGAGCTCAGGTGGGACACACGGATCTAAACGCTCTGACCACTGACCAGAGGGATCAAAGACGGGTGAAGGCAGCGGTGACGTGTCTCAGTCCGGGACCGGGACCGAGAGTCGGAGCTGAGCAGCCAGGTGAGAGGAGAGGAAAGGAGAGGAGAGGAGAGGAGAGGAGCGCACTGCAGGACAGACGTGCCCCGTGCGTAACGGCGCGTAAAAGACTTTTAACACGGCTGAAAAACTGTTACAGAATTACCCAGACGTGAGGAAATGCAGAGATGTAAGATTATGGAGCTCTCACAGGTATCAAACCAATAAACGCATACGTTTTGACAAAGTTGTATCAGTTAGTACATGGTTTTCAGACGTGGTAAATAAAGACGCAAAAACAGCCACCGCAATCTCTTCCTGGTTTGGTAAATCACATTGCACGCGCTAAATAAATCTATTTGCATCTACTCCTCCCAGTATTTAGCACGTTCTGGCTGAAACGCCCATATTTACATAGGAGGCAAAGGCAAACACGCTAAATGGATCGCACGTGCTATTTTGCCCGTTTGAGAGACGCAATCCTCGGTGCGTCCGGTTAGTAGATCAGGTTCCACATGTGTTTGCGCGTGCAAGCACGTTTGCACACGTTTTAATACACGCAAACCTTTAGTAAATCCGGCCCAATGTGGGGTACCATGAACATACCAATGTATTGTTTTTAAAATCAAGAGCATTGAAATTTAGAGATCTAGTGGACTGCAAAACTGCACAATTTTTGTATAAAGCAAAGCACAATCTACTTCCAGGAAAAATCCAAAAAATGTTTGGGGAAAGAGAGGGAGGGTACAACTTAAGAGGGAGAGGGAAGTTAAAGCAACCTTTTGCTCGTACCACGTTGAAAAGTATGTGCATATCTGTCTGTGGAATGAAACTTTGGAATAGCTTACCATAAGATATTAAAGATAGTAAAAATGTTGCCCATTTAAAAACAATGTTTAAAAATAATATTTTTGAAAAGTACAGAAGTGAAAATGTAGAGAGCAACAAAGGGAAATAATTAACTTAATTTTGCAACAAACATGAAGTTTTCTTGTTTGTTTGATTCGGACTGTTTTTTTTAGCATATAGGATTGATATGGGATTTGTAATATAACCTAGGAAATTTAGACCTGTTTTGTTTTTGAGTTGTGAAGGTTTGTGGATATAGGATGGTCGGTGGGGGACGTACTGTGTAGGATATGTATGTACGTATGTGTGTGACGTGTATGTATATGCGCCATTCCAATCAGACTGCTTATAGTTTTTAATAATGTAATGAGAAATGAGGGTGCAGCAGCTATAAGCTTCGCTTCAGCCGCAACCCTTTTCGACCAGCTATATAGTATTTGTTACTACCTTGAATTTGTTTTGTTGAAATTTTGATGCTGTGATCGAAATAAACACTCATTCATTCATTCATTCATTCATTCATTCATTCATTCATTCATATTACTGTCAATGAGGAAGGCCCTATCTGAACTTTCACAGCAAGAAATTCATGACATTTTGGACTAGACATAGCATCTAAGATAGAAGCAGAAAAATCTGATTTAACATACATTATCACTCCACCTCCTCTTCCAACCCTATCCACTCTATATAAGTTGTAGCCCTTTATGGCAATATCTGTGTCGCTAATATGTTTTCTAAGCCATGATTCACTTAAAACCAATATATCAGGATCAGTTTGAAGAAGTAATACATTAATATAATCCAGTTTCTGAGGCAAACTTCTAATGTTTAAATGAATTATTCCCATGCCATTTCTATTCTTGAAAGTGGCTGGGTTGAGTGGGAGAGGTGTAGTTGGAATGGATGGGTTCTTGATTTTGAGGGAAGAGGGAGGTAGTGAACGCAGGAGATATGTATGCGCCCCATGTTGGTGACTTCGAGCAAGACGACGTTTGTGTGAAATAATGACAGGAATGGCGAAGAGTGGATTGCATGATGTAGGAACAGTAGAAGGGGCAATTTTGATTGGAATTAAGTTAAGTGAGTTGCTATGATTTGCAAACAGAGCCTGTGAACGATAAGGTCTAGTTGTCACTCTTACTGGGATGTTCTTGGGTGTAATGAGGCTATTGCACAGGTAGGGGGAGCTAGACTGGGTTACAGCTAGTGGGAGTGCACTGTAACTATCGCGCCGGTAGAGGGAGCTACACGGGGTTACAGCTAGTCAAGGGTCACTGTGGTCACATGAGCGGAGGGTCAGCTCAATGTTCGAAGCTAGGAGGCGGGAACCTTCTAGGTTTGGGTGTAAGCCATCACTTCGAAAAAGTTGATGTCTGTTTGAAAATGTAGTGAAGTTGTCCACGAAAGGGATGCTTTTACGCATACAGACGCCCTTCAACCAGGTGTGGAGCTGACGGAGACGACTGTATTTCTCATCGCCGTAGCGGGGAGAGGGCAGCGGACCAGAAATAATACATTAACGATACACCGAAGCTCCTGTCGATACGACGCGATACGATTCACTCCTGTTCACGATACGATGCGATTCAAAAATGATTTGATAACGATATGACTTAATTACAAAGAGATTTGGTTCGATATGATATATCCAGTTCGATACAGTTGTGATACGAGAGGTTTCTTAGCCCACATCTGGTTTCTTACCTCAATACCACTATTCTGCCTCACCCTCTACATCTCAGGGATGTAGCCTATATTTTGTTAATTTTTATGGGGCAAACAACTCATATTTGAAAGGTATAGTAGAGGTTTTTGCTCAAAAATAAATGCTAGACTACTAATGAAATCCAGCTTAATCATCATCTAGGGGGCTTCTAGTGCTGTGTGGTGGTAATTCTGCATTTTGGTCTTTTGCTATGTTTTAATAATAATAACTTCATTTATATAGCACCTTTAAAAACACAAGTTTAAAAAGTGCTTCACAACACAACATAAAAGAGACAAGTCACAGATGTTTTGTTGTGCACGGGACATTTCTGGGTGGAGAGTCTGTGTTTTCTCTCCAGCCAGTGACAGAGCTCAGGTGTAGCTCAGTGCAGCACATGGACTTTTCTTGGCGGCTCTGACTGCAGCTGCTGCTGCTGCTACCTGTTAAGGGCAGGAGGCTGCACACGGCTTCCGCGGTGGTGCATTCAGGTTGCCTCGGAAAATTCAACGATCGATTTCACCATGGAATTTACCGATGTAGACAGGCTAGAGAGATGCATCGCAAATTCAACCATGAATTTTATCCGATGCACCCTGAATCCACCGGTGCACTTGCATCGCAAACGTTTGTATCGGACCACCGATATGAATCGGTGAATCTCCACATCCCTATTGTTCAGGCAATATTCAAACATGTGACCTTGGAGTCAGTGAACATACGCCTTAACCATTTGGCCACAACGATATTCAACCGAATTTGACTTCAAGTTGAGTAAAGCCTACCACACACATAAAGATAATCGGGCTGATTTTGCCCCGATTTTCCCCCTTCCGACCAAAGACAAAAATCGTCCGATTATCCTAAGGTCTAAAGATTATCTTATGAGATTCTCTTGTAGTGTGTGGTGTGTTAAGAGTCAAAATTCTCACAATCGCCTCGGAAAACGTTCGGTGCCGATAATCGTAAATATTAAACATGTTCAATATTTACAATTGTCGGCCCGACAACCGCAGCCGTTTCAATCAAAAGTCATCTTGTGTGTGGAGAGCCGGTGTTGTGCCAGAAGCGCCTGCTTGCCGAGCTCTGCATGCTGAGCTCTGCATGCTGCTCGCAGCAAGCCACTTCTCCGCACAGCACCGGCAACCTCACAGAGAGCCACGGTGCAGCCCTGGCATTACATGAGGTTCACACAGACATTCACACATACACAGGAGATTTCCTGATAGCCGATAGCAAAGACGGTAGCGATCATAGCCGGCAACAGCCAGCAATACAGCAGCCATGTTTAAAGTCCCTGGAAAGTGAAATTGGAGTTTTGTTTCAAAATATATTAAAAATGTTCGAAATGTATTGATAAACATGCAAAAAGACTCATTTCTGTACAGTGCTTAATTTTAGAGGT
The DNA here is from genome assembly GCF_045865225.1 of Trachurus japonicus. NCBI lineage: Eukaryota > Metazoa > Chordata > Actinopteri > Carangiformes > Carangidae > Trachurus > Trachurus japonicus. The sequence continues at coordinate 36,560,280 of NC_140907.1, forward strand.
TAGGGTTTCACAGTTTCACTCTGCTTCAGTGGTCTTTGTTTTTAAGGGCAGGCTTACAGAGGGGGACGCCGTGACGCACTGGCGTCCCTACTTTCATAACTCCTCCCATGTGCACAGTAATATTATAAATACTTCAAGAATGCCAACGAGCGTCTGCTGCCACTACCCTAGAGCTACCAGCGCCGCCGGAGCTACCAGTCCACTAGCTTGGTCTCTGTCTTAATAAAATGTAATGCAGACTTATCAGGTCATTGTAAAACATATATTTATTGATGTAAATGTGGTGTTATTTGAACCTAGTCTATACAGATCCCAGAGGCAGCGCTGCTCTCATGTGAAACATGAAGCTCCACTTTTAATTCAAACAAACTAATGAGACTGCCACAGTGGGACCAGCCGGCGCCCGGTGGCAAAACTCTAAAAGCTAAAACAGCCACAGTCCAGGTGAACCTCTGCAGCGTCCGTCCCACAGCTGACCGACACAGCAACGGCTACACCGGCAACAAAACTGAGGGCCGCCGCCGTCAGCAGACGAATCTCCGCTTGCCCTGATAGCGTTAGCTCGGCGGCTAACGCTAGGCCCGTCGTCCTGTGCTGACGGTGGCGGCCCTCATTGTTGTTGTGGTGTAGCCTTCAAGGCTCCCGCTGCTGTGGTGGTGAGCCGTGGGTCCGATGCTGCAGTGGCTCGGGACCATGGAGGCTCGGGGTGAACGGGACGAACGGGGCTAGCCGCCGAGCTAACGGTTAGCACCGGGCTAGTCGAGCTAACGCGTTAGCGCCGGGCTATTAGCCGCCGAGCTAACGCTATCAGGGTAGCGGAGATTCGTGTGCCCCCAGCATATTTCCCTCACTGCTCAGTGTGTATCCGAGACATTCAGATAAGAGCTGGACTCAGACTCAGGCTCAAGCCCGTAGCTGCTCGGGTACGATGTGACAGTTAGCAGTAGGCCATTTGATTGACAGTTGAAACTTGACGAAGCTCAGCAAGTGGGCGGGGCTTATGTACCTGCAGCAGACATCCAGAGCTGCGAGAACTGCCTCATTTAGTCATGATTTTAAAACCTAATTTCACCTACTAAACGGATTTTTCTAGCATCCAAAATTGGCAGGATGGTTAATAGGACATATGTCTGGGATGTGATTAACTCAGAAGACGAATCCAGTGTCACTTTTCAGGGACTTTAAACGATCATGTGACCGCCGCTCACAGCCCGTCATGTGACAGCGCACGGCTCCCTATTGGACAGCCGCTTGACTGCTCGGCGTCCGGAGCCACAGACACACAGACACACACAGATGGGATCGTTGTAAAGGCTGAAGTGTCCCACTTTCATTAAAAATACGTTGCTCTCATTGTCCATTCCGGAAATAGACCCGGAAGAGTAGTTACAACAATATGGATCTCTTTCTGAGTTTAAGATTCTGAAAAATCTTAATGTGTGTGGTGTGCTGTGTTTGGAATATCACAGCCAGCACACCACACACAATACGATCAAAATTGTTCAATCACAGTTTCTTTATCTTCATGTGTGGGGTCTCTCACAGATAAAAAATCGGTTGAGATTTAGAAAATCTTTATGTGTGTACCAGGCTTAAGGGTGTGACATGAAACAGACATGCCTGAGGCTGGAATAGAACCTATGACCTCATGAGCAGTATCATGATGCTTTGACCATTCAGCTACAGAGAGCCTAAAAGACACAGAGTTTTACACTTGCATGTATCAAAAACTGTTGAATGATAACTAGATGGTAGAAAGTCCAGTGATTTTTTTCAAGTCAAATCAAATCTGCATCTTGACGTATGTTAAATTAGTAAATTTGAAAGAGGCTGAGGTTTTGAAGACTTATGTCATTCATTTCACAGTGATGATGTGCAGCAATCTGTGGTACAAGAGATCAGTGAGTCTCATACTGAGGTCCAATCTGCACATGTACCCAACTGCAAGTCACAGTGCAGATGCACACACTATGTCAACACTGAGAAAGCTGCAGAGACAAAGCACAGCTTTCCAAACAATCCAAATTTCAGTGCATTTCAAGCTGAGAGCAGCAGTGTAAGCAAAAAGCATTTTAACACAAACCAACGGAGAAAGACTGGGGTAAGGACATTAACAAGGTTATTGAGGCAAGATTCAAACCTGGGACCTTGACGATATTAGCTCGATGCCCTAACCACACGTTGCAGTGATACTTAAGAGGAGCAAAACAAAGGCATGTATAATTGGGTATTAAAAAAAGGTAGAAAATGAGCCACACAATAGAGGACTTCTGTGTGAGGTGTGACTATTTTTTGGTGAACAAAGTATAATGCACATTACAGACAATTCCAAACTGGAGCCCCATCTGCTCTGCTCTGAAAAAAAATGTACTGGGGTGAATGGCAGAGATAGAGCTCCCGGGATGTAAATATTAAACATGTTCAATATTTACAATTGTTGGCCCGACCACCGCAGCCGTTTCAATCAAAAGTCATCTTGTGTGTGGAGAGCCAGTGTTGTGCCAGAAGCGCCTGCAAAATATTTTAGGGGTGGTGCGTGGCGCAGTGGTTAAGGTGGCCGTCCCATGTGGAGGCTACAGTCCTCAACGCAGGCGTCCCCAGACCTTTCCTGCATGTCATTCCCCCCTCTCTCTGCCTCCCCCTTTCCTGTCTATCTCACTGTCTATCAAATAAAGGCAAAAACGCCAGACAATATACTACAAAAAAAATTTTTTAGATTCTTCTCTAACTCTCTTTGCTTGGCTATCAACTGTGGCCAAAATCATGAGTGTAGAGTCCAAATTGTGGCTTTGGGGACAGTTTAAGGAGAAAAGTTCCAGTCATTTTTTCTCCTCTCTCCCACTCTAGTGATAATGTCATCCACTCCAGCCTCTGCTCATAAGATGCAATAAAGTGTGAATGTTTTTTTTATAAATGCTCATGTGCTTTGGAATGCTTTGTCTCAATAATGATAGAAGATATTAAAACATTGAATAAAGGGTGAAAACTTTAGAAGTTTGTCTACAGTTTAGAAGTTAAATGAAGTCTGTAGCTTAAAGTATGTTGAAATAGATGAAGTTGAAAGCTGTTGGTGAGTTTTTAGAGTTTGAAGCCTGTTCCGATGTATATGGGACAAAAAAAACATAAAAAGTCTAAATAGTATGAAAATGTTTGGTACTGAAGTAACCCTAAAGTAACTAATTGAATCCAGGACATTACTTAAAGTTTGATAGTTAGTGTAAATTGCTGAGTACATTTTAACAAGTAACCCTCCCAACCCTGATTACAGTCACTTTGAATCATATGTTTAATGTTTTCATGACGTCACTGAAAGAGAAAACCTCTGACAGAGCTGAGCTGATTGACAAGGACACTGTGTTTCCTCTGGCTGCTTCACAATAAAAGTGTGAGGCTTTTATTATGAAAGAGCTGCAGGAAGTGTGAAGTAAGGCAGCAGTAGGAAGTGATAACTTGACAGCATGAAAGCAGGAAATGAGGTGAAGTAGAGAGTGAAGCTCCGAGACTGAGTGAGGAGTTGTAAAAGTCCTGAGCAGAGACACAGAGACAGTTTAAAGTGGACTATAGTGTCTCTGTGGACAAACAGCCTCAGGTCTGTTGTGAGCCAGTTCACTAGAGTCAGTGTGACATGAAGAGAGTGAGTAGAGATGAAGCTCAGTGTTAAAGCTGCTGCTCACACAGTGAATATGATGAGCTGTACTCACCAGTGTTTGGTAGAGACTCTGCTGTGTTGCTGACAAACACCTGATGGACTCACTTTGACTTTCTGTCTCGTCTCTGCTGCAGCTCCGTCGTCCTCCTCTCACACTTTTTCACGTCTGGACGATGATGCCTAGCCTCTCCCTGTTTCCTGATTTTCGAGAAGGGTCTGGCTGCCGCCTGGGCGTTTCCGTCATGACACGAGAACGCCCATTTGGGCGTTCCTGGTAGTGCGACGTACTCCCGGTTTAATAAGTTACGGTCCGCTTACTTCCGGCGATCATTTTTACCATAGCGTTTGCTGTATTTAGATTAGCCATCTAACACTTTACACCTAACTCTCTCATTCTACATTCATAGTTATGTTTTTACATGTTGTTAATAGTATAGTCGGTTCAGTTAGTATTTTTATAGTAGTAGTAATCATTGATCGCATTTTGCCGTTAGCCATTTGTGTCCGCAGCCGGATGATATTGTGATTTTCTGCCCCTTCCACTGCTGCTCCTTATGTTTGTGCTTTTATGAGCTCCATTTCCACTGAGGAATTTCCTGGTAAAATTAACCCTCTGAAGTCGGTGTCATCATACACAATGGCATGGGTTATGTTTTACTTCATCATGGATATCTCTGGAATGCCAAAATGTAGCTACATAATTATTTTCTTATCGAAAATGGGACATCTCAGCCTTTCAATTGAGCTCTCTGATCTGTCAATAGCTCATGCAGAATCTGAGTAATACATTAAAATACAGATTAAAATTAAAATACAGAGTCCAATCGAAGACCTGTGTGCCATCACATGATGGGCCAAAGAGTTCATTTACATAAAGATGGTTGCTCTTTTGCCTTAAACACGATTATTAGAAAATCAGCCATAAATGCAGTAAATAATGCGTTCATTACAACTTTGCATTTTATGCAAGCTAAGACCAAGAAATGGGCGTCATGTGAAAGTTTGTTCACTGCAGAAAGCAAGACAAAAAAAGCCAGTGTATCATAGTTTTACAGCCCTTTTTCTTTTTCACCTAAGACCTCAAAGAACAGTGAACAGTTCAAACCAAGAATGATAGGCTTGTAATAGGAGGGTTAGGTGAGTGATAAACCCAATAAGTAAATTGAGCAACAAGGTACTTTTGAGTTACATGCTTTATGAAAAATTAAATTAAATTAAAATTCAGAGCCCACTAACTGACTTAATGTTCCACAGTTTCTTTCTCTTTGTTCTTCACAATTGACAAATAAAAGCCCCAATAAAGAACTTTTTTTCCCGTTTTTTATTTTCCTTTCTTTTTCTGATCATATATTTTTTTCTACATTCATATGAAACCACTACAGCATGAATATTCTGAAAGCCCACGTTGACCTGAAAAAAAGGTGATTGTGCATTACAGGCCTGAGGTTTTACAAGGATTAATACACAAGGAGACCAGGCAAGATAACAAAAGGAAATGCCAGGGTACGGAAAAGCCACCATGTCCAACAGAGAGGACGTGCTGCCCCCCCCCCCCCCCCCCCCCCCAGGCAGTGATGGTGAAGGAAGTGATGACACATCATTGAAAAGGTGACGCTTCCCACGTGTGTGCGTGTGTGTGTGTGCGTGCGTGTGTGTGTGTGTGTGGTTAGCTACTGCATCATAACAGTCTCTCTGTAAACAGGAAACAGATGAAATGAGGACCATCATGATGTCTTCATGTGAGAATTTCCCTTGAAGAGCTCTGGGCGGGAAACGAGGGATTAATGAAGGTCACATAGAATAAAATGGGGCGCGGCCATTAGCCGTTAACCGTTAGCTTGGGCTGTGGACTGACTGTGATCAATCAGGAGCTTCAGTCTGACGTCATGACAACAACGTACAGTAGTCTAGTCTAGTTGCATTGCTAGGTGACATCTAATGGTCGTAGTGATGGTGGTGTCAGAACTGACGTTCAGAAAATAAAATCTCAAAGCTCCTCCCACTCTGATAATGTCCTCCACTAGCCCTGAACATTACACAGAATACACAACATTATAAACTTACACATCATAAGAAAACACATTAAACTTAAACTATGATTATTTTTAAAACAGTGAAAAACTCATTGAGTTTATTACAAGGTCAATATCTGAATAATTTGAGTGTTAATTCTGGTCTTTTATCTTTCAATGATCTGAACATGGTAACAGCAAAGATTAAGTTAATGACATAATACAGATGATAAAGAGACTTGTGATGAAGAGTGAACCAACCACCACAGTCATCAGGTTCTTTGGAGAGTCAACAGTGAACAGCATCACACTGAGGATCCACAATAAATATCATACTCTTCATCAAATCCCAAATCAAACTCAGTCAGATTGACAGCAAGGGCGTCAGTTTACTTTGAAAAGTTCTCAACCAGACTCTGGTCTCCTAGTGGACCGGGTCTGGCTCCAAGTTTGAGCAAATAAATGAGCAAAGACCCGACCAGGTCTGACCAGTGTTGAAGCCTGGACCCTGGACCCGATGCGGCCGGACTCACGAGCATTTTTTTTTTTTTCTTTTTAAATTCTCCGCCGGACTGCAGCAAAAAAAAAAGAAAAAAAGAAGAAGCCCGTAGTTGTGTTCATAGAAACGTGACAGGTGTGGCATGACAAGCTGGTGATCAGCTGTGGCCATTGAATTGTTAGACTATACTACAGTAGGTCATTTCAATTTGCGCATCTGTGTTTTTTCCTTTTTATTTTTTTATAACATCTATGCACATCGAGAGTGAGTGAGAAACAGAGAAACAGCAGGTGCACACCAGATGATAGCCAACCGGCAAAAACTGAAACGAGACGGTTAAAGAGAGGAAAAACACAGAATATACAATATACTGTATGTCCAAGAGACTTTGTCCCGTCGTCACGACGTGAGTGAGGAAGGATCTGATGGTGGCTCAGGTTTAGTTCATGTGGAGCTGCCACTGTCAGCAGCTGCTCCAAACAGACATGTCACTAACTTTATTTTGAAGGGACAGATTAGATGTTGATTTCGTTAACAGTGACTTTGCACCCAAACATTAAGCAGCGCGCCCGCTCCGGGCTGTGAGAACTCTTTAATAGCAGCTACATTGTTGCGAGTTGGCTCCGGCAGAAGCTCTGCGCCGTGCCTTTATATACAGTCTATGCGCCGTGCACACTGTTTCGGCTGCCTATTTTGTCATAGTTTATCAACGTTTTTTTTCGTCATTCTTCATTAGGATAATGTTAAGTTAAAGGGACAACGAGGAGTTTCTAATCGGTTATAAAAAAGTCTCACGTTAATGTGGATGAATCTCCGCTACCCACACTTGTTAATGGGCCCATTTTCGATAAATATATCATTCTGTCTCTATCGTTATTTTGTTACTATTAGTGGTGGCGGAGATGCTGGTCGAGCCGACCAGCGTTTCTTTACTTTCAGTTTCGCAACGAGTCATGAGAATAACGTAGCTGAATCGCCGTTTATGGTCGGAACTACGACGGTATGTGAACCTCTTTGAACCTCTGACTTTAATTATTGATGAATGAAAACATGAGTCTGTCTTGCGCCGGTCAAAAGAATTTTACGGTGCGCGCGGAGGCTCATAAATGTAGTGTGAAAACACTTCGCTTTTCCAAAACTCCTCGTTGTCCCTTTAATTTTGTGGTGGGGACAAAATTGTTCTTGACAAAAAGTGGTGGGGACATGTCCCCAGCATCCCCAATGTAAATGACGCCTATGATTGACAGGACAGATGATCAGAGGGGCAGAGTTTCTACCTCCATCATTAAAACAGGGACAGAGGAATGGGTGTAGTTTGTCAGTGAAGCAGCAGCCAGTGAAGGAGTAGATGAGAGCTGCAGCATCTACGTTATAAAAGGAGACCAGACCCACCTCATAATCCACAAACACTCCCACCTTCTCAGGACCAGACTTCAGACTGTGATCAACTGGGGAGTCATCATTAGCTGTGTACTCATTTCGATTTCTCAACCATATCATCCAGTAACCATCCTGAGGACTCAGTGTGATTTCTCCCTTCCTGTCAATCGACTCTCTGGCCACTCCCACAGCCCAGTTGGTTTTTCCTTTAACCTGAACCTCAAACTAAAATCTGCCTGGAGAGAAACTCTGTTTTCCTTCTCTCAGAGGAACAAACTCATGAGTCTTGTGGTCTAAAACAGAGCAGAGCATGCAGACACATGTCTGGTCGGTCTGACAGAACAGCTCCAGAGGTTTATCGTGCTTCCTACACATCCTGTCCTCCAGGTTCTCCACAGGCTCCATCAGCTGATGTCTCCTCAGACCTGACAGTGTCAGATGAGGCTCCAGGTGAGTCTCACAGTAGGAGGTCAGACACACCAGGCAGGACTTCAGGGCCTTCAGTTTGGTTCCAGTGCAGACGTCACAGGGAACTTCTCCTGGTTTGGAAACTTGTTGCTCTGAGCTGCTGCTGCTGGTTTTCTGTTGAATTTCAAGTCTGAACTGAGCCACCATCTCAGAGATGAACGTGTTCACATGCAACTCAGGTCTTATTTTGAAAACTTTATTACACAATGGAAACTGACACCTGTTATTAACGTCCCAGTGCTGAGCGATGCAGCTCTGACAGAAGTTGTGTCCACATGGTGTAGTGACTGGATCAGTGAAGACATCCAGACAGATGGAGCACAGGAACTGATCTTCAGACCTCAGGTTGCTGGCAGCAGACATGTCTACACACTGAGGGAGAGAAAACAAACGTTTATTTAAAATAATGTTCTGTGTCTTTAAAACCTCTACCTGGGGGGCAGGGCCGTCCTGTTGACCTGTTTATTTCTCTGAAGTCCAACATCCTTGTTTCATTGATAATGACTTTTCCAAAATATTGGCTGAAGGGCTGTGAAGCTTTTTCACCTGTAGGGGGTGTTGTGAAAGGAGTTTGAGAAGCTTTGGTTTAAACAGTTTAAAAAAAATCTTTTTAAATTAACCTTAATGTAACCAGATAAAAGACCCATTGAACTCAAGACCTCTTTCACAAGGGTGACCTGGCTTTTTTTATTTAACTTTTATTTAACCAGGTGGATCATTAAATAAGGCAGGACAGCAAGATAGACTTACAGCAAGATAAGATTGTGAAAACATAAAAACAGTGTTCATAACAAGGATTATTTACAACATCACATCACAAAATGGGCCTGAGCCAATGTCGGCAGGTATGGGTGCGCAACATGGAGTACAGGCAGATGAGGCAGGAGACTGAGGGAATGGTTAGACAGTAGGAAAGCAGTTGCAGGTATCTGTGAGAAGGTGTGAGATGGCTTATTTGAAGGCCAGGATGGAAATGAATTTGTCCAGTTTGAAGTGTTTTTGTAGTGCGTTCCAGTCAGAGACAGCAGCTTACTGGAATGATGCAAGACCGAATGTGGATCTGGTTTTGGGGGTTGTTAGGAGAATGTGGAGAGAGGAACCTGGTGTTATATGTCACAGGAAGTCGTTGCAGCAGGCGAGACAGGTAGGGGGGTGAGAGTGAGCCAGTGGATATGGCGGCGAGTGTGAAGTGATGGCCAGCCTACCAGAGAGTAAAGACTACAGTGGTGGGTGTTGAAAGAGGCATTTGTGGCAAAGCGGAGCAGAGTGTGTCCAGTTTAGCGAGAGTGCCCTTACATGCAGCTCGATAGATGGCATCACCAAAATCGAGTGTAGGGAGAATGGTCATGTAAAAAAAAATGTCTGTAAAGGAAATTGAGTTTGGCCTGAACCATAGACTGTAACTGAGAGATGTGGTGTGAAAGCATAATGTAGTGTCTAACCAGGAGCCCAGGTAGGTGGAGAGGTGCTCCAGGATAGCCCCCTCACAGATGGAGATGTTTAATGGAGATGGAGAGCGAGCGCCCGTCCGGTGAAACCACATGGCTTTTGTCTTGGATGTGTTGAGTGACAGTTTCAGTTGTGAGAAGGCGTGTTGTACCTGGAGAAAACTATCCTGGAGCATGGATTGGGCAAAGGAGGGGGATGGATCAGAGGTATAGAGGATTGTGTCATCTGCGTAAAGGTGAATGAATGAGTTTGCCAGCAGCTAGGGGAATGTTATTGATGTAGATGGAAAACAGTGATGGACCAAGTATAGAGCCTTGAGGGACACCTTTGGTGACTGGGAGGTCACCAAGGGTGACCCCAATACTGCTCAGCCTACCGATGAGGATGGAGTAGTCAACGGTGTCAAAGGCTTTGGCGAGGTCAATGAATATGGTGGCGGAGTGTTGTTTGGTATCTAGGGCGGAGGTGATGTCATTTACCACCTTTAAACATTGAAATATAAAAGTGCAAGCAATTACACAAATAAAGTGCAGGAGTTATGGTTTAACAACACAGTGCCTGTAATATAGAATTGTTCCAATGTGATTCTAGTTAGTTACAATCACTTGTATTATAAAAGAGTTGCAGGAAGTGTAAAGTAAGGCAGCAGTAGGAGGTGATAACCTGACAGCATGAAAGTAGGAAATGAGGTGAAGTAGAGAGTGAAGCTCAGAGACTGAGTTAGAAGCTGGACCGAGTTCAGGCTAAGGCCTTGAGAATCTGTAATGGTGCCTTCAAAACAACACCTATTCCTGTTTTACTTGTTGAAATGAGGGAAATGCCATTGGAAATCAGGAGACGTAAATTAGGGCTTCATTATTGGGCTAAACTAAGCACAATAAGATGTAGTTCTGCTTTGAGGTACCTTTTAGAAGTCCAATTTTTTTTTTTGCACCATATACAGCAGTTGGCAGGGGATATTGGGTAGGAGTGTGAAAGAGTGGTTTGGTCCCCTGTTTCACCTTGGTTTCTACCTGAACCTGAGGTTCTGCTGTCTCTCCTTGAAGAAGGAAAATCATTCACTGTAAAGATGTGAGGATGTTTCTGAATCAGTTTAATGCGTTCAGGAAAATATTTACTGATGGTCCAAAGGATCCTGTGTCTGGGAAACTGGGATTGGGGTAGCAGATGAGAAACTTTAGCATTCGCTTGTCAGATAACATGTCTATTTTCTCTGCTGAGCTTTTGGCAATTCAAGGGGAAATGGAATGGATAGAAAATAATAAACCTCAGTGTCATTTGTTCGGATTCTGCTGCTGCTTTAACAGATTTGACAATGGCGATCCTGTGTTGCCTTTCAAAAGTTGAGAACTCAGGATGTAATATGTATTTTGTGAGGGTACCAGGTCACTTGGGAGCTAAGAGTAATTAAGTTGCTGACAGCATGGCAAAAGATTCTTTGGCTAAAGAAAATAAAGATCTGAATGTTCAAATGGGTAAAGTTGAATGTTTCAGCATCTGTAAAGAATAGCTGGAGATCCTGTGGCAGAAAGAGTGGTAAAAAGAGCAGAAGGGAAGGCTGTATTTTACAGGTGATTTTAACAAGGCTGAGATTGGGACTTTGCTATCTGGCAAGTTGTTTAAAAGTTATTGGTAAACATGCCAATGGTTTGTGTGACTGTGGGGAATTAGAGTGTGGTCCATGTATTGTTTTCTTGTCATTTGTACTTTTGTCATAGACAGCAGTTGTTTATGGAATTTTTAAATCTGGGCCTGTCTGTATTTTCTTTACCTATTATTTTTGGGACAGGGGAAAATCAGATTCTATTGGGAAAGCAGTGTTAAAATACCTCCTCTCTACTGGGTTGTATGAGGAAATTAAATTGGCGTCTTGTCATGACCTGTGGAGGGCAGCTTTACACTGGATAGCATACAGCCTACTGGAAATCAAAAGAAGAAGACACTGATTGAGGAGTTGTAAAAGTCCTGAGCAGAGACACAGAGACAGTTTAAAGTGGACTTTAGTGTCTCTGTGGACAAACAGCCTCAGGTCTGTTGTGAGCCAGTTCACTGTTAAAGCTGCTGCTCACACAGTGAATATGATGAGCTGTAGCCTACTCACCAGTATTTGGTAGAGACTCTGCTGTGTTGCTGACAAACTTTGACTTTCTGTCTCGTCTCTGCTGCAGCTCAGTCCTCGTCCACTTCTCACACTTCACTTTCACCTCTGGACGCTGCAGCTAGGTGTGTCTGTGCTTTTACTGCTTAACAGCAGACAACAGGGAGCAAAGGTGGAGGTGCACCTGACAGATGGGAGGAGTCCAGTGTCAGTCACTGTTTATCAGCCAACAGTGTCTGGGTCCTTGCACTCAACCGGACAATGACCACCTAAACACCCTGATGCTGACCCACATCTACCAGTTCCTCAGGTATGATGGGTGTTGAGAATTTCTGAACCCGTGCCAACAGACCTTGGAGCTGCAGCCTATAGCTTTCACCTGTCATGTGCACAATTCGGGGGGGTCCGGGGTGTATTGCGCAACAATTGGGAGATGGGGACCCCCCCGATTATTGACAGGTATTATGCACACTGGCTTTCACCTCTGATAGATCATGGATAACTGACATAATTACTCTCTTGATGGACAAAGGGCTGACCTGGGTCACTGCAATCTGACAAAGACAATGTCCAGGATGTTCTGAGATCAAGCTCTTTACTAAAGATATGCTACAAATCTTTGACCAGGCTGCCACACCCTGAGGTTTCTCCGATTTTTCCCTGTTACTAGGGTTTTCCATGGAGTTTTTCCTCAGTCGATGTGAGGGTCAGGGCAGAGGATGTTCTTATGATGCCATGTAAAGCCCTTTGAGACAAACTGTTTGTAAAAATGGGCTATACAAATAAAATTGCCTTGCCTTGCCACAAGTCAAGAGGCACCTGAGAAACTTCTTCTGCTCCACCAGGGGAGAAACCATGCTATCTCGTTCCATACCGTGGCTGCTGAAACTGACTGGAATGAGACCACCCTCATTCCTGCTTCCCTGAATGGCCCATCTGACCCCTTGATAGACTGTTAAGCCACTACTGATTGCCCCAGTAATTTTAAATCCAGCATCTCTCAGTCCCTATGTCTGGATAATCATCTGTAAGTGTCACCAAGACCAGTCCAGCCTCCAGAGAAGGCCTGTGACTTTTAATTCCTCCTTTAACTAACCTGAAACCTGTCTTGCTCTCAACTCCTGGGAAAAGATCAGTCCAGTTGTGACAGTGGCCACACTCTGTACCAAACAACTAAGCACAGTGGCCTTCCCTTTCTTTATTCCTCGACAAGCTTAGGGATCTTTATTCTTCAGCTGCTTTGATTTCACTCTGTCTCATCAACCTGGTGACAGTCTAAGTAGTGGGAAGATAATGTGAAGTTAGTCATGCTACCTTCTGTGATTGTCGTGCCATCTGCTGGGGAATGGAGACTGTCATCAGACAAACGCAGCAGCGTGACCCGGGTCCTGGCTCTGAAGCTGCTGGACCACTCTCTGTTCCTAGGAGGGTGAGATCTGATCTGAGATTTTGGCTCTCCAAAGTCTATCCATTGATTCAGCCACCCAAATTCCCTTTAGCTTTAGAGATTGTCAAAGTTGTTTTTAATCATGTGTTCTGGCTGTTTAGCATTGTCTCCAATAGGCGACCCCAGTTCTCCTCCCACGTCTGTGAGCTTCCTGCCAACTCATTGGGGACACAGCCATTTTCTCATCTGGGTTTCACCTGCAGTCCAATGGCCAGAAAGGGTTAAACAGAGGCTTGAGGCCACCATTAGGAGTTTGGTTGTTCAGTTCATGTTCGCATCTGACCAGCCTCTTGGATGAGAGGTCAAACATCTTCCTAGACAAATAACCAAGTCCAGTTGCTTTCGATTTAAAATTTCTTTGAGATAACTATGACCTGGACAAATGAGAATATTCACAGGCTTTTATACTTACAACTTTTAGTTTAATGAAGCTGAAGTACAGACAAACACAGAGTTTTCTTCTTACAATCACGTCTACAGATTCATTTCAATCAGAAACCAGTCCAAAAGTTTTCATACAAGAGCAAAACCTGTCCAGTAATTAACCAAAGTATTGTCTATATGAGAATCTAATGAATGAGCAAGTTACAGAAAAAAACTCAAAGCTCCTCTCGCTCCGATGATGTCATCCACTGAAACACCTGAACATTACCCAAAATACACACCATTATGAATGTATAAATCATTGGATAAACATATAAAAATTGAACTGTGATAATTTGAAAACAGTGTAAGAAATCTGAATGTTCATGACACTATTAATATCTGAAAGTCTTACAAACAGTTAAAGGGATAGTTCAACATTTTGGCAAATTGGCCCATTGCCATAATCGCTATAGTCATAGCAGTAGGTTCATTACCTTTAATTGTAGGTGTAAGCTTTTTCAGTACGGCGGAGCGCAGCAGCTGGCTGCTCAGAGCTACGCTATGGAGGCTAACGGAATTTCTTGGTTTCCCTCATTAAACTCATCAAATTCAACATCCCAAAACTCCACAGCGCTTTTGTAGACAAGTTGTGACCTGCACAACCACCACGCTATGAGATAATGACGGAACGATACGAAACGGAGCCGTTTTCAAGGTAAATACAGGGTAAATACGGAGACTGCTTGCTGAAAAACTGTCCCTGAACGCAACGCGCATCAGCGGTTTTGTATGAATTTACCTCGAAAACGGCTCCGTTTCGTATCGTTCCGTCATTATCTCATAGCGTGGTGGTTGTGCAGCTCACAACTTGTCTACAAAAGCGCTGTGGAGTTTTGGGATGTTGAATTTGATGAGTTTAATGAGGGAAACCAAGAAATTCCGTTAGCCTCCATAGCGTAGCTCTGAGCAGCCAGCTGCTGCGCTCCGCCGTACTGAAAATAGCTTACACCTACAATTAAAGGTAATGAACCTACTGCTATGACTATAGCGATTATGGCAATGGGCCAATTTGCCAAAATGTTGAACTATCCCTTTAAGAGTTGAATTATGATCTGTGTCTGAACGTATGGTGAAGACATTTGGATCCAAAGAGTTGAAACATTTAATGGATCTGAACATGGTAACAGCAACGATGAAGTGAATGAATCGAATGAACATGATACGGATGATAAAGACACTTGTGATAAAGAGTGAACCAACCACCACAGTCATCAGGTTCTGTAGAGAGTCAACAGTGAACATCATCCTGAGGATCCACAGTCCTCACCGCAGGCGTCCCCGGTTCGAGTCCCGCGTCAGGCAGACCTTTCCTGCATGTCATTCAATCAATTTATCAAACTACAAGTCAAAACCAAGTCATTTCATTTGTCTACTCAGTTTGATTGACAGGACAGATGATCAGAGGGACAGAGTTTTTACCTCCATTATTGAGATAAGGACTGAAGAATGGGTGTAGTTTGTCAGTGAAGCAGCAGCCAGTGAAGGAGTAGATGAGAGCTGCAGCATCTACGTCATAAAAGGAGACCAGACCCTCCTCATAATCCACAAACACCCCCACCTTCTCAAGACCAGACCTCAGATTGAGATCCACTCGGGTGTTATCAAGAGCTTCATACTCATTTCCATTTCTCAACCATATCGTCCAGTAACCATTCTGAGGTCTCAGTTTGATTTCTCCCTTCCTGTTGATCGACTCTCTGGCCACTCCCACATCCCAGTCAGTTTTTCCTTTAACCTGAACCTCAAAGTAAAATCTGCCTGAAGAGAAACTCTGTTTTCCTAAGACAGTGACACAGTAAGAAAATCTCTCTGGGTTGTCTGGGAGATTCTTCCACACATCACCATGATGAACTTGTTTTCCATCATCAGATAAGATGAGTTTAGGATGTGCTGTATCAGGATCCAGACTCACATCTACTGCAAACTGCTGGACCATCTTCATCTTCATCTCCTTCATCTGTCCACGGATCGTCTCCTGCAGCTGAGACACAGCTCTCACCACAGTCCCCTCATATGATGGTGGACCGACTCTGACCTGTGTCCAGTCCTTGGTGGGTGGAGCAGCTTTCAGGGATGGGAAGCTTTGGAGGAGGTGGAGGTGGTCTTCAGAGAGTGAGAGCTGCTCCACCTCAGTGCTTCTCTTCTTCAGCTCAGAGATTTCCTGTTCCAGCTCTGTGATGAAGTCTTCAGCCTGTTTCTCTGAGCTTTTCTGTTTCTCTTCGATCTCCTTGATGAGCTGCTTCAGGCCTCTGTCAACAGACTCCTTCAGAGCAGTGAAGACCTCAACACCTTCTGCTTTCTCTCTGTCTGCAGCAGCTTTACTGATCTTCACTGACTGTTTCATCTCCTCAATCTTCAGTCGTCTCTTCTGGATCATCAGCTGAGTTTCAGCCTCTGTCTTCTGCAGCTCTGCCTTCTTTCCTTCATATTCTTCTCTCAGAGGAACAAACTCATGAGTCTTGTGGTCTAAAACAGAGCAGAGCATGCAGACACATGTCTGGTCGGTCTGACAGAACAGCTCCAGAGGTTTATCGTGCTTCCTACACATCCTGTCCTCCAGGTTCTCCACAGGCTCCATCAGCTGATGTCTCCTCAGACCTGACAGTGTCAGATGAGGCTCCAGGTGAGTCTCACAGTAGGAGGTCAGACACACCAGGCAGGACTTCAGGGCCTTCAGTTTGGTTCCAGTGCAGACGTCACAGGGAACTTCTCCTGGTTTGGAAACTTGTTGCTCTGAGCTGCTGCTGCTGGTTTTCTGTTGAGCTTCACGTCTGAACTGAGCCACCATCTCAGAGATGAATGTGTTGACATGCAGCTCAGGTCTCACATAGAAAACCTTGTTACACATTGGACACTGACACTTGTCACTAACGTCCCAGTGCTGAGTGATGCAGCTCTGACAGAAGTTGTGTCCACATGGTGTAGTGACTGGATCAGTGAAGACATCCAGACAGATGGAGCACAGGAACTGATCTTCAGACCTCAGGTTGCTGGCAGCAGACATGTCTACACACTGAGGGAGAGAAAACAAACATTCATTTAAAATAATGTTCTGTGTCTTTAAGACTGTGGTTCTCTACCTGGGGGGCAGGACCGACCTGTTGACCTGTTTATTTACCTAAAGTTCAGCTTGGATCCTTCTTCATCGGTTCTTCTGGTCTCATTGTTAATGACTGATAGAAATATTGCCTGATGGACTGTGAAGCTTTTCCACCTGTAGGGGGCGTGGTGGAGGAAGTTTGAGAAGCTCTGATTTTAACAGCTTAACGTATAACTACTGTTTTTTACAATCTGGACCTTATTTCTAGCATAAAATACTATAATTTACTCACCCAGATAACTTTGGTGTCATTACAAGTCACGTATATCCATATAATGGAGTCTATAGGACAGCAGAATGCAGCCTCAAAATCGCCGGATTTGCACTGACACTGAACTGAGACACTGGGAGCTTCCACTACAAACAAGCTTAAAATATAGACTTATTGTTAGAGCCACTGTTCAGTCAGTACAAAGCTCGACTCTAGCTTCTAGACCAAAACTTGAGATAAGAGACACCTTTTGACACTGTTCTTCTTGGTCTCGAGACCAAGACCGGTCTCGAGAACTATAAGTCTAATATTTAGTTATGATACACTAGTGCTATTCCCCTCTGAGTCCGGGGTTAGCTGTTATCAACATCCGGGGTCTGTAGGTTGACCTACTGACCTCTGACCTGGATGATGTCATCTCCGATCGCCGTGCGGCTTGTTGCTACCGCTAATGCTACGGTTCGTTTCTGCGTGTTTCTGACTCGTCAGAACAAAATGAGCAGCTGGATGAAGTTCAGCTTCCACAGGCTTCCTCTCCTCAACCTGGACTCACTAAAGCTCCGGCTAGTTGAGATAAAAATGGACCCGAATGCCGAAGCAGAATGATTATTATCAGAATGAGCCGGGAGGCGCTCAGAGATGACATCATCCAGGTCAGAGGTCAGTAGGTCAACCTACAGACCCCGGATGTTGATAACAGCTAACCCCGGACTCAGAGGGGAAGAGCACTAGCCTCTCATGACAGAGGCTTTGCGCTGCCCCATGTACTCGCATTATGCAGATATACCCGGCTCTCGGCTGGAGCTAATTTCGTTGGAACGACTTGTAATGACACCGAAGTTATCTGGGTGAGTAAATGGTCGTATTTTATGCTAGAAATAAGATTCAGATTGTAAAAAAAAAACAGTAGTTATCCTTTAAAGGGATAACGAGGAGTTTCTCCGTCGGCAGAGCGAAAAATTCTGCGACAGTAGAAAAGTCTCATATTAATGTGGATGAATCTACGTTACCCACACTTGGTAATGGGTCCATTTTTGATAAATTTATCGTTTTGTCTCTATCGTTATTTTGTTATTATTAGTGGTGGTGGAAACGCTGGGCGAGTTGACCAGTGTTTCCTTACTTTCGGTTTCGCGGACGCTGCCCGGCGAGTCATGGGAATAACGCAGCTGAATCACCGTTTATGGTCGGAACTACGACGGTATCTGATCGTCTTCGAGCCTCTGACTTTGATTCTCGATGAATGAAAATATTCTTGGCAAGACGTCCGTCTTGCGCCAGTCCAAGAATTTCACCGTTCCCGCGGAGGCTCATGGTAAATGTAGTATGAAAACACTTCGCTACGCTACGCTTTCCAAAACTCCTCGTTGTCCCTTTAAACAAATATTTTATTTACTTTTTTATTTATTTGACCAGATAAAAGACCCATTGAACTCAAGACCTCTTTAACAAGGGTGACCTGACCAAGAAAGGCAGCAGCACACGTTAGAGTGAATATAGTCAGATAGAGAACAATAACAAACCAAACCAAGAAATATAAAAGTGCAATTAGACAATTAAAGTGCATGAGTTATGGTTACAGTAACAGTTTAAGAGCACAGGCACTGTTCAATGGATTCTCGTTGTCAGGCTTTTAAGAAAGAGCAGAAGGCTTCTAGTGAAATAATAGATAATAAATGAATCAGATAATAAAATAAATAGATAATTAAATAAATGAATAAACAAATAAATATGACAACTATTCTAACATGATATTAGTTACAGTCACTTTGAATCATATGTTTAATGTTTTCATGACGTCACTGAAAGAGAAAACCTCTGACAGAGCTGAGCTGAGTGACAAGGACACTGTGTTTCCTCTGGCTGCTTCACAATAAAAGTGTGAGGCTTTTATTGTGAAAGAGCTGCAGGAAGTGTGAAGTAAGGCAGCAGTAGGAAGTGATACCTTGACAGCATGAAAGCAGGAAATGAGGTGAAGTAGAGAGTGAAGCTCAGAGACTGAGTGAGGAGTTGTAAAAGTCCTGAGCAGAGACACAGAGACAGTTTAAAGTGGACTATAGTGTCTCTGTGGACAAACAGCCTCAGGTCTGTTGTGAGCCAGTTCACTAGAGTCAGTGTGACATGAAGAGAGTGAGTAGAGATGAAGCTCAGTGTTAAAGCTGCTGCTCACACAGTGAATATGATGAGCTGTACTCACCAGTGTTTGGTAGAGACTCTGCTGTGTTGCTGACAAACACCTGATGGACTCACTTTGACTTTCTGTCTCGTCTCTGCTGCAGCTCAGTCGTCCTCCTCTCACACTTTACTTTCACTTCTGGACGCTGACGCTCAACGTTCCTCTGGTTCCAGTGTTTCCTGTTTTCTGCTCCTCCCACTGCAGCTAGATGTGTCTGTGCTTTTATTGTGTTATAGCAGAGTTTATCTGGTGAATATGAGGCAAAGGTAGAAGTGCACCTGACAGGTGGGAGGAGTCAAGTGACTCGTCCTTGTGTGTTTCCTCTCCTAACGTTCATGATTCATCTTTATTTTGCCAGATAAAGACTCAAACTACCACCAACAACACGTCAATGGTCTCAGTCCTGAACCTGTAATCAGCCTGTTTCTCCTCCTCATCACTAGGTGGCTAGGAGATAAAGTGATTTGTTATTTTTTAAATCCACCTGTTACTGAGTTAATTACTGGTTTACCGTACTTGTTAAGTAACTAGTAACTGTAACAGATTACTAATTATTGACCGTAACACTGCTGGTTGATGAGGAGGAGGCTGATCGTGGATGTGGGCGGAGCCAGAGCAGCTGCCAGGTGAACAGGTGATGTGGTCATGTGACGGGGTCAGTTTTTATTGCATGTTTTCTTTATCTTTTGTTAAGTTAGGAAATACCGCTGTTTGCATGTTGTGTTTTATGTTTTTATAGGTTTTGATTATGTTGGATTACATGTTTCTTTTTTACGAACTGACCCTGAACTACCCGCAACCAACTGATTAATCAGTTCAAAGAGTCACAGGTGTGACAGACAGCTATTTAGGCAGCAGCAGCAGACAGACACGCAGCAGAGACGCAGATTCTCCGGGTCGAGCAACAGGCAGCTGACATCCAGGTTTTAGCGACGTCCGAGGCGACACGATGTGTGGAGAAGGTACTACGAGGCTGCGGCGCAGGTCGGTGGGACGAAGTTGACCACTCTGAGCCGCCGCTTCTTCCGGGTCAACATGAGGAAGAGGCGAGTGGCGTGGGTCCGCAACCGGAACAGACGCCATGACTAGAGGACCAGCCAGATGACCAGGGGACCACCAGCGGGACACACCTACCTTACCTGAAGTGCAGCGGCCTGTGTCTGTTTGGCGCAACGACTCCAGCCTGGGTGAATAACGGGACGTTTTCACCCAGGAAAAGCGTGAATGTTGTTTTTCCCATATTGGGCAGCAGACACAGAGGGGACCAGCTGCAGGGCCAGGCGGAAAGGAGTAGAAGTGTGTGCTGGTGTGTTCGGAGAACTGGTGGCTGTGTTTTCTGTATTAACAGGCGGATCGAGTGCCGGACCCGAGGGGAAGAGTGTGGACCATGGACGAGGAAGGACGGCCGGAGTTGGGGATCCGACACCTGGGCCTGAGAGGAGCCATCCAGGACTGTCTGAACCCGGAAAAGAGAAACTTTGGACTGTTTTCTGTAATAAATCTGGGTGAACTTCTCATTTTATTGTGGTTTTGGCTCAACCTGATTTTAAAAAGAACCTGTGTCTTTTAGTTATAGAGTCCTAGGCTCTTCAACCTAGGTTGCGTTGTCGGCAACATCCACTTTTAAACTAAATTATTATTTTAGTTTATTTTAATTCAAATCAAACCTTGCCACGTGACAGTCACTTCAGTCAGTGCCAGTTCAAACCTGACAGCAGCAGCAGCAGCAGCACAGATCTGACTTATCTATAGCAGTGGTTCCCAAACTTTTTTTTTTTTACATCAAGGACCCCTAAATTAACACGGACCGCCAATGGACAAAATTTTGAAGCAAACACCAGAAATACACAAATATTTGTTCTAAGACTGAAGAATGTTACTTAGTCCATGTATGCAATCAAATTAGGGCCAATGGCGTGGATTTTTGGAAATATTGTAGAGAATTTTCTAGAAAAAAGTGGAAAAACTTCTCCCCAAAAAAAAGAAATTCTAGAAAAAGGGGTAACTTAAAAACAAAAAAGTGAAAAATAATATATATATATTTTTTAAAAAGCGATAAATTCTAAAAAAAAAAAGTTTAAAAAGAAATTCTACAAGAATTGGTAAGATTTCTTTAAAAAAAATTCTAGAATTTTTTTTACAATTTCTCCAAAAGTTTTTTTTTTTTTTTTATTCTAGAAAAGTGGTAAAATTTCTAAAAAAAAAAAAAAAAAAAAACAGTTTAAAAAGAAATTCTAGAAAAAATGGTAAGATTTCTTTAAAGAGTTGAAAAATTTTCTAGAAAAAAGTTATAAAATGTCTCACAAAAAAGTTATTAAAAAATTTTAAAAAAAGAAAGTTTAAAAAGAAATTCTAGAAAAAATTGTAAGATTTCTATAAAAATAGTTTTAAAAAAATGTCTAGAAAAAAGTTGCAAAATTTCTCCAAAATAAGGTTTTAAATTTTTTTAGAAAAGTGGGAAAATTAAAAAAAAAAAAAAGTGATAAAAAAACTTCTCAAAAAACAAAAACATAAAAGTTTAGAATTTCTAGAAAAAATAAATAAATTTCAAGAAAAAGTTGGGGAACCCCTTAACCCTCTCAAGGACCCCTGTGGGTCCCCGGAAACCCACTTTGAGAACCAGTGATCTATAGATCCTCTATAGATCGATCAGAACCATAGTTTACTACATGATCAATGTGGTGAAATAAAACTCCACTGCTCAGTGACGCAGACAGAGAGGATGCTGGGAGTCCTGGAGCCACAGCGCCCCCCAGAGGCCGAGAGCAGCTGCTGCAGCGACACATTAAACATAACGTCTGAGGCATTAAAATATAAGTTTCTCTTGAACTCATCACTGCTCTCCTACTGGCATTTGTAATGAAACTCAGTAAAGACGGAGGTGAAGAGATAATCACATGCAGTCAGTTGAGCCCTCAGGGCCACCGTACATGGTGGTTTTGTGACCATTGACGATCATGTGACTTTCACTTTCAGTTTGATTTCAGAATAAAGGATTAGTTTTGTTAAATACTTGATGATGCTAACAGCTAACAGCTAACAGTTCAGTTTGAGTCGTCTCTAGGAACTGATTCAAACCACTGACGAGGTCAAAGGTCAAAGAGTTTGTTATGTGTTATTAGATGAACACTTCCTGTCTGGTTGTGATTTGTTTTGATTCAATGCTGCATTAATTAATTAGTTAATTACAGTGTTTCCTCAGGAATCCGGCGTAGCATACACACTGTTGGTGTGTGTTAGTATTATAGTATAGTATCATATTGTGTATCTCCAGTAACAACAGATCACTGAGCAACTGTTCAGTGGACCAACGCTGCCCCCTGCTGGAGACTGACCTGCAGCCATGGCTTGGTACTATGAGAGGAGCATTTTATTTGACAATCTAAGGGACCTCTCAGGTGTATAATCAATAAGCATGTCAGAAATGTAAGAGGGAGCTCAGCTAGACCAGTAAAACATTTAGAAACGATGAGAAGTATTCAAAAGTCAGTCAGAATAAAGTTATTCTAGTTCCCCCTTTAAAATCAAGGCTGATGTGAGACGTTCAAGTCTGTTGGAAATCAGAGTCCCGGTCCTGAAGCTGAACCAGACTGCACACAAAACCACATCTGGTTTAGACTTTAAGATTTATTGGAGCCACATGTTGATTAAAAATCCATGAGTGAACAAATATTACAGTATATACACAGAGTTTTTTTTTTTTTCTATTTACAGCAGAAGGAGGCGGGAGGAGGAGGGAAAGGGGGGCACTGAATAAAACCTGAGAGGGGGGGTTAGGGGGTGGGGTCAGTGTCCGAACATCTCCTGGGAGGCGTAGGTCATGTAGAGGAAGCCGTCCTCGTCCTGGTGGTCTTTGTAGACCTGGGCCATGGTCAGGGACATGCTGGCCAGACCGCTGTTGTTGATGAGCAGGTAGAAGGCCTGAGTGGGGAGCAGGGCCATCCTGTTCCTGGTGGGGGGGTGGGGGGGGGCAGATAGATGTTATTATCAGACAGATGTTAGCAGCAGAGATAGACAGAGTACTCCACCCCAGTACTTGAGTAAGAGTACAAATACTACTGGTCAAAATTTACTCCGTTAACAAGTAAAAGTAGCTCAGTCGACATGTTACAAGAGTAAAAGTAAAAAAGTACTTGCTTTTTAAAAAGGTACTTAAGTATCCAAAAGTACATGCTTTTAAAATTTACTTTAAGTCAAAGTAAGAGTAAATTTCTTATTTTTCACATCAATGAATTACTATAATTTTTTCTAAATGAATTTAAGGACGTTTTAAAGCAGAAGTAAGCGGAATATTTGTGTTACTATAAGTCTTAAATAGTTATATCTTCCGACAGCAATCACTTACATAGAGTGTTTGGACTGAAACACGGGTCTGTCAGTCACTCTGCTCTGCGCCCAGGAGAAAACTTTTCCCGTATCCTACAAGTTTTATCCAATGAGGAGAGAGAACGGCATAAAGGGGCAGTCCTCTCTGTGTGTGCAGCCAAGGGATGCGCGTGAATGTGGTGACATAGGGACGAGGACCAATAGATCCATGATGAGGGCGGGGGCTGCCAACTAACGAAGTCAGCCAAAACGACCGGATCGCTTACTTCTGCTTTAGCTCTTGTTTCTGAGAATGAACTCTTTGAAAGTAGCTGCACTGATGTGCTGCTTTTAGGGGTTAGGGTTTCCTTCTCTGACAAACACAGCTTGTGTCCAAAAAAAGAGAGCAGACCTGAAAGTAACGAGTACTTTTCAGCCTTCTTAGAAATTAACGAGTAAAAGTAAAAATATTTGTCTTGGAAATGTATTGTAAGTAAGAGTAATAAGTACCAAAGAAATCTAATACTCAAGTAAAGTACAAATCCTCTGGATATGTACTTAAGTACAGTACTCAAGTAAATTTACTCCGTTTACTCCGATTTCCCTACGGGGACAAATAAATTACTACTACTACTGTCCACCACTGGTTAGCAGACAGATGTTATCAGTCATGAAGCATCACAGCCTGCGGGGGGCGCTGCAGCACAGTCACAACACTGGAGTCACTATTTGCCAAGATGCCGTTTGACCCAGTGACTCAGTCGAGTCCTGTGGATTTGACTGTGATGACAAGACGACTTTTAGTTAAAGGGGAGTTCCCGTTTTTTACATTCTGGACCTTATTTCTAGCATCAAATCCGATCATTTCCTCACCCAGATAACTTTGGTGTCGTTACAAGTGGTTGTGATGAAATATCTCCAGCCGAGAGCCGCGTATATCCGTATAATGGAGTCTACAGGGCAGCAGAATGCAGCCTCTAAATAACACATTATCTGCAGAGAAACTCCTTCATTACACTAATATTTAGTTCTGATAGGCTAGTGCTATTCCCCTCTGAGTCCGGGGTTAGCTGTTATCAACATCCGGGGTCTGTAGGTTGACCTACTGACCTCTGACCTGGATGATGTCATCTCTTGTTGCTACCGCTAATGCTACGGTTCATTTCTGCGTGTTTCTGACTTGTCAGACCAAAATGAGCAGCTGGATGAAGTTCAGCTTCCACAGGCTTCCTCTCCTCAACCTGGACTCACTAAAGCTCCGGCTAGTTGAGATAAAAATGGACCTGAATGCCGAAGCAGAATGATTATTATCAGAATGAGCCGGGCGGCGCTCAGAGATGACATCATCCAGGTCAGAGGTCAGTAGGTCAACCTATGCAAAACCGCTGATGTGCGTTGCCTTCAGGGACAGTTTTTCATCAAGCAGTCTCTGTATTTCCCTCTAAAACAACTCTGTGTGGTAACGTTGTGTTATTATCTCATAGCGTGGTGAATGTGCAGCTCACAACTTGTCCACCAGAGCGTTGTGGAGTTGTTGGATTGTGTATTTGATGAGTTTGATGAGGGAAACCAAGAAATCCCATGAGCCTCCGTCGCATAGCTCTGAGCAGCTCACGGCTCTGCTCCACCGTTCTAAAAATAGCTTGCACCGACAATTAAAGGTAACGAACCTACTGCTATGACTATAGGGATTAATATGGCAATGGGCCAGTTCTGCTAAAATGTTGAACTATCCCTTTAAGTCCCAAAACACATTTACATTTCAGAAAACAAATTGAGATACAAAACACTTTTTAAAAAGCAGCGAGACAAAATTACCGGAGATAATGTCCCGAAACAAATTCACGAATGACGTCAACTGGAAAGGGAGTGACCAAATAATTTGTAAAAAAAAAATAATAAGTTAAAAAAAAAGGGTTTTGCATCTTGTTAATTTCTTTTCTGAAATGTAAATGTGTTATGGTGATGTAATTTTGTTTTTTATGAACCATAAAGCGAAGGACCGGTCTGGGGCCTTTAGTTTGATTTATTAGAACGTCAATATCACATGAGTCACATGGTATTGATCATGTTAGCTTAGCATTAGCCTTCAGCCTGGTCCCTCACTTTACTGTGTCCTCCAGAAACACTTCCTGTTGTTGTTATTGTGAGTTTCTGTCCAACTGATGAAGTTGTTTTCTGAGAACGAGGCTTTAAACCTCTGAAGACGGAGAGAAGTTCAGTTTAGAGACACAGATGACTTCTTCTAAAGTTATTAAACCCGTCGAGTCGTTGGCTGCAACACGGATCAGATCTGGATCAGAGGTCACGTGACGCGTCAGCAGCTCCCGAGGTGATTATTGATTTAACAGAAACAGAAAGTTCAGAAATGTGACGTGTGACGGGATGACGGCCGAGTCGGAGACAATCGTCCTCTGTCCAGGTTCTGCTGCGTCATGGAGACAGAAGCCTCAGAAATGTGACGAGTCAGCAGAACGACGAGGAGGAGGAGGAGGAGGAGGGGTAATAAATAAGAGAAGAAGCTCCAACAGTTTAGTTTCTACATCTGTTTCTAACAAACATTTCATCAGGGCTGCAACAAACTATTATTTTCATTATCTGTTGATCATTTAAATGATTAATCTATTAGTTGTTTGGTCAATAAAATGTTAAAAACATCAATCAGTGTTTCTCAAACCACCAGACGACATCGTCCTCAAATGTCTTGTTTTGTCCACAAACCAAAGAGTGACTCAGTTTATTGTCATAAAGGAACAAAGAAACCAGAAATATTCACATTGAAGAAGCTGGAATCAGAGAATTTGGACTTTTCTTAAAGGGATAGTTCACCCAAAATTCAAATTTCACTCATTATCTACTCACTCAGGAGAAAATCAGAATGACACTAGAGCTGCAACGATTCATTTAACAATAACTGATTTATTAAAGTAATCGTCAACTATTTTTAAAGGGATAGTTCACCCTAAATTCAAATTTCACTCACCATCTACTCCCCCTCATGTGGACTAAGGGCTGGGAGAAGTTTCAGAGTCCTCCGTGGCTTCTCTGAGTTACAGCGGGGCTCCGTGCAGCACTGCATGTCCATATGATGGTTGAGAACAGAGCTCACTTTTCTTCGTCCAAAAAGACACACCAAAAAACATCCAAATACCTCCATAGTGCTCGTCTGTAATGTTCCTCTTGTATTGAAGCCCCGACATCAGAAATTGTTCCGCCGGTCAGTGCAAATCACGTGAGATTTGCACTGACACGGGAAGAGCAGTGAACTGAGACACTGGGAGCTTCTGCTACAAACAAGCTTAAAATATAAACTTTTTCAGAACAATTTCGCATTTTGGGGCTTCAATACAAGACGGACATTACATACGAGCAGCATGGAGGTATTTGGATGTTTTTTGGTGTGTCTTTTTGTTACGAAGACAGTTGGTATCCATTTGCAACCGTTATATGGACATGCACTGCTACGCCGAGACCCCCTGTAACTCAGAGAAGCCACGGAGGACTCTGAAACTTCTCCCAGCCCTTAGTCCACATGAGGGTGAGTAGATAATGAGTGAAATTTCAATTTTGGGTGAACTATCCCTTTAAAAAAAATAGTTGACGATTACTTTAATAATCAATTATTGTTCAATGAATCGTTGCAGCTCTAGTGTCATTCTGATTTTCTCCTTCTGACCATTGACGTTTAGCAGCTTTTAATGTTTCCTCACACACACTGCTTCACTGATCAATAATCAATAATCAATAATCAATCAGAAACTCAATCTGTACCTGATGATGGTGACGAACTGGGTCATGGTGAGCTCGTGCGGCACCAGGAACTTGGTTTTGTCCAGCGGCGGCAGGAACTTCTCCCGCTCGTAGCGCTCGATGATGACCTGCAGGCGGGAGCCAATCAGCCAATCACACGACAGCAACAACAACAAGCAGCACCAATCACCTGCATTGATCCAGTATCAGCTGTTACCAGGTCCCACTTATTCAAAAAGGTTTAATCCAAGGCAAAATTATCCAGATATTGAAATCCCTTGTTTTTCCATCCAGGATCAATCATCAATAATCCATCTTTACTTTGATCCCAGTTGGATTGGATCAGTCTGATCCAGATTTACTAGATTAACAAATCCAGATATTGAGTGTTAAATGTGACATTGTGAATATTTTCCCATGCGTTTCAAATTTCATTTAAATATCCAATAGTTTGGGAAAGGTTCTTCATTTGTGGAATAATGGTTTCACAATCAGGTGCAAAATATAAATCAATAAATGTATACCTACACACTGCAAAAACTCAAAATCTTTCCAAGAATATTTCAAAATGCCATTTCTAGTCAAAACAAATCTCATTATAATAAATAAGACTCATCACATAAAAAGTAGTTTCTTCCTTATTACAACCACACACAAAAAAAACTTGCTTTCACCGACAGATTTTTCTACTTCTTTCAAATGAAAATATGTTTGAAACAAGTGAAAATGACATAAAAACAAGTTAATTTTTAGGTGGTGAGTCTTGTTTTAAGTGGAAAGAGTTTAGTTTTGACTAGAAATGAGAAATTTTGACAAGAAATAAGACAAATATTCTTGGAAAGATTTTGAGTTTTTACAGTGTATTATGTTGTTTATTTGACCAGTTTGAATTGAATCTAAATCCCATGTTGTTCCTGAATCCACCAAACTGCTGGATCAATAATCAATAATCTTTCTTTACTTTGATCCCAGTTGGATTGGAAACTGAAACTTTTCTAGATGAGCAGATCCAGATGATGAGTGTTAATGTGACTGTATCGACTAAACAGCAGCATGGGCTGTTTTCTGTGCTTTCGTTACTCTAATATCTTCTAAACAACCAGATCTGATCTCTAACAGCGAATAGGAATTTATTTATTTAAAACAGGGACAATGCACTAAAACATTAAAGGGATAGTAGCATTTTTTTTTAAGTGAGGTTGTATGATCTCCAAATAGCCCCTAAGTACTTTAATTGCAGTAGAAGACTCTGCACTCCTCCCGTTAGCAACGCCAGCCCATAATAGCCCTGCCCAGAGATTTACAACATACATTGTTGTGAATGGACCCAAAGAAACGGCCTATTTTCACGGCCTAAAAGAGGTTTTACCTGAAAAAAAAAAAAAGTGAACAATGGAACTGTGTATTTTTTTTCCAGGTAAAACCTCTTTTTAGGCCGTGAAAATAGGCCGTTTCTTTGGGTCCGTTCACAACAATGTATGTTGTAAATCTCTGGGCAGGGCTATTATGGGCTGGCGTTGCTAACGGGAGGAGTGCAGAGAGTCTTCTACTGCAATTAAAGTAGCCTACTTAGGGGCTATTTGTAGATCATACAACCACACTTTTTAAAAAAATGCTACTATCCCTTTAATCTTGTAAAACAAGAGGGAGATGCCTTGAGCCAGGTTGTAGCAACATTTGCTAATTGCCACCTGTATATACATAACAGTCAAATATTTTGGACATTTTTTTCCCCCCCCATTTGTTTCAATTTCTTTAAAATATCCAGTAGTTGGGGAAAGTTCTTCATAAGTGGAACAATGGTTTTGAAAAATTGTGCAAAATATGAATCAATAAATGTATAGGCCTATGATCTACTACATGATAAATACATTTTGTTTATTTGACCAGTTTGAATTGAATCTAAATCATGCTAAACCATGTTGTTCCTGAATCCACTGAACTGCTGGGATCAGAATAATCCTGATGTTCTGGATCAAAGTTTTACTGATCCCACTAAAAAAAAGTTCTGAACAACACAAACTGATGAAGGTTTGATCCAGATTAAAACCAAGACTGGTCTCAGATTCTGGTTTTTAGTTTAGAAACAACAACATTTTACAGATCTGATCCTGGACCTGCTGCTGTCTGCCTGGCTGCTGCTTCTTACCGGGATCTTGTTGGGGAACTTGGAGCGGATCCCCGCCACCTCCTGCTTCCTCGTGGCTGCAGACAAACAGAGAAACGTTATTAGGTTCTGATCCGGTTCTGGTCCGGTTCTGGTCCGGTTCTGGTCTCTGTGTTCCGGTGTCGGGGCTTTTACCGAAGCTCTTCCTCAGTTTGAAGGGTTTGTTCTGCAGCTGGCTTCTCTCAAACGGAGGCATGGTGGAGAGAGACTGGGTGAGTGTGTGTGTTAGTGTGTGTGTGTGATGGAGCGACATGTGGAGTTAAATAGAAAGGAGGGGCGGCTGCAGCGCATCAGCTGATTAGCACATGGCCGCGGTCACGGCGCCAATCAGCTGCGGTCTAATCAGGTTAGAGAGCCGCGGCACGCACGAGCACGAGCATGAGCACCGGGCACGAGCATTGGGGGCCATGTCAGTGGGTTCATCATGTGTGAACAGGTAAAACCAGACTGAAAAAAACTAAACTATTTATCACAGTAACTTCTATTTATTCTAATTCTAGTATACAGCCTACTAGTTCTATTCTATTCTAACATGGGCTGTTGATGTGGAAACACACCTAGACTGCCCCTGGGACATGTGACGTAGGCCTACAAAAGCTTTAAAACAGTTTTATATTGATTGTGATGTAGTTTGATGTCTCATTGTATCTGAAGGAAATGAAAGCGTAGAACAAATGAACAACTGAAGTTAAAGGGACAACGAGGAGTTTTGGAAAGCGAAGTGTTCTCATACTACATTTACCATGAGCCTCCGTGCGCACGGTGAAATTCTTGGACCGGTGCAAGATGGACGTCTTGCCAAGAATGTTTTCATTCATCAACAATGAAAGTCGGAGGTTCAAAGACAATCAGATACCGTCGTAGTTCCCACCATAAACGGCGATTCGGCGGCGTTATTCTCATGACCCGGCGGGCAGCGTCCGCGAAACCGAAAGTAAGGAACCGCTGGTCGGCTCACCCAGCATTTCCACCATTAATTAAAATAACAAAATAACGATAGAGACAAAACGATATATTTATTGAAAATGGAGCCATTAACAAGTGTGGGTAACGTAGATTCATCCACATTAACGCAAGACTTTTTTATAACCAAATAGAAACTCCTCGTTGTCCCTTTAAAAAAGAAATCATGGAACAGATTTATAAACCTAACTTGTATTCTAAAGTTTCCACCATTTCATTCTTTGTACAATGGAAATCAAAAGTTCTTCCAACTCTGCTGCAGAAGTCCCATAAATGTGTCCGGTTCATCCCAAACCATCTCCATGGAGACGGAGCTGTCGGTGAAACTTTGTAAAAATAAACATAAAGAACAGAAACACAACTCCAGACAGCTGACGTAGTGTAAAAACACACAAATACTATTTACATGTAATGTTACTGTAACTCTCAGTAACAGCTGTTTGAGATTAATTGGATGAATCCTCTGTCAATCATCTGAACAGCCAATGACGTGAGAGGATGACACCGTAGTGGGAGGGGCTGACAGCGTGTTGATGTCACCTCACAGGTGCGTCAAGCTACGCAAAGTTATCAGCATTATTATATGTGATTCAGCCTTCAAAATAAAAGTCTCCTCAGCCTGTGGTGGGTTTCTATCAGGAGGAGTTTGTCCCTAAATGTTTGAAATGAACTGAAGCTTCTAATTAAAGTGATGACAGATAATTAATGAGTCATTCTTTGATTTTAAAGTCATGTTCTGATTTATTATGAATAAATATTTTATTTTTTACTTCTCCATGTGTTTGATATCCACAGCTGCTTGTTATGAACAGGAAACCTTCATCCACCTGCAGTGGACAGTGACAGATTTCAGATTCACATATTAAAGGGATAGTAGTATAGTCATAGCAGTAGGTTCGTTACCTTTAATTGTCGGTGTAAGCTATTTTTTAGAACGGCGGAGCAGAGCCGCGAGCTGCTCAGAGCTACGCTACAGAGGAGGCTCATTATGGGATTTCTTGGTTTCCCTCATCAAACTCATCAAATACACAATCCAACAACTCCACAACGCTCTGGTGGACAAGTTGTGACCTGCACATTCACCACGCTATGAGATAATAACACAACGTTACCACACAGAGTTGTTTTAGAGGGAAATTCATGTAAAACCGCTGATGTGCGTTGCCTTCAGGGACAGTTTTTCATCAACAGTCTCTGTATTTCCCTCTAAAACAACTCTGTTGGACTATTTTATTTCTGGTACACCATAACCTTTTCTTACTTTGTACTTTAATTTCATGAAGCTCATGGAGAAAAGGAATACCCCTATCTCTGCTGTCCCTTAAGTCTGTTTTCATAAAGGCTATCTATATATAAACTTATCTATATCTATATATCTATATCTATATCTATATCTTCATCTATCATATCTTTATCTTACTATAGATATGGTTAAATAAAGATATAGCCTAGATAAAGATAAATATATAGATATAGATAATGTTATAGCTTTATCTATATCTATATTGATATCTAGCTATATCTTTATCTTGTTCTAACTATATCTATGTCTATATCTTTATTCAGATAGATAGATAGATAGATAGATAGATAGATAGATAGATAGATAGATAGATAGATAGATAGATAGATAGATAGATAGATAGATAGATAGATAGATAGATAGAAAACACAGTAAGGCAATAAAAACATTTACAAAAAATAAAAAGCACAATAAAGGTAAAAGGTAAAGGTAGGCTACTTTATTTGTCACATATAGCCTACAGCTAGTAGCTTACAGTGAAATTTTTTCTCTGCATTTAGCAGTGGGCAGCCATGGTGCGGTGCAGCAAGTCATTTTGGGTTGTTTAGGTTTATACCCATATCTATACCCATATCTATATATATATCTAGGCTATATCAATATATATATATATATATATCTTTATCTAACCATATCTAGTTCTTTATCTAACTATATCTAGATCTTTATGGTTAGGTTATTGTTTTATTGCATGTTTTATTGTAGCTACATTACCTGTAGGCTACTATCCCATCTAGTTTTATTGCCACTAGTTTTGCTTGTGTGTTTTATTGTACAGCACTTTGGACAACCTGGGTTGTATTTTTAAATGTGCTAGCCTATATAAATAAATATGTATTGTATTGTTTTATTTTGAAAGTGGATATAGCGGAAGTTCCGGTGTGGTGCCGGTGACGTCAGCAGGTCGGTCGGTCGGTCGTTGACAGCTGCTTCAGTCTGGAGCCTCTGGAGCCTCTGGAGCCTCCGCTGCTGCTGCTGCTGCTGCTGCTGCTGATGGACCAGACCTCACACCTCCTCTCCTCCTCTCCTCCCCCCAGACGGACTGACTGAAGCTCCGGACCGAGACACAACCGGCTGAAGCCCCGGTCCAGACCCCCGGTCCCGGTGCCGACATGGAGGAGCAGCAGGCGGCTCCCGGTCCCGGTCCCGGTGCCGGTGCTGGTCCCGGTGCCGGTGTGTTCTTACACAACAACAACAGCAGCTCAGGTCTGACCGGAGCAGGAGGAGCAGGAGGAGGTGCAGGAGGAGCAGGAGGAGGAGGTGCAGCAGGAGGAGCAGGAGGAGGAGAAGCGGTCAGGAATCACTACAACATCCCGGGGATCCTCCACTTCCTGCAGCACGAGTGGGCCCGGTTCGAGGTGGAGCGCGCGCAGTGGGAGCTGGAGCGAGCCGAGCTGCAGGTAACACGGAGCTGCTTCCATTATCGGACACATCAGCCGTGACGTGACGTAACGTGACGTAACGTGACGTGACGTGACGTGACACCTGGCTGCAGCAGTTTCCGGTAGAAGTAACTCGCTGTGTGGTGGGTCGGTGTCTTATTATTGACACTTAAACGTCATCATCATCACGGGATGACGCACATTCCTGCTGTGATTCCTCTTCAGTTCGCTTTCAAGCTGTTAAAGGGATAGTTCACCCAAAATTCAAATAATTTCTCATTACTCATTATCTCCTCCCCCTCATGTGGACTACTAAGGGCTGGGAGAAGTTTCAGAGTCCTCCGTGGCTTCTCTGAGTTACAGGGGGTCTCGGCGTAGCAGTGCATGTCCATTAGGGCTGTCAATCTTCCCCCGAAATCAGGTTCGAATTTCTAACCCATCTTATGTTAAATATTCGACTAATATTCGAATTTTTTATGGGTTTTTTGTAATTTTTTTAATCTCATTATAGGGGGGGGCGCAGCGATGACGGTGGCGACAACGACACAGCAGAACGAACCTGCATAGGAGCTGTCCATGGTTACTTAACCAAAAGTCTTTAAGTGTTAAACAAAGAGAACTATGGAAAAATACATAAGTTATCTTGACGTGAACCATATGTTGCGGTAAAAAAAAGAAAGAAAGACAGTTGATTCGGTGGAAACCCGGCTTCACAGGCGGGGGCGCACCCCCCCTCCTCGCGGGGGCTGCGGGGTTAGGGCACAGAGTAACTTGTGGTGCAACAGATCACAGCTGATCCGTGATCAGCACACAAGTGGTCCGCGGATCGATCAGTTAAAAAAAAAAAAAAGGTGTGTGTGTAGAGTGGGGACGCATACGCGCACCGTGGCGGCCGAATGAACGGGCAATTTAAAAAAAACTCTGCTTGTATATTTGAAGCTGCAGCTTTACCTTGTGCACAACAACAACTGCATTTTGTTTTATCAACATGTGTACTACTCTGAACGTCACGACGCACCACGTTAATTTGCCCCATTAAAAACATTCGAACGTCAGTTTCCACCTTCGAATGTTCTCATTTTGACTAACATTCGAATTGTATTCGAATAGCGAAGTTCGTTCTGACAGCCCTAATGTCCATATAACGGTTGCAAATGGATACCAACTGTCTTCGTAACAAAAAGACACACCAAAAAACATCCAAACACCTCCATGCTGCTCGTATGTAATGTCCCTCTTGTATTGAAGCCCCGACATGAGAAATTGTTCAGAAAAAAATTAAATAAGTGTATATTTTAAACTTGTTTGTAGCGGAAGCTCCCAGCGTCTCAGTTCACTGCTCTTCCTGTGTCAGTGCACTGACCGGCGGAACAATTTCTCATTTCGGGGCTTCAATACAAGACGGACATTACATACGAGCAGCATGGAGGTATTTGGATGTTTTTTGGTGTGTCTTTTTGTTACGAAGACAGTTGGTGTCCATTTGCAACCGTTATATGGACATGCACTGCTACGCCGAGACCCCCTGTAACTCAGAGAAGCCACGGAGGACTCTGAAACTTCTCCCAGCCCTTAGTCCACATGAGGGGGAGGAGATAATGAGTGAAATTTGAATTTTGGGTGAACTATCCCTTTAAAAATAGTTGACGATTACTTTAATAATCAATTATTGTTCAATGAATCGTTGCAGCTCTAGTATCATTCTGATTTTCTCCTTCTGATCATTGACGTTCAGCAGCTTTAATGAGTGAAATTTGAATTTTGGGTGAACTATCCCTTTAATAATATATTTATTAATTTGAGTAAACTTAAAGCAGAAGTATTACGTGGAATGTTTGTGTTGATATAAGTCTTAAATAGTTATATCTTCCGACAGCAATCACTTCTATAGAGTGTTTGGTCTGAAACACGGGTCTGTCAGTCACTCTGCTCTGCTCTGAGCCCAGGAGAAAACTTTTATCGTATCCTACAAGTTTTATCCAATGAGGAGAGAGAACGGCATAAAGGGGCAGTCCTCTCTGTGTGTGCAGCCAAGGGATGCGCGTGAATGTGGTGACGTAGGGACGAGGGCGGGGGCTGCTAACTCCATCGGCTGACAAGAAGTTAGCCAAAACCACCGAATCGCTTACTTCTGCTTTAAATGTTATTTTTTTCACACTAATCTTCAAAAATTCAAACAATCTTCAACATTCAAGTAATTTCCAACCATTTCATACAGCCTCCTTCTTACGTGTTTAAAGGGATAGTTCACCCTAGAATGATATTTCGCTCATTATCTACTCACCCTCATGTTGACTAAGGGCTGGAAGAAGTTTCAGAGTCCTCCGTGGCTTCTCTGAGTTACAGGGGGTCTCGGCGTAGCAGTGCATGTCCATATAACGGTTGCAAAGGGACACCAGAGCTCTTCGTAAAAAAACACACACCAAAAAACATCCAAATACCTCCATGCTGCTCGTATGTAATGTCCGTCTTGTGCTGAAGCCCCAAATTGCGTAATTGTCCCGAAAAAAATTAAATAAGTCTATATTTTAAGCTTGTTTGTAGCGGAAGCTTCTCGAAGCTCCTCTTCCTGGTCCGTCCAAATCTTGCGTGATTCGCAGTAACCGCACTGACGCCGGCGCAAATCACGCGAGATTTGGACGGACCAGGAAGAGGAGCTTCGAGAAGCTTCCGCTACAAACAAGCTTAAAATATAGACTTATTTAATTTTTTTCGGGACAATTACGCAATTTGGGGCTTCAGCACAAGACGGACATTACATACGAGCAGCATGGAGGTATTTGGATGTTTTTTGGTGTGTGTTTTTTTACGAAGAGCTCCGGTGTCCCTTTGCAACCGTTATATGGACATGCACTGCTACGCCGAGACCCCCTGTAACTCAGAGAAGGGACGGAGGACTCTGAAACTTCTTCCAGCCCTTAGTCAACATGAGGGTGAGTAGATAATGAGCGAAATATCATTCTAGGGTGAACTATCCCTTTAACTCCTCAGATATTGTTTCATCTTTTCAAGATTTCTTCAGCAGTTTCTTCACATAATTCAGCATTGTTTCAACAATTTATTCAGCTCATTCAACTTCCAGCTTTCAGCATTCGCCCGTATTTCCTTCAGGAAATGTATTCTCCAGCCGAAGCCGCGCGGCGCGACAAACCTCCCGGACGACATGCGTGACGTGACGTCCGGGTGTTCGGTGTCGGTACCGTTCGGGAAAACGGCTCTTATTGACACAAACGTCGTCATCCCGTGAACGCAACGCATTCACAGATTTCTTCAGCAGTTGCTTAACTTAATTCACAACTTTTTTTTTTATTTATTTTTTTTATTTAACCTTTATTTAACCAGGAATAATCCCATTGAGATTCAGAATCTCTTTTGCAAGGGGGTCCTGGCCAAGAAAGCAGCACAGTACATCCACATTTAGACAACATCAACAAAACAAACATAAAAACAGCTAAAACAACTTAACTGTGATTCCTCTGAGTTCTGGACCTGGACCGGGACCGGGTCCATGTCGACCCCCAGACTCGGTAGACTTGTAGGTCTTGGCCTCAAGACCACTTTTTTGTGGTCTCGGTCTTGTCTCGGTCTCGGGTCTCTCGGGTCTCTCGGTCTCACAATGTCTCGGACTGGCAGATCGGTCTCGAAGGGATTTGTAGCCTACAATATCCAGGCAGGCATGCTTTTTTTTGGGGGGGGGATATCATTATTTATACGGCCCCTTCAAGTGGGACCAAAAGGGTATTTTGTGACACAGAAGCGTTGGCACTCGTCCTCTCGCGTTCTACAACTCATGCGCAATAGCAAAATATGGTGTAACTAGTAGTTGGGTTTTTTTTGGTCTCGTTCTTGGTCTCGGTCTTGAGCTCAACTGGTCTTAGTCTTGACTTGGTCTGTCTTGGTCTTGATACTCTCTGGCCTCGGTAGTGTCTTGGTCTCGGTTCAGGCGGTCTAGACTACAAGTCTAACTGTGCGTTCACACCAAAAGCTTCCAAAGCGTCAAAACGCCGGAAGTCAATTCATTTTCAATGAGAGCCCGGCTACACTGAGCGTCCAAAGCGTCAACAGGCGTCACCAGACGAGAAGTTGAGCCAGGTTTAACTTTAGGGTAATTAGCTATGACGCGGTTCAGCGGCAACCGGGGGCAACCTGTCAGAATAGAGATGTCCGTCGGCTGCCTTTTTTTTCTTTTTTTTTTGTATTTCGGCTCCCCAATGACCAGCGCGATCGAACTTTGACGCCAGTCACGTGACGAGTGACCAAAACGGCTGAAAATATTTGCCGTTTTGGGAGCTGTCTTGTCTGACGCCCACCCTCGAGCGTTTATGACGCTTTGGAAGCTTTTGGTGTGAACGCACAGTAAGACCTGGTGTGAAATGTTCCGGTTGCTGTTTTTGTGTCCGTGAACGTCTCACGACCCAGAACCGTCCGGTAGATTACTGGTGTACTGCGCTATGTGCGAATGTGTCGTTTGTGTGCTTCCAGGTTATAAACCCATATTATTGTTATTATTAAAGCAGTACTAAAGAACTTTCAGTTTTGGTTGAGTTTGGCGGCGCCAGTGGCCCAAAGCGGTAGTGTTTTGCCTGAAGGAAGACTCCATTTCCCATGAGCACTAGCGCGTAGCGCCGTAAACATCCTGATCTCCAGGTGCATGGAAATGAACAGAAGACGTCCAGACTAATTTCTGTTTCCAGCGGATCATTTCTCAGTAAACACACATACACAACCTGACTGTAAGGTGCAGCATTGCTGCTCCCTCCTCATCGTGACTCGCAAAAGTGAAAGTGAAAGTAAAGTGAGAGCAGGGTTCCTACCATGCTCCTCAAAGCTGCTTTGTGCCAGTGAAGGCGATACAGACCATAATGATACAGACCCCCTCAGGCCATGACAGAGGTGTCATCCAACCTGTTGTAAGTCGATGTATCATCACAGAAGTTATGAAAATATTATATGAAGGTTGAAAAGTTCCTTAGTGTTGGTTTAATAATCAATTAAAAAATATCTGTATTGATCAAAAAGAGTCAAAGTCAGAATTAAACTTTTTAACATTTCAGACTAAAAATAATTCCCTCTGTGTCTTTGGTCGCCTGGCAACAGAAACGTGTAACATAGCAACAAATATCAAACTGATGTAGTGACTCTGTGATCACATGGCTCCTGCATTGATACGCTTCAATAGACTTTTATTCTGAAGGAGCTTCTCTCAGAGTGTGTGTGTGTGTGTGTGTGTGTGTGTGTGTGTGTGTGTGTGTGTGTGTGTGTGTGTGTGTGTGTGTGTGTGTGTGTGTGTGTGTGTGTGTCGTGGTTTTATTACATAACATAACAGAGAGTCGTCAGCTGACCTCTGACCTCATGACACATCACTTCCTGTGAGGCGGAGCCAATGGTGACGCTCCGTTAGAGGAGGAGGAGGAGGAGGAGAAGGAGGAAGAGGAGGAATGAGGAAGAAGGAGGAGGAGGAGGGAAAGAAGGAAGAAGAGGAAGAAGGAGGAGGAGGAGAAGGCTCCACTGCACCGTCTGACTGTAAACCCGGTTGTTTGAGCCGCTGCAGACGGAGTGATGTCACTTCCTGTGAGGTCATCACCAGAGGGAAGAGGAAGAGGAAACAGAGGAAGAGGATGAAGGAGGAGAGATGGAAGAGAGAGATTACTGAGAGACAAAGAGAAGGAGGAGGAGGAGGAGGAGGAGGAGGAGGAGGAGGAGGAGGAGGAGGAGGAGGAGGAGGTCCTGGTCCGATGATCGATCAGAGGATCAATCGATGACTTTGGATCCGAGCTACTGAAGCGGATCACAGGTGCATTCTGGGAAACGTTGGAGCCTCTCGGAGTCAGCTGGAGGCCGGCGGTCTGGGTCATGTGACATGATGAGGTCATCGTGTGAGGCGTTCACTGTCCTGCAGCTCAGCAGGATGTTTGCTGCTCGCTCGGCTTCCTTCCTCTGTTGCCGCGGAGACAAACACACACGGGTTCTGGTTAGGAGTGTGCATTGGCACTGCCCTCACAGTTCGATTCGATTACGATTCACCAGGTAACGATTCAATTCAATTGAATTGCAATGCATCAAAATTCTACTGCACACAACAGGGCAGTATAGATATACAAGCAGTCTTTATTGGCTGTGTATTATCACTCTCCTGTATCTTTGCCGGAAATGCCCCCAGAAGTAAATGAAACTTCACAACTTTATTGTCCACTCGAGGCCAGAAAATAAACAGTGACATAATCGATTATGGCACGTTGCCGCATCGATGCTGAATCGTGCGTGCCCCGCATTGCGATGCATTGCCAAAATCGATTATTGTTGACACCACTAGTTCTGGTGCAGCCCGGTTCAGACTGACCTGGACTAGAGGCCGACATTTTCTCGGGAATCCCGTGATTCGGGAGTCGATTCATTTTCAATAAACACCTACGACTGTTTCAATAGAAACTCCTGTAAATAGAAATTGTGCTTTTTTTGGAAACGTTAGAAACACGGCTTTTATTTAGTGAAAACCTGTGATGTATCCACAAGTTTACGAACGTCATCTATGGTCAAAACCGGAAGCAGGTTTTGCCGGTTGGGTGGAATTGTACCTTTACGTTTCCATGGTTTTCAGTCGTTGTCATAGTTGCGGTAAACGCATGGATTTTAACACGGCTGTCCATTTGTGTGATATCCATTGTTAACTCATTGAGTGCCAACCACGTAATTTCTCGTTTTTCGTTCCCATGC
Source organism: Trachurus japonicus (assembly GCF_045865225.1). Classification (NCBI taxonomy): domain Eukaryota; kingdom Metazoa; phylum Chordata; class Actinopteri; order Carangiformes; family Carangidae; genus Trachurus; species Trachurus japonicus. Next base: position 36,599,779 of record NC_140907.1, read on the forward strand.
GTTGAGTGCCAAAAACGAAATTTTTCGTTTTTTGCTTTTTTTTTAAATTATGAAAATAGACACTTTAATACACATTATATGTAAATTTGGGGACTCTACGACGAGGAGAACTGAAATAGATGACGATCAAAGTCACATGACAGCTCATGATCTGGAAGTTTTTATCATAACTCAGCTTCTGCAAACGGAGTTCTGCATGTGGATGCAGCAGCTGCTCCGCTGCTGCTCCGCTCTCACCCGCGAGGCTGCAGCAGCTGGGAGCTGAACCAGGAAGCTCTCAGCCCACTGTCCCGCCCGGTCTTCATCTGGAGCAACACCGTGTCCTCCCCAAAGTCCTCCCGCGGTAAAATCTGATGGTCTCTGGACCAAAGCAGACCGCCGGCACCGACCCGTACCACAGAAGGACCACGACCACCGGCGGGACCGGTGTTCGCGAGCCGCTGTGGCCGGCAGAGCCTCACGTTCCGCGGCGAGAGGCTGTGACACGGCACGGTGCGTCTGTGTTATTGCTGTTTAGTGGCGCCCCCCCCGCCCCCGATGGTGGTTTTGTGAATAGAACAACAATTGTTGTGTATATTTATCTTATACGAGCCCTTTGATCCAGAAATGCGAGTGTCAGAAGAGCGACAGGCACAAACAGCGCACCTTTCATAAAAGACGCTCTATCTCCTTTTCTAGAAAAAAAGGAGGGATTTTGGTGAAACCCAGCCATGTTTAGCTTGACTTTTCTCAGGAACGGAGGCACGTAGAAACAAACGGTTTGTGGTCATTTGAAGGATAAAGTTAAACCTTTCAAATGAGCTACAGTATGTGTTGGTGGCAATAATATAGAATACACTATGGCTCTAAAATAAAAAGTCAAATATGGTCTAATTTGCCGGTACACTTGACTAAAACTTTGGAAAGGAGCGCGGCACTCAATGAGTTAAAAGCTGGTGTGATGATCCATGCGCTTTACAGATTTTCATTGAAAATAAAAATCTAAAATCCATGCATTTACCGCGACTACCGAAACCATGGAAACGTAAACATAAAATTCCACCGGAAGATCAAAACCGGCAAAACAGGCTTACGTTTTTGAACCGCAGCCAGTGATGCATCATGGGAAATGTAGTGAAGCAGAGTCTGAGATGAGACGAGATGAGATGAGCTCCTTCCTGTTAGTTCACATTTAGACAGAGGAACAACATGGCCGCCGTCTGTGTGAACGCTGCTCAGACCTTCATCATCATCATCTTCATCATCATCATCATCATCATCATCATCATCATCATCATCATCATCATCATCACTGCACTAATCGTCTCCTCGTCTGTTCACTCCGCCTCGTTTCCTCACACACACACACACACACACACACACACACACACACGACGCTCTGTATGTGTGTGTGTGTGTGTGTGTGTGTGTGTGTGTGTGTCCAGACGAGTGGTCCCGGGTCCAGAGTGATATGAGGCTGGTCCCGTCGTCAGGGAAACGGGCTGAGCTCCGTTCCCATGGCGTCACCACGGCTCCATCACCACCTCATGTCTAAATAATGCAGCTGTGTGTGTGTGTGTGTGTGAGGTCACGTGACCAGGAGAGTGTGTTACATAAGAGATGGAGACACACACACACACACACACACACACACACACACACACACACACACACACACACACACAGACACACACACACACACACACAGGTCACAGCTGGTGATGATGTAGTTTCTGTCTCGTGGTGCGTTCAGGTGTCGTTGGAGTTTATGCAACGTTCCCTCCAGGAGAAGGAGTGTGTTGGGTTGACATGTGTGAATCATCACACACACACACACACACACACACACACACACACACACACACACACACACTCACGTACGTACACATAAATACACCCACACACACACACACACACACAGATACACACACGGTTCAGTTGAGGCGTAGGTGGATCTGCAGCGAGAGCAGAAACAAACACAGTGAATTCCTCTGCTCTGATATCTGTCTGTGTGTGTGTGTGTGTGTGTGTGTGTGTGTGTGTGTGTGTTGGATTCACAGCCCGCTGACCTTTGACCTTCAGAGATTTAAAGGTCACATGACCCTCCCCAACCCCCCCTCTTCCCCGTTCCTCCAAGACGATGATGAACTTGAACCTTGATAAACTCTATTGGCCGTCAGCGACTCTTTAATCCACATTACAGAAAATGAACCATAGACATTGGTACGATTATTGTCAGAGAAATAATCACGGTGTTAGATTATCACGATTATTATGCGTTAATTAATTAATAAACAACATTGAATGTGTAAAATCAAATATAGTCAAAATATAATTACATTAATAATCTCTTAATACAGGACCAGTTATTAATCCACTGGGGGAAGTGTTTGAAACATTTAATTGTCATTAATTGTCATCTATATCAAATGTTTAAGTTTATTTTAATGATTTTTTTGAACATTTAAATTCCTACTAATTCAGTGTTACTTTAGTAAATGGACCAGTATCTGTGCATTCACCTTTACTTTGGCGCTGATATGGTTCCAACGTAATCTTTTTCAGAAAGTGACGGTATTTAGGAATCTTTACGATCAATTAATTGTGGCGTTTAATACCACGATTAATTGTGAAAACAAGTAATGGTGACATCCCTAATGACAATATAATATCATTAATAAAACAACATAGTCTAACCTGAACCATCATCCATCGTCACACGACTCCCAGTCAACATTTAATCCACTTATAATGTTTATTAACAATATCAATAAATGGTAATGTGTCGTCTAAGGCTGCACAGTTCAGAGCAGAGAACCTGGAGGTTTAACTCGAGTCTCTCTTGAATGAAAAATAAACAAGAGCTTTTGTTCCATCCATAGATGTCCTGGTAGGAAAAACAAACAAACAAAAAAACATTTTAAAGGATATTGTCAGATTATCGTAACAAAATGATGATTTATTTATAAAGCACTTTAAAAACAGCCACATCTGGAACAAAATGTTGTACATACAGTAGCCTAAATAAAAATGGAACATAAGACATAAAACATAAAAACAGTATTAAAACAATAACAATGTTAAAGGGACAAGGTGGAGTTTAGGAAAAGCGAAGTGTTTCCACACTACATTTATGAGCCTCCGCACCGTGAAATTCTTTGACCGGTGCAAGACAGACTCATGTTTTCATTCATCAAGAATTAAAGTCAGAGGTTGGAAGACGATCAGATACCGTCGTAGTTCCCACCATAAACGGAGATTCGGCGGCGTTATTCTCATGACTCGCCACAAAACCGAAAGTAAAGAAACGCTGGGCCCATTAACAAGTGGTAACGTAGATTCATCCACATTAACATTTTTATAACCAAATAGAAACTCCTCGTTGTCCCTTTAAAACAATAAAAACAGCCAAGGAATAAAACAAACAAAAAATGTACGATCGGAAAGTTTGCCGTTGTGTTTTATTTTGAAAATCTACCGGAAGCTCGGTGCGTTTGACTTCCTGTGTGTGGTGCGATCCGATTGATAAGAGACGGCTGTGTGATCCGGCAAAAAAAAATAGACCTGCTGTGTATTTATCTCGGACGCCGGAGCTGTGAGACGCGGTGGAAATGTTCTGACTGACTGGACCGGGAGCGATTTGCTCTGGCGGCGTTCCCAACAGAGTCAGAACGGAGTCGGAGTCGAAGTAGGAGGAAGTTGGAGGTCAGAGTCGTCCAGAGGTGGAGCTTCACTCCTTCTGTCTGAGATGTAGAGCAGCGACCCAACAGACAGACAGACAGACAGAGGGGCTGATGGGAATTTTTACCAAGTGGGTCACAGTTTGCCCTGGATTCAGACTGAAGGCTCCCGGGATCGGCTCCTCCACATGGTCTCACAGAAACTTTTTATTTAAATTGATTTATATTTAATGGAAACGGGCAAAGACGTATACACATTTAGAAACCTACAATGTAACACCGACCAACACACAAAACGAAACAAAACATGACGACATAAAACAAAGCAGAACCGGGAGCAGAAACAGGACAGAAAAGTGCTAAAAAAAAAAAAAAACTTTAAAAAAAAAAGAAGAATGTAAACATATGAAAATTAAATTTACAGCTACTACTCACTTTTTTTCCCATTTTTTGTTTTGCATTCATACCTTGTCTTGATTTGTTGCGATTATTTTTTCCGGTAACACTTTATAATAAGTCCACACTATTAAGCATTAATAAACACTGAATTCATCATTTATAACACATTTATACTTAGTGTGTAGTTTATAAACACAGTTAAAAATCATTGATAAGCACTAACTGTATATATAAACTACATACTAATCAATATTCATGTGTTATAAATGAAGAACTCAGTATTTATTAATGCTTAATAGTGTGTACTTAAGTGTGAACTTTTTTCCAAAAGAAATTGACGTTGCATTTTATTTTTTAAAAAAATATATCAAAATTCCTTTTTAATTGAGCCTTAAATATAAATGTTTTCCCCAAAAGAATCATTGTTTTAACTGCAAAATATTTAGCGGTGTTAAATCTAAAATTAATATTTATGGTCTTAGCCACTTTAGAATATCTGACCACGATCTGACAGGAACATCTGCATGAAGCTGGTCCTTGAACGCATCACAGACTGTTGATGATGATGTCACTGAGGCGGGGGCGGAGTCACAGCTGGAGCGACCCACTTTATGAATGAAGTGTCCTACTTCCTCCTCTGTGTGTGTGTGTGTGTGTGTGTGTGTGTGTGTGTGTGTGTGTGTGTGTGTGTGTGTGTGTGTGTGTGTGTGTGTGTGTGTGTGTGTGTGTGTGTGTGTGTGTGTGTGATGGTTTGAGTCTGAAGCGACTGAACCGACTCTCTCTCTCTCTCTCTCTCTCTCTCTCTCTCTGTGACCTTTGACCTCCTGTCGCTCACATGACGTCTGTTCCCACGGCGATGAGCTGCATCCTCGTCCTCCTGAGCTCTGACGTTAAGACGACGGCGTCGGTCGGTCACGAGCCTCTGGTCCGTCTGTCCAGACCGTCGGTCGACCGCGACACGTTTCCCAGGAGGCTTTGGGGCCTCGGGGCCTCGTCTGGGTCCCATGTCTCCACACTTGGCTCAGTGCGCTCGGTTACACACACACACTTTGGTGACGTTTTGCCGGCGGAACGTATATTTGCATATAGTGTTCAAGCATGTATAAAGTGGCCAAGTGTGTGGCGGGGAATATTTAAAGGGATAGTTCACCCAAAATTCAAATTGCACTCATTATCTGCCTGTGCCTTTTCAGTCACTATTTTTTGTCAATAATGTTTTGTGTCGATAATGTTATTGTGTGATGCGACTGAATAAAGAATTTCAATTAAATCAATCAATCTAGAAGAGCAAAAGCAAAAAAGCTTACTTCAGGCACTCCGACGAGCCAAGGAATTTCCTTTAAAAATCCTTTAGTTTAAATTAGGGCATATCTTCTTATTAAAATGTTAGACGCCGACCGGTTTCGACCTCGCGGTCTTCGTCAGGGCATTTGGAGGTAATAATCAGAGTCAGGTGCACTGATTGCTTTTGTGAATCACCTGCGTTCAGACACCAAGTAGCCTATTACATCACATGACATTTCCAAAAACTCCTGTGCACTCATTATCTCCTCCCCCTCATGTGGACTAAGGGCTGGGAGAAGTTTCAGAGTCCTCCGTGGCTTCTCTGAGTTACAGGGGGTCTCGGCGTAGCAGTGCATGTCAATATAACGGTTGCAAATGGATACCAACTGTCTTCGTCACAAAAAACACACACCAAAAAACATCCAAATACCTCCATGCTGCTCGTATGTAATGTCTGTCTTGTATTGAAGCCCCGAAATGTGAAATCGTTCCGAAGAAAATTTAATAAGTCTATATTTCAAGCTTGTTTGTAGCAGAAGCTTCTCGAAGCTCCTCTTCCTGGTCCGTCCAAATCCCGCGCGATTTGCGCCGGCGTCAGTAATCGCACTTTCGCATTTCGGGGCTGTTACGAAGACAGTTGGTATCCATTTGCAACCGTTATATGGACATGCACTGCTACGCCGAGACCCCCTGTAACTCAGAGAAGCCACGGAGGACTCTGAAACTTCTCCCAGCCCTTAGTCCACATGAGGGGGAGTAGATAATGAGTGCAATTTGAATTTTGGGTGAACTATCCCTTTAAAAGCAATCGGGACAAACTTGACAAGTGCAGCCTGTGCCATTGCGCACACACACACACACACACACAAACACACAGCACAACAACAGTTTTAATAAACAGTGCTGCTGGATCACAGTCTCATCTCATCAAGTGTCTCCATGCGCAAGATTCAAATCATAAATGATAAGCTCAACTCCGTAAGTAAATAAAACAAACAAGAAAAACGAAAAAAATAAAATAAAAACATGAACAGAGCATGATGAATATAAAATATGACATTAAAAAGTCATAATTATGAGATAGAAAGTTTATTTTATTTTATTGAGATTAATTCAATCACATTTCCTAAACGTGGCTTGTGGCTCTGGGTGACGGCGGACTTCACCGTGGTGCATTGTGGGATTTATACTTGGCCAAATACCGCTCGGATGCGGTCTTACCATAAGTGTGGGTAAAGTGCAAATCAAGCGGCTGCACTTTCAGTCGTTGGAGAAATGGGACACACTGAGCACTGACACTAACTGTGCGTTCACACCAAAAGCTTCCAAAGCGTCAAAATGCCGGAAGTCAATTCATTTTCAATGAGAGCCCGGCGGCACTGAGCGTCCAAACGTCAACAGGCGTCACCAGATGAGAAGTTGAGCCAGGTTTAACTTTAGGGTAATTAGCTATGACGCGGTTCAGCGGCAACCGGCGGCAGCCTGTCAGAATAGAGATGTCCGTCGGCTGCCTTTTTTTTTTTTTTTTGTATTTCGGCTCCCCAATGACCAGCGCGATCGAACTTTGACGCCAGTCACGTGACGAGTGACCAAAGCGGCTGAAAATATTTGCTGTTTTGGAAGCTGTCTTGTCTGACGCCCATCCTCGAGCGTTTTTGACGCTTTGGAAGCTTTTGGTGTGAACGCACAGTAAGAACATGAACGCGCACGCCTAGTGGCCAAGTGTGTAAGTGTGATCGAGTGTGCATATTGGGACAGGCCCACAACACTGACTCTGTCTGTCCTCATGTCTCCTCTCTATGTCCTCATGTCTCCTCTCCTGTCTCCCTGTCCTCCTGTGTCCCCCCGTCTCTCCATGTCTGTCCCGTCTGTCCCGTCTGTCCCGTCAGGCTCAGATTGCCTTCCTGCAGGGCGAGCGTCGCGGTCAGGAGAACCTGAAGAAAGACCTGGTGAGACGCATCAAGATGCTGGAGTACGCCCTCAAGCAGGAGAGGTGAGTGACCTCTGACCTCTGACCTCTGACTCAGGGGACGTCATAGAGGACATTCATCACCTCAGATTCCACATTAAAGGACAGTTCCAGTCAAATCCAACCTGGGCTCTAGTTTCTAACAGAATGAATGTGTTGGTTTTCTTTTCACTGTCTCCTGTCCTGCAGTAGTTCTGTCTTTCTTGAAGGTAACAAACCCCTCGGTGTCTGTTCTGACATCTGATGTTGTCTTGTTTATGGGATGTAAACACCCTAAACCTTCTACGTTGCCGTGGCGATGCAGGGACAGACAGAACTACTGCAGGACAGGAGACAGTAACAGAGCTGAAATATTAGAAACTATAGAGCCCAGGTTGGATTTGACTGGAACTGTCCTTTAACTAGTGATGTTCTGTTTTATTTTGGCGAGGTCTTTACAGGAAGTAGAAAGAGTAATCAGTGTGTGTGTCTGTGTCTGTGTCTGTGTGTGTGTGTGTGTGTGTGTGTGTGTGTCCCTCAGGGCCAAGCACCATAAGCTGAAGTACGGCACTGAGCTGAACCAGGGGGAGATCAGACCCCCCAGCTATGACTCAGGTAAGACCACCTGCAGCATCTGGAGGATCAAGAATCATTTGATTTAGATTATCTGCCGATACCGAGTCCTGATCGATACTTTGGCAATGCAGTAAAAAAGAAAGAACACATCCAAGTTGTCTTTCCACTGATAGAGATCTACAGTCCTAGGAGTCTGGTCGTCTACTCGTTGACATTAAATAAGCACCATAGAGCTTTTAAGGTATTCTGAACAGAAAATTTAATTCAAGCCCACTATGGGTCTTAACATTAGTGTAATAACTCATCTATCAGACGATGTAGCCCAAACTTTGTGCAAAATTCTATTTTCGAGTAAATCCGGGGTCACATCGGATATAATGCAGGCACACGAATTATGCGTCACGTTGCTCACGATTCATCAGCCAATGATATTAGGATCCGTCATTCGCCACTAGCACTAGTCAACTGTATTAGGGATGGGCACTGATTTTTGAATAGTCGAATACCGTACTTTTCCGGACTATAAGCCGCTACTTTTTTCCCCCCGCCCCGGTGTCCCAGCTCTCGTCTCTGCTGCACCGCGACACAAACGCGCTCCGTAACCCATAATCTTGTGTTTATGACGGTTAAAGCAGAAGTAAGTGATCCGGTGGTTTTGGCTAACTTCTTGTCAGCCGATGGAGTTAGCAGTCCCCGCCCTCGTCCCTACGTCACCAAATTCAGGCGCATCCCTTGGCTGCACACACAGAGAGGACCGCCCCTTTATGCCGTTCTCTCTCCTCATTGGATAAAGGTTGTAGGATATAAGGAAAGTTTTCTCCTGGGCTCAGAGCAGAGCAGAGTGACTGAGAGACCCGTGTTTCAGACCAAACACTCCATAGAAGTGATTGCTGTCGGAAGATAGAACTATTTAAGACTTATATTAACACAAATATTCCGCTTACTTCTGCTTTAAGACTACACAAACAAACACACTGTAACATCGTTATATAACGTTAACCGGTCGCTCCATTTATTGATTTTTCAACCGGCTTTGTTGTAAACAAATGCACATGGGCGAGAGGAGCGTAACCAAAACAGCGGAAAAGCGAGAGGACTGTCACAGTTCCCTACTGTCTGTCTGTGTAAATATCTCATGTTACAACATGAATGATGGAAAGCGAGTACTCCCAAAGATTTGAAAAATATATCGAATACGATCCATACAACCTTAAGTCGAGAGAAAGGAAGCAGTGAAACACACCGCCCCGACTACTGCCGACCAGAGCGATTGATATAACAGAGTGGCGATAGGACTCCCATAGAAATACCGAGTAATTTTAAGTCATAAAGGGGTAATCTTTGCCATGTGCAGTAGCCGTGTTGACTTAACAAAATAAAATGTATTAGACTGATCGGTTCATTGTAAAACATTTATTTATTTACGTAAATGTGGTGATTTCAGTCCGTAGCCCAGAGGCAGCCCTGCTCACTTTTCATTCAAACAAACTAATGCGACTGCCACAGTTGTTAAATTTCATCAACGAGACCAATATTAATCTCCTAAAAAGAATGTAACCAGCCAGCGGTAAACCTCTAAAAGCGTGCGAATACGTTACTTGGCTCGTTTTGGCTCCCCCGGGATGACGACGGAGGTTGGCCCCTGTATTTTCTTTTAAAGGGACAACGTGGAGTTTTGGAAAAGCAAAGCGTTTTCACACTACATTTATGAGCCTCCGTGCACACCGTGAAATTCTTTGACCGGCGCAAGACAGACTCATGTTTTCATTCATCAAGAATTAAAGTCAGAGGTTGGAAGACGATCACATACCGTCGTAGTTCCCACCATAAACGGAGATTCGGCGGCGTTATTCTCATGACTCGCCACGTAACCGAAAGTAAGGAAATAGTAGTTTGGAGTACTCGCTTTCCACCACTAATAATAACAAAATAACGATAGAGACAAAACGATATATTTATTGAAAATGGGCCCATTAACAAGTGTGGGTAACGTAGATTCATCCACATTAATAGACATTAGAGACTTGTTTTATGGTCGCATAATTTTTCATTCTGCCGATGGAGAAACTCTTCGTTGTCCCTTTAAAATTTAGCTGGTGCGGCTTATACTCAGGTGGAAGAGCTGAGATGAGAGGGAAAGGATGGAGGGATGGATGAATGAATGAATGAGTGGATAACCCTCTCTCTCTCTCTCCCCCTCTCCCCTCCAGATGAGGGGGGTGAGGACAGTGAGGGTCCCAGTCCTCCAAACAGCAGCAGCCATCAGCTCAGCTGGAAACAAGGACGCCAGCTGCTCAGACAGTGAGTTTATACACACATCAACACACACATGAACATCAACACACACACACACACACACATGAACATCTAATCAAACATGGTGGTGAATTCCCAGCATCCTCTCTGTCTCCCTGGTGTGTTCGTGTTTGATTTTATTGTTTAGTTTTTTCTTTAGTCTGGGCGGCGGCCATCTTTGTTTTCAGGTGTTCAGGAAGTGACAGGAACTATAGTGTTGACTGAGTGGCGGAGGGATACGAGCACGGAGAAGAGGAGGCTCTAGGTCTGAGTGTGTGTTTACAGTGTGTGTGTGTGTGTGTGTGTGTGTGTGTGTGTGTGTGTGTGTTTGCTGCTGCTGTGTCTGCCATCTGTGTGTGTGTGTGTGTGTGTGTGTGTGTGTGTGTGGTGACAGTGAATGGAGGATTGTGTGGAGGCCGCTGCGATCGGAGAGGCTGGTACAGGGGGGAGGAGGAGGAGGAGGGGTGACCTTCCTCTCTCACACTAGATCTTATTCAGAATAAACTCGTCTTCACTCTGGATTTAAAACCTCTGGATATAAAACGCTGCGTTCAGGTTCCTGTGAAGGTTGAGTTCAGGGTCTGCGGGACGTTTCAGGACTGGAGACTAGGACTGAAAACGCGTTTGTTTCATCAGGACTGAGGGTGAGTCTGGTTCTGTTGAGTCTGTTGAGTCCGACCGGTCTCTGAGGCCTTGAACCTCTCATGTCAGGTCCAGTCGTTGGAGTCGGGGTCTCGTTCTTGGAACTGAACATAAAGGACATTAGAGTTTAGAGTTTATTTATTTAGCACACAAATTTCAATGGTGCAAGGAGGGAACGAAGCCAGTTGGCTTGTACATAGGTTCCACCCCTATAACAAATTACAGCAAGACAAATTTCAATGGCTAACAAATAAACATAGGAAAAAAAAGAGATAAAGTGCATACATAATCAATGTTATATGAGCAAAATGAACAGAAATGAGAAAAAAATAAAGAGATAAAGTGCAATGTGATTCGGTAACAAATAGAGACAATGGAGATAAGGTACAAACAAACACATGATTATTGATTTCTGATTGCCTGCTCCAACTCAGGTCCTAACGATCTTCAAAGTCCAACCTACAAGTCTCTAGGGACAGCCGTCGTCCCGCAGAAATGAGCTGCAACAAAAAATCGATTAGTTGAACAATAATCGATTATTGAATTAATCGTCAACTATTCTGATAATCTAATAATCGGTTTGAGTAGTAGTTTTTAAGAGAAAAAATTCCAGATTCTCTGATTCTAGGTGAATATTTCTGGTTTCTTTGTTCCTTTATGACAGTAAACTGAGTCTCTCTTTAGTTTGTGGACAAAACAAGACATTTGAGGACGTTGTCTGGTGGTTTGAGAAACACTGATTGATGTTTTTAAACATTTTTAAACATTTTATTGACCAAACAACTAATCGATTAATTGTTTAAATAGTCGACAGATTAATCAATAATGAAACTAATCGTTAGTTGCAGCCCTATTTAATTTATCTCTTGTCTTTTTCTCTGGTGGCATGGTTTGGTAACCTCGGGCACTGAGGGACGAAAACGTCTAAACCCAGCTGGTCATCTCTCTACCACAGTGATTCTCAAAGTGGGGTCCTTTTCAAGAAATTTCTCTAAGATTTTTTCCAAACATTCGCTTGGAAAAAAAGCGCTCCAGGAACAGTTCTGTGTCTGCAGCAGTTTCATCACTGAATGAACCAGGCCTGAGCTAACACACTTGCCTTTTTGCCTTTGCACTGGAGCTCTTTTACTGACGAACACCGTGAATGGTTGGGGATGTTATCCTGGGAGGCCGTGTCGTCATGTTTTGTGTGTTTTATATGTTGTGTATCTTTATTTATTTAATGTGTTGTATATTTTGGACTCCCACATCGACTGTCCACACAACAGTTTACCCCTCAACTGTGTTTTCACATCTGAACCTGTAGAAGTGATCTGACCCGGAGTCAGGAGGACGACCTCCTCAGTCAGATGTTACAGGCTGCAACACAAAGCTAGAGCCGTGTCTCAGTGTGAACCCTTCCATGAGTTCACTGTCGTGTAACAGTGTAAACGCACTTACACACTCAAGAGATGCTGTGTTGGAGACGACTCAGAACTCTGAATCTCCCAGTTGAAAACTCAGATTTCTGACTTCAAAGCATTGGGGATGCAAGATTAACATGAATCGGAAGTAAATATTGTATATTTCATAACGTTTTAATGTATTTTGGCCTTGTGAATGCATTTTATTGATGTTTTACCGTTGACTGGGTACAACTGATTCTCAGAGAAGTCGGGGTCCGACATGACGTGGCATTCGATTGCACTTCACTGTCAAGTAGGAGTTCAGAAAACTCAGAGTTCGGAGTTGTCTGGAACGCAGCATCAGTATGGAAGCATTCGGACTGAAACCCACCCCAGGTCTGATGTCGTTCCTCCCGTTGTGCTGCAGGTACCTGCAGGAGGTGGGCTACACCGACACCATCCTGGATGTGAAGTCTCAGCGGGTCAGGGCGCTGCTCGGTCTGACCGGAGAGTCCACAGAGAAGCCGTCGGAGAGGAGAGGCGAGCCGATGGTGAACGGCACCGAGCCGTCCTCCCCGAAGGACAGCGGCATGCTCAGTAAACCCGACGCGTCCGACTCGGCCACCGTGCTGGAGGCCTTCAAGTTCATCGAGAGCGCCGCCGCGGAGTTCAGCGACGAGGACGAGGACGAGGACAGCGAGGCGAGGGACAAGACCCTCCTGGACCTGGCTACAGTAAGACCAGACACGGCAACACACACCTACACAGTGTGGGGCGGCTAGAGCTGCACGTGACCAGCAGGGGGCAGTAAAACATGAAGGACTCACAATTTAAAGCTAAAAGACGCTACAAAGGCTCTTAGGTCAGAGATGATTCTCAATGAAAAAACATGTGAAATGAAATTTTCAGATGTCTTACATGTTTTTGAAGCCAAAATTAAAACGGATAAATCACTGTTTTTCTTGAGAGACTCTCTTTCACAAAAATGCATTTTTCTCAGCTTTCTAGAAAAAAAGTGGTCTTTTTGGTGCAACCAGGCTCTATTCAACTTATCAAGAATGGAACAAGGTACAAACAAATGGTTTTTTCCCTAGTTAAATAGAGAGTCTCCTCTTTCCTTTCAGAGTCATAGTACAAAATATTCTCTGGGTCTTGAAATATTACTCAAAATGCCCCAAAACGCTGGCACATGGCACTGACCATTTTATAAAAGGGCTGGCACTCAATGAGTTAAAGGGACATTGTGTAACTTCTCCTGTTATCTATTCACGAAAATCAATTATTTGGTTCAAAAGTCTGTTTTTCATTAATCAGTAATCCCCCCCATCAACAAACTGAAGTGTTCCTTTCAGCTCTGAATGAGCCGTTCATATCATTCATATCTCCATGGAGCAGGTAAGCTCGGTGCTGGCTGCCATGTGGTGTCTCCATGTTTTTACGTTCAGTGGCAGCGTGACGGTAGGAAACCACGGAAACTCAGCGGAGACACCGAAGCTGACGGCTCAGGTCGAGGTGGCGTCTGTGAAAAGTCGCCACGGTAACGCAGTGAGGAGGAATGGAGCGTTACACTGATGCTGCATTCACCTGCAGTCGGGCAGACGGCCGTCGCTAACAAACCAGATGTCATTTTAATCACAGAAGTCCAGAGAAAGACGGTAAAACGTGGGCCAGGTAAACGATACGACATCGCCATGACAACATATTGTCACGTGTATTGTTTTGCCTCGTGCTGACGGACCACTTGTTTACATAGAGGCTTGTTTATGCCGTTACGTGCAGCGGCTGTCGTCCGTCTGCCGTCTGCCCAATTTCACGTGAATGCAGCATGAAAAATACGATTGAGTTACTAGATGGGAGTAATTCCTACACAATGTACCTTTAATAACTACTCTAACTGTTCTAAAGTATGCTAACTACACTAATGCTGCATTTCCACTTAGTGGTATCGGCTCGACTCGACTCAACTCAGCTCTCTGGAGATTCACCACTGGCTGATATAATTCCTTCTGGCAGATAAATGTTGGTTTTCTACAACTGTATCAGCCACATTAGTTTGTAAAGTGAAGCTTCAGGTGTGAACTGAACAGAACAGCAGCGCTGCCTCGGGGCCCTGGACAGATATCACCACATTTACATGAATAAATAAATGTTTTATGACGACCGGCTGCTCTAAAGGCGCTACTACCCTGTAATGGAAATGCTCTTTAGTACCTGGTACCAGAGTCGACGATTCATATTGCTGATGAAAAGTAATAAAGATCGGTTTAAAATGCAGTTAAAACAGTTTCTCTTATGATTTAACATGTTTCAAATTATAAAATTTGAATGGTTTTCAGTTTGAATGGAACTGGAGTTAGTGTAAAGACTTTTTTGGAATTAATGTGTGTACAAGTGGTCCAAATACTGTGTTTTGTTTATTACTAAGGGAGCTGTTTTTGTTTTAGTTTTAGTTTAGTTTTGTATAAATGTATGTTTGTTATGTGTAAGTGAGAATGTTGTGTATGTTGTTGTATGGATGTCGGATGCCAGGAAGAATGACTAATGGGGATCCTGTTGAAGAAAGAAAGAGTGGAGTAGAGCCGGTACCACGTGGTGGGAACGCTGCTCCAGCCGCTCTGAAGAATGCTAACTACTCACTTTGCATCATTTAACAGATGGTGAAGAAGAAGCAGTCGTCGACGCCGTCCTCCACGACCTCCGACCTCAGCGACGACCCCGACACGGAGGAGGCCATGAAGGGTTTCGACTTCCTGGCCAGTCCGGACGAGCTGGACGGATCCCCCGAGTCCCGGAGTGGCGACGACAGCGGAGAGTGGGGTAAGACAGGACTCGACATAGCGCACGCCGGGCAAAGTTGTATAGATAGATATCACGTGACGTCACACAGCGTTCGCAGCCAGTCACAGCGCCATCTTGGGTACCGACTTCCAAAGGCAGTCTATGGGCTGTGACCTAATACATCCATGGCTGTGACATCAAATCTCACAAAAATAGTGGATAAACCTTTTTTTATTACATGGCTCTATTGAATGTCGTATTCCGATAATTTATTGATATTTCTGATATTTATTTACATCTTGATTTTGCATTTAACAGTCTGTTATTCCTGTTTAACAGATCGTTGCTAAGTAAAATACACTAGGTAGGGACGCCGCTCTGATCAGCGCAGCACAGAAAAGAGAAACTATGCAGGATATTTACTTTCTGTTTCATTTTTTACCGTCATTAAACAGCTTGGGAGACATGTAGCCTACGCCAAGGGAGGCTGCCTCACTCTACTGTGAGCGGCACGTACGTTCACGTTGCTTTCGTGAATTGTAAACACACAGACGCCCCCTCGGTTTTAGCATCCAGCAGTTTAGCGGCTAATTCAACTGCAGTGATGGATAACTGTACTAGAGAGGCTCAACAACTTCATGAGCTTCATTTGAGGAATAAACGGCAGCTTTTACCTGACGGGAGACCGACGCCTGAGCTACGGTAGCTAACAGCTAGCAGCTAGCAGGTTTTTACCTACTTTTCCTCTCTCCCTCCCCCCTTTCTTATAACTTAACAGAAACAGAGCGAGCGAGAGAGAGAGAGAGAGAGAGACGAGGAGGTCCGCTGGGTGAGCTAGATTAACTGTTAACGGGAGAGAGAGCGGCGCACCGCGCTGTCAAAGATCGTCTCAGCAGAAATGGTGTGTGCTTTCAAGGCAAGGCCATCAAAATGAGAAATATCCATATCCAAACTACATCAGGCAGCAGTCATTTCTGGTCAGAGAGGACGTGGCTGCACTGAGCTGAATAGAGGTTAACTCAGTGTTCGGTACCCAGCATGGCGGCGGCCAGGTGGAACGCATCGTGACGTCACCTTACTGATAAGTATCTATATCTGGATCTCACAGTACCAAAAAAAAGCAGGTACCGACGTAGTTTTTGTGTGTTGGCATTGAAGTATCGGTGCTGGTGACAGCCCCATAGATACAGTATACTGTATATACTGACTAGATGCCGCGTTCCCAGGCAGCTCTATTGAGTGGAATGCGTCAACGCGGCCGCCATCTTGGTCCAGGGGAAGCCGTGTCTACTTCCTGCACTAGTCAACAGAGGCAGACGTCTATCAACCATTAAAATCACCATAACTCACCGAATATTCAACCGATTTTCAAGCCATTTGGTTTATTATAAATGTCAGACATATATTTATGATACAACAACAAAAAAATTTAGAAAATTTTTCATAATTTCTTTTTTAATGTATTAAACATACACTTACATACTCAGACACACACCCACATGCATAAATACACTGAAATTTGTTCTACAAGGGTCTGACCGGGTCTGACTGCTTGTCAGGCGTATATTATGTCTATGGTCAGAAACCCCGGACCAAGATGGCGACGCTATTGACATACGCTGAGAAGCAGAAGGCGGCATCTAGTCAGTATATATATCTATGGTGACAGCCCTAATATGAAGGTGACACGGGGAGCGGGCCCAGAGCGGAGCCCTGAGGAACTCCTTCAGATCACTGCTTCATCTTTTGAACAGTGAAATAAACTTCTCCCTCTGTGTTAAAAGGTTTGATCCTCTGATCGATCATGTGTTCAAACTGACAGGTGACAGATTTCTGCACCAGAAATGTCGTCAATGTTAAATGTTTTTACCAGCTAACATATGCTAATGTCCTTTAGCACCTGAGGGAGGATTCAATTTAGTGTTTAGTTAATCCAAACCTTCTGACTTCTGACAGTGACGGTCGGTCAGTTTGTAGTTTATGGACCAAAAAAAATACAGTAAAACAACAAAACGCTCTTTGTAGAGGCGTCAGGTCGCCATGGAGACGAGCCGCTGACGACTGGGTAGATGTTCGTCAGCGTCTGGAAGCGATCATCAACAACGACTCCTCTCCTCTCTATTTATAAAACTCTCTCTTTTCAGAATAAAGTTCTCAGCTGGTGACCACTGTACAACACCCTCCCCCAACACACACACACACACACACACACACACACCTTGTTCTTTCTGTTACTTAGCAACACACGCTGTCATGTGGCCGACAACAAAAAGCTTCCCCACGCAGCTCGTGATTCAACACTTCACAGTCCAGAGAGTTGTAAAGGAGCGCTGACTCAGCACACACACACACAGCTCAGTTTATAAACTGCGAGTGTGTGTGTGTGTGTGTGTGTGTGTGTGTGTGTGTGTGTGTCACTCTGTTATGAAACAGGTTTTTGTTGTGAAGCTCTTTCTTCTTGAACGCTCCCTCCCTCCCTCTCTGGTCGGACCAGGTGTACCGGTCTACACCTCGGTTGTCATGGCTAAAGGAACAGTAAACTCTAGCTGTGTTCACATGGAGCCAAATATTCTGGTTAGAATCGGTTTAGAGTCCAAACTGAATGAAAAAGCTCAGTATAAAAAGCTCAAGATTCAGAATAAACAGGTGGAATGAACCTTTTCTTGAACCAAAAGAAATGAAAATGACATCATGTAAACAGTGAAACTGAATGTTGTTCCATTCGTTCTGCTCCGTGTTGACGTAAATGTGTAGCAACGTTTCTTCACTTGAATGAAAGAGTCAAAACTATGAACAACTACTGATCTGATCAGACCAGAGATCAAAAAAAGAGGAAAAATGACCCAAGTCATTTCTATATAATTTTGGTCCAAACCCATCTGAACCAAGAGAAAAACTACAGGGATTTTTTTTTTCCCCTCTGGATTATTGTTTAGTGACCCCTGAGGATCCTCTGCTGGTCAAAGGTCGCCGTACAGTGGCCAAAAAGACACTTTATTAAAAAAAAGTAGCCCAAAAAGAACCCTCTTCCTCCAATTTGAATTTAAAAATGGCGGGAAACATTTATTTCTTTAATAACTCATCAACGCTTGGGTCTAGGATGCTGAAATTACAGTATGTATATCAGGAGGTCAGGGGCATCCACTGTGAAAAGTTTCAGACCCGTGTGACCTTCAAAAGTGGTCCAAAGATGGTGGGTATTTATGGGAAACTTTGTCAGTGTAAGAAGTAGCAGAAAATGAATCTCAAGCCCTTTTGTCAGTTTTTGACTCTGAGATTTCGGGGGCTTCCACCATATGCCACCGACGGGTCGCACAAGCCCCCGAAATCTCAGAGTCAAAAACTGACAAAGGGACCCATCGGTGGCATACGGTGGGTGGCCTGGTAGAAAACTTTTTCAATGCCAGAAGTAGCCTAAAATGCACTCTGACAGATTCATAAGTGCCTACAGTGGGCCAGGGTACCATTCCGAAGGGCCACCATTAACTTTCATGTTTCGGAATGCCGGCCCTTGATTCATTTTGAAAATGGGCCGCCATTCTGAACCTGAAAAAAGGTCTGCCAAAGCTGGTTAAATGTGCTGCCGTAAACCCTGTGAATTGACTGCTGCAGTAGTACAGTGGGTAGAGCAGTTGCTTCCCACTCAGGTGACCGGGGTCGAATCCCCGCAGGGGTGCGTATTGGTATCTTTTATGTCTTGTATATTAGCCCACTGTACATTATTAGCCAGCTGGGGACACACCGGCCCTGACCGATTGCGTTGTTCACACACACCAGATGCGATCGTGTCATCTATTTTCCACGACCGATTGTGTCAAGCTGGGCAGGAAGTCAAACAAAGAAACACGAGAGAATCCGGTCCTAACCCTGACCCTTCAAAATAAAACACCGCTATTGACACCTTTGGGATGGCGGACCTTCGGAAATTTTCGGAATAGCAGACCGTCGGAATGGCGGTTCTTCGGAATGGGGTTCGCCCCCCCAGTGGGCCAATGGTTGCTGGGTATTCATGGGTCAACAGGAGGACGGGCTGCAGCTCCCCAGAGCCGTTCTGCAAAACGTTGACCAGAATGACCTGGGAGTCATCCCAGACAAAGGTGGCTACCCCGGGGGCGTGGCCAAGTACCTGGACTGCCCTTGGAGTCGTCCTGGAAAAAAGGTCACCCAATATGATTCATTTTGGGCTACATGGGGGGTGTGGCCCAGTCTTGAATTACCAGACAGCACCACCATTTTCACATGGGAGTGGCCTGTAATGATGTCAGAATGGGCTAGGGCTGACCCAAAAAAAATCGAAGCTTCGAAGCATCGTTCGTTGCCATGGTAATTGATCATGAATGTGATCGATTGTTTTTTTTTGTCTTCGTTTTGTCCTTTTTGACACCGGTTCTCATCGGCAGTTGTTACATTAAAATGAGTAGGCGACTTGGCACACTTTAACCTTTTCAGGCCACCCAGAGTTAAAGGTAGCCCAAAATCAGGACCCCAGTTCGTTTGGGGTAACTTTTGCTGTTTTGTACCTGACCTGCTTCTTACCAGTTGGTTCCCACTCTGAAGGCTTCCTGGTGAGCAGCAGCAGCAGCAGCAGCAGCAGCGTATCCCTCCGCCCAGCGACCGACTCACCACTCTGATGATTAATTATCTTTGATTGACTTTGATCATTTCTACAAATGTTTGTGAGACAGGAAGCTGCTCCTCTAACCCTCCTCCTCCTCCTGTGCCCCCCACTCCTCCTCCCCCTCCTCCTCCTCTTCCTCCTCCTCCTCCTCCCCCCCCGTAGAGAAGGAGGAGCCTCCTCTGGGCGACGTGTCCTGGGACGTGGACCAGGGGCTGATCGCTCAGCTGAAGGAGCAGTACAGGAAGGAGCGCAAGGGCAAGAAGGGGGTCAAGAGTAAGTCAAGAACCAGGCCTTCACCATCCTCCTCCTCCTCTTTCTCCTCTCGCCTCCTCTCTTCTCCTCCTCCTCTTCCTCCTTTCACCTCCTCCTCTCTACCCTTCCTCTATCCTCTTCCTCCTCTCTTTTCCTCCTCTCTTCTCCTCCTTCTCCTCCTCTCTTCTCCTCTTCCTCCTTCATCTCTTTTCTCCTCTCGCTTCCTGCTTTCTTCTCCTCGCCTCCTCTTTCTTCTCCTCTCTCCTCCTCTTCCTCCTCCTCTTCTTCCTCCTCTCCTCTTCCTCCTCCTCTCTTCTCCTCTTCCTCCTCCACCTCTTTTCTCCTCTCTTCTCCTCCTCCTCATCTCTCCTCTATCCTCTTCTTCCCCTCTTTCTCCTCTCTTCTCCTCCTCTTCCTCCTCCTCTCTCCTCCTCTTCCGCTTCATCCTCCTCTCTTCACCTCTTCCTCCACCTCTGTTCTCCTCTCGCTTCCTCCTCCACTCTTTTCCTCTCTTCTCCTCTCTCCTCCTCCTCCTTTCACCTCCTCTCTTCTCCTCTCTTCTCCTCCTCCTCATCTCTCCTCCTCTATCCTCTTCCTCCTCTCTTCTCCTCCTCTCCTCTCCTCTTCCTCCTCTCTCCTCTTCCTCCTCTCTTCCCCTCCTCCATCCTCTTCCTCCTCTCTTCTCCTCCTCTCCTTCATCTTCTCTCCTCTTCCTCCTCTCTTCTCCTCTCGTTTCCTCCTCTCTTCTCCTCTTCCTCCTTCACCTCTTTTCTCCTCTCGCTTCCTGCTTTCTTCTCCTCGCCTCCTCTTTCTTCTCCTCTCTCCTCCTCTTCCTCCTCCTCTCTTCCCCTCTTTCTCCTCCTCTCCTCTCTTCTCCTCTTCCTCCTCCTCTCTTCTCCTCTTCCTCCTCCATCCCTTTTCTCCTCTCTTCTCCTCCTCCTCATCTCTCCTCTATCCTCTTCTTCCCCTCTTTCTCCTCTCTTCTCCTCTTCCTCCTCCTCTCTCCTCCTCTTCCGCTTCATCCTCCTCTCTTCACCTCTTCCTCCACCTCTGTTCTCCTCTCGCTTCCTCCTCCACTCTTTTCCTCTCTTCTCCTCTCTCCTCCTCCTCCTTTCACCTCCTCTCTTCTCCTCTCTCTACTCCTCTTCCTCCTCTCTTCTCCTTTTCTATCCTCTTCCTCCTCTCTTCCCCTCCTCCTCCTCTATCCTCTTCCTCCTCTCTTCTCCTCCTCTCCTCTCCTCTTCCTCCTCTCTTCCCCTCCTCCATCCTCTTCCTCCTCTCTTCTCCTCCTCTCCTTCATCTTCTCTCCTCTTCCTCCTCTCTTCTCCTCTCGTTTCCTCCTCTCTTCTCCTCTTCCTCCTTCACCTCTTTTCTCCTCTCGCTTCCTGCTTTCTTCTCCTCGCCTCCTCTTTCTTCTCCTCTCTCCTCCTCTTCCTCCTCCTCTCTTCCCCTCTTTCTCCTCCTCTCCTCTCTTCTCCTCTTCCTCCTCCTCTCTTCTCCTCTTCCTCCTCCATCCCTTTTCTCCTCTCTTCTCCTCCTCCTCATCTCTCCTCTATCCTCTTCTTCCCCTCTTTCTCCTCCTCTTCCGCTTCATCCTCCTCTCTTCACCTCTTCCTCCTCTCTTCTCCTTTTCTCACCACCTCCTCCTCTCTCCTCTTCCTCCTCTCTTCCCCTCCTCCTCCTCTTCCTCCTTTCACCTCCTCTCCTCCCCCTCTTCTCTCCTCTTCCTCCTCTCTCCTCCTCCTCCCACCTCCATCCTGAGCTCAGACAGGTTTGCTCCCTCTTGTGGCCTCCTGAGTTACTGCAGCTCCACAGATCAGGTCTCTGTTCACTGATGTTGATGAACAACTATCAAAACATTTTATGTTCACTTAAAGCAGAAGTAAGTGGTCTGGTCGTTTCGGCTAATGCTGCGTTCCAGGCAGGCTTTTGAAACCGTAAATTACAGCTTCAAGTCACAACTTACGACTTTGTAGCGTTCCAGGCAACCCACTCGTGTTTTTCCGACCTGTTTTACCTGTGAAAGTCACTATAACGGCCACTCGTAACTTCCGACCCGTGAACTCGTACCAGATCGAACTGGTACCACTTCACAGGTCGGAAAAACACGAGTTACGAGTTTCCTTGAACGCACCATAACAGTCCTCGTCCCTACGTCACCACATTCACGGCGTCCCTTGGCTGCACACACAGCCCTGCATGCCGTTCTCTCTCCTCATTGGATAAAAACTGTAGGATACGAGAAATGTTTTCTCCTCGGCTCAGAGCAGAGCAGAGGGACTGACAGACCCGTGTTTCGGTCCAAACACTCTATGTAAGTGATTGCTGTCGGAAGATATAACTATGTAAGACTTATATTAACACAAATATATCACTTACTTCTGCTTTAATCATTAGCAGATGTTAAATGATTATTTATAAATCCTTCTCCTGTCTCCACACTGAGAATAAACATTGTGTAATTTATTTTCTGCCCAGTGATAATTAAATAAATTTGAGGCTGTAGAAAATAATTGAAACAACACATTCAGTTTTTTAGATCAGGTCACTATTGATCCAGAATTAGCTGTGGCCTGGTCTCCTCCTCCTCCTCCTTTGTTACTCTCTGTCTCTTCCTCCTCCTCCTCTCTCACTCTCTGTTTGATGTTTTTCTTTTCTTCCTTCCTGTTGTTTTTCTGCAGCATCTCTCACTGAGGTTCATGTTTCTTTGTTCTGCAGCAGAAACATTTGGTTCCTGTTTCTGTCTTTATTTCACTCCCTCCGTCCTGTGGAGCTGCTGCTGTTTGTTACATCACTATGACATCACTCTGACTCTTTACTTCCTGTTGCACTCATCATGTCCCCCCCCCTCCACCAGGACCTAACCGGTCTAAGCTACAGGACATGCTGGCCACCCTCCGTGATGCTGAGGATCTTCCCTCCATGCAGCCGTCGGTGACGCCCCCCTCCCGGCCCAGTGTACCCAGACTCAGTGAGCATGAAGTGGGACGACCAGATGAAGGTAACCTCACTTGTAGCACCAATAAATTAATTAAAAATGGTTCTAAATATAGAGTTAAAGTCAGTGGTTGATTGGGTGAAGAGAAACACACTGGTTCTGGATGTATTAAAGAGAAATAGCATGGTATTTGGTTCAGATAATTTCATCAGTAAAAATTAACCCTTAAAATAAAAGATGAATGTATAAAACAAGTGCAAGAAACCAAGCTTCTGGGAATTATCATACATAATAAATCGTCATGGAAAAAACATATAAGTAAGATAACTGCTAAAATGGGAAGTGATATTTCATTTTTGACACAAAAAGCAAAGACACAAGTAATTCAGGCGTTAATATTGTCTAACCTTGACTACGGCCCAGTACTAGTACTGTAAACATGATCATAAAATTACAGTTAATACAAAACAGAACAGCACGCATACTAGTACTCAACTGTAACTATAGAGCAAACATTGTTAAAATGCATAAGACACTTAGCTGGTTACTGGTGAAAGACAGATTACTCTATTAATTACTAGTATTTATTATAAATATGACTCCACATATTCTATGTCAGAACTTATCATTAAGCACAGACAAACATAATTACATCACCAGATAATGCCATAGGAGGTAACTTTTCATTACCAAAAGCAATAAGGACAAATGCCATCAAAAGAACAGTCATTCAGAAATGGAACATCAAAGAAGAGAACAGTAAAACTCACTTTAAATTACTTATAAATCAGTATCTCTTAAACAGAGAGAATGCTTTGTTTGCTCAATTAACCACAAATTAATTGATTCATTCATTCATTGACTGGTTCTGGATTACTTATTGATTGAGTGATTGACTGTGTTGTCATCATATTGTATTGACGAACCATGTGCAATCCCCCTGGACCCCAGTAAGAATAGCTGCCGCTAATGAGGATCCTAATAAACAAAACAAAACCAAACCTGTAGTTCCCCTGGAGGTCGGAGGTCTCACCGTGTTTCTGGTCTCTACAGAGGCGCTGACGTTCCTGCCGTCGTCGGGGAAGTCCTTCATCCTGGGCCGGGTGGACGAGGCCGTGTCCAACGAGCTGGGCCTGGGAGAACTGGCCGGACTGACGGTGGCCAACGAGGCCGACAGCCTGGCCTACGACGTGAGTCACACACGTACACGCTGCGGTCCAGTCTGAGTGACACCGTGTCACCTGTCGAGTCCTAGTCTCGCTCGCCAGACCCTCCTCCAGAGAAGAAGGGTTTTTCAAATGTCTACTGCTCCGGCATACTTTCACCTGGAGCATCCATTTAAAACTGTAAAGTGTAGACACAAGTCTTGTCTATTGGTGTCCAATACAAAGATTTTCTGAGAGAAGCAGACAGGGCCCCTGTATTTAACTCGCAAGTATTTCCAAAATATTTACTGTAGAAACACCAAAATCATATCAAAACGTTCAGGAAGTCCTTACGACAGCCACGGTCTGCTTCTTTTTCTGATAGGAGCTACCGTTTTGTCAGAATAAGCCCAAATGTGAGACCAGAATCGAGGCAGAGAGTCAAAGCTGAGACCAGTTTATTAACGCTGTAGTCTCGCTCGCCAGACCCTCCTCCTTTTTTACATACAGGCTCCTATAGTATTTGTGTGCTAAAAATCGAGAGAATCGGCAATATCGTAGAATCGCAATTTAAATCGAATCTCCATCCCAAAAATTGTAGAAGAATCGAATCATGAGAAAAGCATATCGTCCCAGCCCTACAAGACACGGATGTATAATAGCTCCATGGTTCGGTTCCTGTTGTTGTTTGTTGATGTTTCCCTTTGCCGGGCGGACTGTGAAAGCTGCAGCACGGAGGCGGGACTTCCGCCGGGTGGCTCGTTCCGACCAATCAGAGGCTAATCGCAGCAACGCGCTTCCGTCAGGCCAGAAGTTGAGTCCTAACCTGTCGGATGCTCCTCCTCCCTCAGATCACCAACAACAAAGACGCTCTGAGGAAAACCTGGAACCCAAAGTTCACCCTGAGGAGCCACTTCGACTCGGTCCGAAGTCTGGCCTTCCACCCCGTGGAGCCGGTCCTGGTCACGGCCTCCGAGGATCACACCCTCAAACTGTGGAACCTCCAGAAGACGGCGCCGGCAAAGAAGTGAGACGCGGACTCAATGTTAAGTCAGAGAAAAGACTTGTTTCCTGTCTGGTTTTAACCTCCTCTCTCCTCTTTAACCCTCCAGATGTGCTGCTCTGGATGTCGAGCCCATCTACACCTTCAGAGCCCACAGGTGAATTCATAGATGGATAGCTATAGATAAATAGATGGATGGATGGATATAAGCTTTATTTCAGACACAGGTCCATATCACAAGTCAAACAATATAAATAGTACAAAAATAAAAAGAAAGTACAAAAATACAAGAGGAGTGTGCATTTCATAAAATATACAGGCTATTGCACCAATGCCACCTTAGCCTAGAAGTGAATCGGTAGCAGCATGGATGGATGGATGGATGGATGGATGGATGGATGGATGGATGGATGGATGGATGGATGGATGGATGGATGGATGGATGGATGGATGGATGGATGGATGGATGGATAGATAGATAGATAGATAGATAGATAGATAGATAGATAGATAGATAGATAGATAGATAGATAGATAGATAGATAGATAGATAGATAGATAGATAGATGAGACTCATTCGTCATCTGTCTCCTGTCTTCTTCAGTGGTGCTGTCCTCTGCGTCACGATGAGCTCCAGTGGCGAGCAGTGCTTCAGCGGCGGGGTGGACGGCACCATCCAGAGCTGGAACACGCCCAACCCCAACATCGACCCCTACGACTCATATGGTATGTTCCCGTTTTCAATTAGGACAGTTTAACAAACACAGGAAGTCAGAGACAGAAACAGGAAACAGATTGAGATTCAAGGTTAGAGCAGCAGGATGAAGGGGTTAGCTAACGTTAGCTAAAGAGGGTCCATGGCACTGGTCCGACCTCCCATTAGTCCGACCTCCCATTAGTTCGACCTCCCATTGGTTCGAACTCCCATTGGTCCGACAATCGGAGTAATGAGAGTTCGAACTAATGGAAGGTCCTCATTAGTTCGAACTGGACTAGTTATTAGTCAAACTCTCCATTCTTACCGTTCACTATGCATTTATATCATTATTCATATAGGCTCCACCTGTCAATAAGACACAAGTGGAAGAAGAGGTGCAGTTTATTGTGTTGCACCAAGGAGGAGCTGTCATTACGCACGACTTTTACGCACTGCTGCGCGCTCATTAGTGTCCGTAATTAAACCTTGACACTCATATCAAATCAAACTTACATTACAGACAGGTGGATTGGGTTCTCTGTCTCTCTCTCCCACTCTGAACAGACAGACGGACGCAATCAGAAAGGAAACAGAGGCTGCGCATTGATCCTTTTTTCCTTTCTGGGATCAAACGGATCATGTGCATAATTAACTGCAAAACAAGCACTTCATATTAATAACATATAACCAGTGGCGGCTGGTGAAAAATATTCTAGGTGGGGCTGTTCGTCCCTGAAGTTTTTGGTGACCATCTTGATAAAAGAACCCCAAACCCATTTTTAGGGATAAACATTAATTATTTATTTGCCTTCATAAATCAGCAGTTTGACAGTTAATGACAATGAACAAACAGTAGTCTTTCACTGGTGGCACACAGTGGACGTGAAATATATTAGCAAATACTCTTAATACAAAAATATTGTTATTAAAAGTCATGTGTATGATGTAACCTACAGCAGTGATTAATGTTAACTATAGACAAAGTGTGACAGGAACACTATTATATATGAGGAGCATAACGTGATTAAGTTTGGTCTGACCTTGCTGATGTGAGATTTTAACTGCTGCATTATCAGGTTTGATGACGAGTCTAACTGTGAACGTACTGGTCACACCTGTAAACATATTGAACAGTGCTGCAGCCTGATGCTCCGCATCACAGACGTCCTGTCACAGCCTGGGTGAGTAGTTTCCCCTGGTGTCACTCAGGAATAACAGTGTCCAGTCCAGTGTCCCAGAAGCTGGATGAACTAATAAAAACGCTCTCGGACGAGCTGTGAACGCACCGCGGACGAACCAACAGCATGTAGTCCAAAAGTTGGCTCCGAGCATCAAGAGGGAGCAGTCTCTGACGTGCCGGTTAACGGTGCTCCGGTCCTCCGGTGCTCCTCTCACACACTACGGCCTCCTGTCGCATCATAACAGCCTCCCGCCACCGGCCCACAGAGTTTTATCCACCTGTTGGTTGTATTTCCTCACCGTGAAACCGTGTTTTTCATCCAGCTGTGAAGCTCTGCTGCTACTCCTGCCTAGCTTGGCTAACGTTAGCTGACAGCACCGTTCATGTGTCCCTTGAGTTCATGTTTTGTAATCCGTTCAGATAAATAGGTCTCTAACTCCAGTAACAGTCCGTGTGGTATCTGTCCTCACTGTTTAAAAAAAAGTAAATTATACGGGAAACAGAATTTGAAACTGATGAAAACTCCGTAGCCATCCTGCTACCGAGGACAGCTCCTCGGTTAATTTCCCCCTCGATTTCTGGTTGCCACGGGAGACCAAAATGTTTGGTTTGGGGCGATATTTTCTGCGCCCCAAAGGCATAAAATCCGACGACGCTGATTGGCTAAATTACCTGTTGCTCCGTATATTTTTTACTTAGCAACAGTCACTGATTGGCTGAGCCGGTACACTGCTCGGGCGACTTCTCCAGCGCCCCAGACACAGAGCGATAGATATAACAGAGACAGTAAATGAACCTGTAGGCAAATTAGCCTCTAAATAATGGTTTTATTTTATATACAGCTCGATTTTAAGAATTCCTATCACATTCACAGGTACAATAAGAAAAACATATTAATTTTAAATTATTATTTTGGAAAAAATAATAATCATTAAAATTCACTTTTCATCAGGGGGGGCGGCGCCCGAGCGCCCTCTATTGACCAGCCGCCACTGCATATAACGTTCATTATGCTTCCAGCCTGTCTAGCCTCTACCTGCTGTTTTTACTAAACTTAACCAACTCCTTTCTTCATTGCCTGAACCTAACCAAAGCGAAATTTACTTTTTTTTTCTCTCTCTCTCAGTCTGCTGCCAGCAGCAGCAGCGGCTGCAGCAGGCTCGCGCCCGTGAAATGAGCTCAAGCCGGCCAGGTTCAGCCGTGCTCGAGCGGAGGGGGGAGGAGAAAAAAAAGTGTATTTCTTTTACTCTGTACTCTGGGAGGGGGGCTTTGATTATCAGTTTACACATCTTGATCAGCATTTATGATGGTTGTGCGCGATCTGACATGATCTGGCTCTCTGACTGAATATGGTGATATTCTGGGCCGCGCGTGTATGTGTGTGATGTGCGTAGAGAGAGAGAGAGAGAGAGAGAGAGAGAGAGAGAGAGAGAAAGCTGCATGCTCCTATCAATGGAAGAGCTTGTCACAAAGTAGCGATGACAGTTCGAACTAACGGGACCACCCACTGGTTCGACCTCCTATTGGTCCGACTTGTGGTTGATTTTGTCGGAGTAACGGGAGGTCGAACCAATGGGAGGTCGGACCAGTGGGTATTTTGTCGGAGTAACGGGAGGTCGAACCAATGGGAGGTCGGACCAATGGGCAGTTCCCGCTAAGGGTAGCATCTACACCAGTGTAGAAATAACATTGTGAGTTTATTGCTATCACTGACTTTAGCATGCTAACCAGAGCCCTGCTTTCAAACTGGTGAGTGAACTAGCCAAACTGTGAGCTAGCTAAATAGTGAACTACCCAAACAATTAGGTAGCTAACCAGTGAACTAGCCAAACAGCGAGGTTGCTAAACTGTGAGTTAGCCAAACTGTGAGGTAGTCAAATAGTGAACTAGCCAAATGGTGAGGTAGCTAAACAGTGAAATAGCTTAGCGAGGTAGCCTAACAGTGAACTAGCTTAACAGTGAGGTAGCCAAACTGTGAGCTAGCTAAATAGTGAACTAGCCAAACAATTAGGTAGCTAACCAGTGAACTAGCCAAACAATGAGGTAGCTAACCAGTGAACTAGCCAAACAGTGAGGTAGCTAAACAGTGAACTAGCCAAACCGTAAACTAGCTAAACAGTTAACTAGCTAAACAGTAAGGTAGCTAAACGGTGAGGTAGCTAAACAGTGAGGTATCTGAACAGTGAACTAGCCAAACAGTAAGGTAGCTAAACTGTGAACTAGCTAAACGGTGACGTAGCTAAAAAGTGGACTAGCCAAACAGTGAACTAACTAAACAGTGCGGTATCGTCCTGTTACTGTCCTGTTACCTGAGAGCCCCTGTGTGTCCCTGTGGCTGCAGAGCCCTCTGTCCTGCGGGGGGCGCTGTGTGGTCACACTGACTCGGTGTGGGGCGTGGTCTACAGCTCGGCTCATCACCGCCTCCTCTCCTGCTCCGCCGACGGGACGGTGCGGCTGTGGAACGCCGCCGACGCCTCGCCCTGTCTCGCCGTGTTCAACGAGAGAGGAGGTGAGTTTTTACTGCGGCGCCACCAACGGGTCGGAGAGAGGAGACTGTCACACGACTCATCGATTATTGACTGATTGATTGTTTCTGTGTGTGTGTGTGTGTGTGTGTGTGTGTGTGTGTGTGTCAGAGCTGGGCGTGCCAACCTCCGTGGACCTGGTGAGCAGCGAGCCGGCTCACATGGTGACGTCGTTCACCACCGGACACATCGGACTCTTCAACATGGAGACGCAGCAGCTCGTCCTGAAGCTGGACTCTGTGGGAGCGCCAGGTAAACCGACCGACCAATCACAGGCCAGCTGACCTCCGTATGAGAGCGAAGAACAGGAGTGTGTCTGTGTCTGGACTAGGGTTGTTCGGTATACCGGTACTAAATTGGTACCAGGGTACTGAGGCATTTAAAAAGAGTTGGATGAGACCGGTACTTTCATTTTGCGCCGCCGGCAGCAATAGGTGTGTGTTTGAGTAAAATGAACGTTTGTGTTTCATTCTATAAACTACTGATAACAATTTCTCCCCAAAATTACAAAATAACAAAAAAAGATGCAGTGTTTTCAGACCTCAAATAGGCAAATGCAAATAAAACAAGTTGATATTCATTTTTAAACAGACCACTAATGTTTTAATTTAGGAAGAGTTCAGATTAATATCGATGGAAATTTCAATTTTAATCCTGCAGTAGCATTGATTGTTTATTGATTTACTGATTTTTACTGATGCATATGTTATAGTTCTAAGATTTTCTATTAAAATAAAGTCAGTAATGATATTTTTTGTGTTCTCTTTTTATTTGGAAAAGTACCGAAAAGTATCGAAAAACATGTTGGTACCGATAGCGGTACCAAAATGTTGGTATCGTGACAACACTAGTCTGGACTATTTCCAGCGGCAGCGGCGGACTGATCCTGATGTTGTGATGTGTTTGTGTGCAGAGGCTCCGTGTAAGATCAACAGAGTGCTGAGTCACCCCACGCTGCCCATCAGCATCACGGCCCAGGAGGACCGCCACATCCAGTTCTTCGACAACAACACAGGTCAGAACCAGGTCACCTGAGAACCTGAGAACCTCAGCTCAGGCTCCGTCTTTACACTGCATGGTTCAAGAAGCCCAATTCAGATTTTTTCCTCTCAAGTGGCTCAGATCGGATCTGTAACATTAACGTGTAAACTGGACAAATACGCATGGAATCGTATGTTGTCAGATCAGGCCCCCGTTATATGTGTAAATAAATCAGATACAAATCGGATATCGCCAATACGTCTGGAGTCTTAAACGACCGTATCTTTCCTGGCAATGCGCGTAGTACATCATCAATGATAATATTAATTCACATGTCCACACACTTCGCTGAACCTCTGTAGCCTGTGATTGACACGGGCTGACCTGGATGAACATGGCCAGCTGTGGTCACTGTTACAGGAATTACAGTGCTTGATTTTCGTGGTGTTGTTTTCATATACAGTAACATTCATTTATATGGACAGAGGACAAGTAAGGGAGTGTGAATAAAAGAGTGTGCCAGAGAAACAACAGATTTCACGTTTTCATACCAGCAAAAACTGTAATGAGACGAACAGAAATCAGGAGAGGAAAAACAATGTACACATGAGGCTTTGTCCCATCCTCACTACGTGAGTGATGGAGGATCGGACGGTGGCACAACCGCCAGTCACTGTCAGTTGCTCATCTCACAACAGGTATAAATACTACATTACAAATATTGTTTATTTGACCAGATTTTAATGACATGTTGTTCCTGGATCCACCAAACTGCTGGGATCAGAATAATCCTGATGTTCTGGAGTTTGATCCAGATTAAAACGTAAAACTGGAATAAATGATGTGATCTGATCTCAGGATCCGTTTTTTAGTTTTGAAACAACAAATTTTCTAGATTTGATTTGATCCAGATCCAGAATCTGATCAGATTACTGTTGAACAACAAGTCCCAGGTGTGTGAGTCGCTGTCTGATCGATGACATCACTGCTCTGTGTGTGTGCAGGTAAGCTGATCCACTCCATGGTGGCTCACCTGGACTCCGTCACCTGTCTGGCTGTGGATCCCAACGGACTGTACCTCATGTCAGGAAGTAGGTGGTTCCTCTGCTTCTGATTGGTTCTCCAGGTGACATCAGGTGATCTAAGGGGTTAGCTAACGTTAGCTAAAGATAGCATCTACACCTGTTTATGCACCAATGTAGAAATAACTTTGTGAGGAGCCAAACAGTGAGGTAACTAAACAGTGAACTAGCAGAACAGTGAGGTAACTAAACAGTGTAGCTAAACAGTGAACTAGCTAAACAGTGAAGTAGCAGAACAGTGAGGTAGCTTAACAGCACGAGCTAAACATTGAGGTAGCTAAACAGCGAAGTAGCTAAACAATGTAGCTAAACATTGAGGTAGCTAAACAGTGAACGAGCTAAACAGTGTAGCTAAACATTGAGGTAGCTTAACAGCGAAGTAGCTAAACAGTCAACTAGCTAAACAGTGAGGTAGCTAAACATTGAGGTAGCTAAACAGTGTAGCTAAACATTGAGGTAGCTAAACAATGTAGCTAAACATTGAGGTAGCTAAACAGTAAACGAGCTAAACAGTGTAGCTAAACATTGCACTAGCAGAACAGTGAGGTAGCTTGACAGCAAAGTAGCTAAACAGTGAACTAGCTAAACAGTGTAGCTAAACAGTGCACTAGCAGAACAGTGAGGTAGCTTAACAGCGAAGTAGCTAAACAGTGAACTAGCTAAACAGTGAGGTAGCTTAACAGTGAACTAGCTAAACAACGAGGTAGCTAAACATTGAGGCCATAATGACCCCCCCCCTCCCCCACCAGGTCACGACTGCTCCATCCGGCTGTGGAACATGGAGACGAAGACGTGCATCCAGGAGTTCACCGCCCACAGGAAGAAGTCGGACGAGTCCATCCACGACGTGGCGTTCCACCCGACCAAGTGCTACATCGGCAGCGCCGGCGCCGACGCGCTCGCCAAGGTCTTCGTATGACCGTCGGGCGTCGGGCGCCGGGCGAGCGTCAGAGGGGGCGGAGCTAGGAGGAGGTCGCCACGACGACTCGTCACGCCGCCGCCACCGCCACCGTCTGGACTCGGGCTGGAACCGGGTCCTGAACGCAGCAGACGCACCTCCGGGTGAGAGGACGGACGGACGGACCATAGACTGTAAAAAGAATGGACGTAGCATCCGTGACGTCACCCATTGGTTTTGGGGAGTCGTTTTTGTGACTCCAATATGGCGGCCTGAACAGCGCCATGCTGGATTGGCCGGCCGAGAACCCGCCCACTGGCCTCGAAGCAGCTGTCCACGGAGCTGCTCGGACCTGTCACTCAACGTTTCCGCGCCCTAATTGGTCAGAGTTTTAACCTAATAACAGTAAAACGGTAGAGTTAAAAAAAAATTCCTTCAGAGTGTGTGCGGGGGTAGAAACTATCGATTGAGACAAAAAATCGTTCTGACACCAGGCTTTTAACATGTTTACTGAGGATGTAAAGTCGGCGATTTTAACATGGGGGTCTATGGAGAATGCTGCTTTCTGACACCAGCCCCCAGAGGAAGAAGAGGGGATTGCAGTTTTTTGAACGCGGAAGTGAGCTTCACTTCTCAGACCGACAACTGCCCCCTTGGGACGGACGGACAGACGGACGCCGGTCACACGGCCAAGAAGAAACAAGCTCCTCCTCCGCCTACGCCACTGCAGCGTCATCATGACAACGTGCCTTTTAGAGCTGGTTCTTGTGTTGCAGTTTGTGCCTGAAGACGACGGCGGCGACGGTGTGGAGTTGGTTGGTTTGGTTTGTGGAGGCGGAGCCTGTGACCCCCCCCCCCCCCACACACACAGGTCACACACTGTTGTCATGGTGACGAGGACGAGCAGCAGCACACAGGAGGCGTCTGATTGGTCCAGATTCATCCTGCAGGAGGTCGACAAAGACTCAGAGTCCTGGACCAGGACCTCCTCTTCCTCCTCCTCCTCTCCTTTCTCTTCCTCCTCCTCCTCTTCTTCCTCCTACCTCTCCCTCCTCTTCCTCCTCCTCTTCTTCCTCCTACCTCTCCCTCCTCTTCCTCCTCCTCCTCTTCTTCCTCCTCTTCCTCCTCCTCCTCTTCTTCTTCCTCCTCCTCTTCTTCCTCCTACCTCTCCCTCCTCTTCCTCCTCCTCTTCTTCCTCCTCCTCTTCCTCCTCTTCTTCCTCTTCCTCCTCTTCCTCTTCCTGCTCCTCCTCCCACTTCCTTTTCCTCCTCCTCTTTCTCCTCCTCTTCTTCCTTCTTCCTCCTCCTTCACCTTCACCTCTTCCTCCTTCTTCACCTTCACCTCTTCCTCTTCCTCCTCCTACTCTTCCTCCTCCTCCTCTTCTTCCTCCTTCCTCCTCCTTCACCTTCACCTCTTCCTCCTCCTCTTCCTCCTCGTCCTCCTCTCCCTCCTCTTCCTCCTCTTCTTCTTCCTCCTCCTTCCTCTTCCTCCTCCTTCCTCTTCCTCTTCCCCCCCCCCCCCTCCCTCCCTCAGCCAGGTGAGATTAGAGCAGACTTCCTCCTGCAGCTTCTCCTCAGACTCACCTGTGAGGTAAAGGAGCTGAAGCTTCAGACATTATGGGATGTTCGGGCCCGTTGCGGTTTTCAGATTCACTCGTTCCGGTCGTCGTGGCAACGGGGCCACTTCCTGCTGATGTTGATGAGCTCGTTCTCTTGTACAATAACTAACTCAGAGCTCCTGTAATTATCTCTGTCTGATGCTTTTATAAACACTGTTTGGTGACACACGTAGATCAGTTTCTAACGGCTTTTACTCTGTTTTACTTGAACATTTACTTTGTATTTTTTTATTTTCTCTCTCTGCGTGTAGTGGGAGCACTGCAACACTTTGATTTCTGCTTTTTGCCAAACGATCGTCTCCAAACAGCTGCACTGTTTTGTTTTGTTTTAGCGTCCAAACAACAGTTAACACACACCCTGTTAATATGAATGAAAGGATTTAAAAGATTAATTTAATTTTAATTCTCCTGATATTCAGTTTATTCTTGAAACACGTGTGTGTGTGTGTGTGTGTGTGTGTGTGTGTGTTCCCTCAGTGTGATCTGTACAGCGTTTAGATATTAAATCTATTTATGAAGCAGGTGTAAAGGGAAATCAGTAGGGTCTGTCCCGATTATCATATTTTGATAAACGAAGCTTCACGGACATAAAATCGATCAAAACCGAAGCTTCGACGGCCGGGGGGGGGGGGGTGGGGGTGGGGGTTGCGCGATCGTAGCGGAAATAATGAAAGTAATGACAAACAAACACTGCATATCTCCAAAATCAGGCAGGTTTCCAGGATGCCAAGTCGCAGACTCATTTTAATGTAACAATTGCCAATGAGAACTGGTGTCAAAAAGGAAAAAAGGAAAAAAAAATAAAAAATCCATCATGAAGTCCGTGATCGATTTTTTTTTTTCATTGACCCAGTATTTTTAAATGTACGGACAACACATACAGTCTCCAGTAGTAAGCTTTCATCACTTCCTGTTCCCTCGTCTTAAAGTCAGTACATTTTCTGAATGTGATTCTGGTGAAACCCCTCAGATCAGGTCTGTGGTGAACAAAAGCTTCAGAGAGTTTCAGGTTTAGTTGTAGGACATAAAACAGATCAGTAAATACCCTACTGGTGAATGTTGAAGCTTTGACGTGTGGTAGAAAAGGCGGTTGCTAACAAGTTGCTCCATACGACTACAAACCCTGTGGGGGAAATTGAAGGGATAGTTCAACATTTTATCAAATTGGTCCATTGCCATAACCCCTATAGTCATAGCAGTAGGTTCGTTACCTTTAATTGTCGGTGCAAGCTGTTTTTAGAACGGCGAAGCAGAGCCGTGAGCTGCTCAGAGCTGCGCTACGGAGGCTCATTATGGGATTTCTTGGTTTCCCTCATCAAACTCATCAAATACACAATCCAACAACTCCACAACGCTCTGGTGGACAAGTTGTGAGCTGCACATTCACCATGCTATGAGATAATAACACAACGTTACCAGACAGAGTTGTTTTAGAGGGAAATACAGAGACTGCTTGATGAAAAACTGTCCCTGAAGGCAACGTGCATCAGCGGTTTTGCATGAATTGAATGCATGAAAATCCCATTAGCCTCTGTAGCGTAGCTCTGAGTAGCTCGCGGCTCTGCTCCGCCGTTCTAAAAATAGCTTGGACTGACAATTAAAGGTAATGAACCTACTGCTGTTATGACTATAGGGATTATGGCAATGGGCCAATTTGCCAAAATGTTGAACTATCCCTTTAAACACCACCTCCCCAACAGGCCAGAGTGTCTTATGGAGGATGTTATTTATGGCTCTTCAACAGTCCCATTTCCCTATTTAATTAGACAATGTTTTTAACATTGTGCATCTGAAACCAGTGGAAAGCTTAGTGGTGGTGGCGTCAGTCATGTGACCGTGTAGTCGTCCGTTAAAGCCTAACGTTAGCTTTTTACTTCTGGACGTCGCATTAAGCTTCAGATACGGTAGAAAAGGAGTTCCTATGTGAAGATTATCTCACTGAACTCAACTTGGAAGGATCAGAAACTGGTGTTTTAGTCACAGAGCGGATTTTCATCCAGAACACATTCACTTTCTTTACTGGAACCAGCGCCGTGATCAACTTCAGGGTTTTGACGTCGCCCCTGGCAACACAACTCTGTTTATTAGTCTCCATCACAAATCAGACCAAAGTGATCGATCACGAGCTCAACTCAGCCTCAGTTTCACCGTTAATCGATCAATAATCTAATGAATCTATTTATCTAAAATCTGATCGACGCTCTAACGCGACCAACGGTGTCGTCACGGCGACTTCAAAACAGCGGCAGGTGTCGCACGCTTTACGTTGCCACGGTTACAGAAACAAACACACGGACAGTCTCGGTCGTCATGGTTACTGTAATGGGTTAAATAGATGAGTAGAACAACTCCCTCGACACTACACGGTGTCCGTTGCCAAGGTTACACTAACACCGTCATCGCACTTTTCTCTTTGCACTCCTGTCGTCGTAAAAAAAAAAAAGAAATCACTAGCTACTGCCATCGGTCGTTGCCTATAGCAACAGATTAATTTAATCCAAATAAAACCAGTTTACAGATGTTGCGACGTCACTGTCTGTCGCCACAGAAACAACGGTAACGCGTGACGTCGGCGGTCGGTCAAACGACGTCGTCAGCGGCCAAAAACAACTGAACCTTCACAGTGTAAATTATTATTATTATTATTATCATTATTATTATTATTGTCCTCTGATGTGTACAGTGAAATGTTACAGAGATTATAGAAGCACCAGGCTGTACATGAAGTACATACAGTACATATAGTACATACAGTACATGAAGTACACGCAGCTGTTGTTTTCTTTTTTTCATGTTGTTTTTATTTTTCAATGGGAGAGTGACAGATTTATCAGTAACAATAAAGGAATATGTTGTATATCATGACGGACTGTGTGTGTGCTTTTATCAACAACACAACAGACTCTTATATTATTATATTATATTAATATAACATGATGCCACTGAGGGACATTACAGTACATCCTACAGTTCTGGTTAAAGTACATGTGTAAAGAAGAAGTCTAATAGTGACACATGTATTAATTCAGAACATGAACGTTCAGAGTCTCGTGTAGGAAATCTGTTAAGAAAAGTCATAGCACACCGATCCATTTTAGTTTAGCTTAGTTTAATTTATTTGACAAGGGACAATTTACATTAATAAAATATTGTAAAAAAAAAACAAACAAATGTAAATGCACCCGAGTTAGCTAAAAAAAAGCTAGTTTCCATCGCCAGTCCCTCTGCCTGATTGTAAAGGGCAACCTTTAAAAAGAGCAACAATGAGGTAAAATACCAAAGACACAGTCGGTACACATTAATAAATATACATTTGTAAGACAATGACACACATTTGCGATGGCACAAGGTAGTTAGTGCTCATAATATAATCAGTTCTTACATATTATTAAGGAACAGGATTCGTTAAACGAATCACTATAACTATCTGGTTACTACATATAGGAAAATACATAATCTTCGAGTTGTAGGACGAGTAGCGAATCAAAATTTGTCCAGAAGATGAAAAATAACTAGACAAAGCAAGCATCTCCAGCAGGAAATGCGTGTGAATGCTGAAACCATGCTGAATTAGCAGGAAAAAATTAGAAAAAAGAGAAAAAGTAGCAATGCAACAGACACCTCATGACTGTGAATTCAATGCTCCAACCATTCAGCCACAGAATGCCTAAATTTAAATCATTTTTAAACTGTGATCTATCAAAACAGTTGATAGATCACAAGCCTTGTGAGCATTTTATACGTTTTCACACAATGTGATCACGTGATGATGTGGCATTTGGCGAGCTCAAAGTTTCAGTGCACTTCAACCTGAGATATGGTGTAAACAAGAAGCATCTTAACAACACAAACCAACAGAGAAAGACTGGGGGAATGATGCGCTAACAAGGTTGATCAGGTAAGATTCAACCTTAGGACCTTTGAGTTGAGACCTTACCCCATGCTTCATCCACTCTGCCACAGTGATTCCCAACAGCAGAGGAGCAGAACACAGGAATTTAGAGGGTGAGTGGTGGTGTGAGCAGAAAAAAAAGGAACGTCCACAAAATAGTTTACTTCGGACTTCACGACTGTTGCTACTTTATTGAGCAAAACACCACATTATATCTAGAGCACTGGAAAAGAGAGTAACGACACCATTGACTCCCGTGGTAAGGGTTTAAGGGTTTAAGGGTTTTGCGCCCAGAGTGGCAGGATATGGGTGTTGCAAAAGTGCCCAGAAAACCCATTCACTCCAATGTATGTGTGTTGCCCACTTGCTTGTAAATTGATGAAAACGGCCGTGATTTTGTTTTTAGGTGTCTTGGTCATATCAAATTACACTTATAATTTGTTTATTATAAAATGTAGATTGAAACATTCATGTAGGAAACTGTTTTTCTTCTTTTTTTTTAACTCGCCTATGTGTTAATGTTTATCTGTAAGGGGTCCTCAATGATGCTATTAACGTGGGTGATCTATAAATGTCCTTAAATTTTTGATAACACCATACTTGCTCATTCACCAACAATGCAGAGATGTCAGTTCTTGGGCGCTTTTGCAAAACCATATTCCTCCACCAGGAGGCGCTTCCATTGGACCAATGCTGTCGTTACTCTCTTATTCCAGTGCTCTAGTTATATCGTACGTGACAGCCCTCTCCACCTTATTGGCTCCAACAACGCCACTGGATGCCTCCGTCGCCATGCTGGCACCGCCCTCACCATGGAACTCGGGCTTCTTTAGCCGTGTAGAGAGCAGATGGACTGGTAGGCAGTCCAACGGGAGCCGTCCACCAAATGTTCGGGTGTAACAGTTTGTTCGTGAGTGGTGGTGTGAGCAGGAAAAAAAGAAACGTCAGCTCTTGTTAAAGCAGAAGTAAGGTGAATATTTGCGTTAATATAAGTCTTAAATAGTTCTATCTTCCGACAGCAATCACTTACATAGAGTGTTTGGTCTGAAACACGGGTCTGTCAGTCACTCTGCTCTGCTGTAAGCCGAGGAGAAAACTTTCCTTGTATCCTACAACCTTTATCCAATGAGGAGAGAGAACGGCATGAAGGGGCGGTCCTCTCTGTGTGTGCAGCCAAGGGATGCGCCTGAATGTGGTGACGTAGGGACGAGGACGGGGACTGCTAACTCCATCGGCTGACAAGAAGTTAGCCAAAACCACCGGATCGCTTACTTCTGCTTTAACATTTCCATGTTTCCCACATTATAAACTGTTTTCTTGTCTGTAACAACATCTATTGCACGTCTGCCCGTCCTGGGTGAGGGATCCCGCATCTCAATGAGTCCTTAGGGCGAAAGGTATATTCAATCTAACACTACAAAAAAAAGTAAAAATGCATAAAACTGATATTTCCCATAAACATTGTCTGACCTCAGACAGTTGTAAAATGTTAAAAAATGAAAAAAATACAAATAAAAAATAAAATAATAATAATAATCCCTTTCTAGCTAGAGAATATTTCATTTCTGGGCTGTTTTTTTTTTGCATAGAAATGAGTGTACATCACAAAAAAGGGTTAATTAATTAATTGTATTGTTTGAAATTAACAGTCATGGACTCAATGACTCCTTAACAGGGCGTGTAGAACCCGATAATGTAATAAATCCCCGATAATGTAATAACCCCAATAATGTAATAAAAAAATTCACTTGAGTGGATTGAAAATGTAATAAAACCTGATAATGTAATAACTTCCCAATAATGTAATAAAGTGCATTTCCCAATAATGTAATACAGCCAAGCCGAGGTAAACGCATCCTTAATGTCTTTTTCCGCCATCTTTGATTTGATCAAGAACCTTTGAAAGGCCTCTCTAGTCACAAATTTTGTCTAATCTTCTTGAAACGTCGCCCAGGTGATATTCAGACTATGACACACGAATGCATTCAGCATCTTCTTCAAATTCAAAGGCACTTAGCCGTGACAGCCAATCAAAATGTATTTTATATTCTATATTTACTTCAATTAGTCTATCTTCTAAAACATGGAGGGCAAATGAAGCTTTGGTTAGTGAAGTTATTTAATATTCAATAATGATAATACATTGTCTATTTGCTATTGGATTATGGATTATACACCAGTTCAGTATATCGCCACTAGATGGAGCTCTATTCTACCTCGAAGCTACTTCTACATACAGTTTTTCTGGCTTGGATCATGATCATTTCAAAAGGTATTGTATTACATCATCTCAAATTTTAAACTCAACAATTATGGACATTAATAGGTTATAAAGTTGTGAAGTTGTAAAGAACATAATATCAAACCAACATACTTGAACCATTCATGCATGTCCAACTTTCACCTGTTGGTGGCGCTCTGGAGCTTGTGTTGCTTACACAGAAATATAACCTTGAACACACCACTTGAAACCAAATAATGGGTGATCTCCTGTTAAATTATTATATTATTGGAGTATTATTACATTATCAGGTCGGCTAACCTGATAGAACCTGATAATGTAATAAATCCCAGATAATGTAAAAACCCCAATAATGTAATAAAAAATTGCACTTGAGTGGATTGAAAATGTTTACATCCATGCTGCATTTATTGAAAAAAAGAAAAAACATTTTTTTAAAAAGGGCACTTTTTAATACGAGGCAAAAAGGGCAGGGGCTCAAGCACCCTTTGGGCCCTATGTGTGCACGTGCCTGATAACAGTGCATGTAGAAGAAGGACTGTTGCTATTGGCAAAGAAGTATTTCAATTTCATCTGTCGAAAAGATTTAAACAGATCAACTGCATTCTTTTGGTACCTGTTAAAAATCTGGCAGCTGCATTTTGAATCGACTGTAGTCTTTGAATGTTGCGTTTACTAATACCAGAATACAGAGCATTACAATAATCTAGCCTGGATGTGATGAAGGCATGGATGACCTTTTCTAAATCAGCACGGGAAAGGAAGGGTTTACTTTTGGTCAACTGTCTTAGTTGGGAGAAACAGGACAGAAAAGGTTGGGAACCACTGGGCTAGTGTAATTCTTGTGTGTATGCTTATGTGTATGTGAATTAGAGCATGGCTACTAGGGACAGTTCACCCCAATTTTTTTTTTTTTTTTTTTTTTTTTTTCAGTGCAGAGTAGTGAACTGAGATACTGGGAGCTACAAACAAGCTTAAAATATAGATTTATTTAATTTTTGTCGGAACAATTTCTCATGTTGGGGCTACAAGAGGGACATTACAGACGAGCAGCATGGAGGTATTTGGATGTTTTTTGGTGTGTCTTTTTGGACAAAGAAAAGTGAGTTCCATTTGCAACCGTTATATGGACATGCAGTGCTGCACGGAGCCCCGCTGTAACTCAGAGAAGCCACGGAGGACTCTGAAACTTCTGCCAGCCCTTAGTCGACATGAGGGTTAGTAGGAGATAATGAGTGAAATTTGTATTGTGGGTGAACTATCACTTTAATAAATTAATTCGGGCTCGGTTCGGGTTGAGTTTGAAAGTCTCAAGCTTAATTTTTAGGCCTGTGCAGCCCTCTAGTGTGAATGTACGTGTGTCTCCCACTATGTGTCTCCATGTTCCTTGTTTTTATCATGGATAGTGCTTTGAGCTGCCGTGGGCATGACAAGTGTTATACAAATAAAGCCTGATTGATTAACTGAATATGGTCTAATAAGACCAAGTCACAGTTCAGTTCTTAGAGTCCTTGACCTGGAACAAACTCTTTGCCCAGTCGTATAGTTTAGTTTAGTTGTTCTCACTGGGCGAGTGTTCATGACAAGCTCAAACAACATCAGAGCATCTGATATTGTTTGAGCAGATTATTATGTAGATTTCACAGAAATATTCCACAACAGATGTAAGTGTTCAGATGATATCAGGTCCCTGTCCTTTGCAGATGGATTTGAGCGAGGTAACTTCAGGGTTAATTTAATTTTCGGACTACGACGGTGGTTCAGGTGATGTTCCAGCTCCGCCTCCTGGCCAATCAGTTCTCTGGAAAAATGGAAAAAAAAGCATGGATCTATAGATAGATCTATGGATATATATACATATATATAAACGGAAAGGTGAAATCCGGCGATCTGATTGGTTGTTAACCGTGGTATAGTGAGCATATACCACCTGTCATGATATATTGCTTATACTTATATATATATATATATATATATATATATATATATATAGGATATAGGCCTATGTGTGGCTCCTTCTCCTCAGGCTCAGAATACGTATATACCATGGTCTGGGTGAATACTCAATTCTGATTGGCTGTGGGGTGTCCATTAAAAAGTGATAATGGATACCCATAAAGATGTTCCGGTCAAATCGTCCTCTTTTCTCGTCTATGACACAGCAGCATCTCTCAGCGCTACCCTATTTTCTGCCCCCCCACCACCCCAGCATCCGCCTGTAGGCCTGTAGGCCTCGGGTTAAGATAGTCGCTCATCACTCCCATATACTTTAATGAAATATCTCTCTCTCTATATATATATATATATATATATATATATATATATTTATATTCTGAGCCTGAGGAGAAGGAGCCACAGAACAATGTCAACAAGGTCACAGCTGATCCTGGGTCTGTTATCCTGGTTCCTACATACCTTGTGATCCTGGATCTAATTCAGGACCAGGAGGGGACAACTGAAACTGATCATCTGGTGGATCAGTCTCAGCTTGAGGTGAATTCTGCTCTGTGAGTTTTCTACGATTTCTATAGACGATAAAAGCAGCAGCAGCAGCAACAAACAGAGCAGTCAGACCTAATCCCAATCCAACTCGTCCACTGCTGTCTCCTCCCTCCTCTGTGTCTCCTGCAGAGAGAAGCAGAGTGAGGTATCAGCTGTTAGGTAGGTGATAGGGATGGGTATCGCTTAGGTGTTATCTGATATCGGTGCCAAACCGGTACTTTTGAAATGGTGCCAGTGCTTAAAGAATGAAAAGCACGCATACTTTGTCCAAAAACGGTGCCTTTTCATTTTTAAGTCATTTTATAAATTGAACAGAATATTAATCTAAACTAGAAAATTTCCTCTGCGAAATTTTAGAGGGCCACGGGAGCTACGGCCGGTTTTGCCATTTCTGTCAACATGGGACTCAAACCCACAATCTTAAGTTCAAGACAGAGCTGATCAGACACATGATCATCTTTCTATAAGCACTGATATGAAGGAGCTGTAATTACATTAGGTTACGTGTGTGTGTGTGTGTGTGTGTGTGTGTGTGTGTGTGTGTGTGTGTGTGTGTGTGTGTGTGTGTGTGTGTGTGTGTGTGTGTGTTTGTGTGTGTGTGTGTGTGTGTGTGTGTGTGTGTGTGTGTGTGTGTGTGTGTGTGTGTGTGTGACTGACTTGACACATGTTATGAGCTGCATCCTGTGTCAGTCTGATTTAGCGTGTGTGTGTTTATAAACATGTTAACGCGCTCCGGGTGGATTGTTCATAAACCTTAACTAAATCAGAGGTTACTACGGCAACTTGAGGTGGTTGCCAATGACGATAGGGGCCCCCCAGGCTGAGGCAGACAGAAACGTCGAGAAAAAGAGCGATTTTCTGCCTCTGCACATGGTCTCGCATTTAGGCTTACTCTGACAAAACGGTAACTCCTATCAGAAAAAACCCAGACATGGAGCGTCACAAGGACTTCCTGAACAATTCGGTACGATTTGGTGTTTCTACAGTAAATATTTTTGCTGAAATGCGTGATTTTAACACAGAGGTCCGTTCTGCTTCTCGCAGAAAATCTTTGTATTGGAGTCAATGAGGAGCAGAGACAGACGTGGCCGCACTTAGAGGCTGATAATTCAGATTTTGTAAGTCTCTCTGATATTTTGAGCACATTGTGAGACACAGCACAAGTTTGTCTACATATTAGGAAAAAATCATGTGTGTAGAGCGTAAATTGTGGCCAGGAGGAGTGTGGAAAGAGAAAAGTTTCAGACGATTTCAGACAACTTCACTCTATCCGTTGATGTCACGCACTCTGACACGAACATTCCGTGCAATACACACCCATTATAATCTCATAATTTCTCCAAAAATGATCATGGTCATTGATCAGGGATTGATCAAAAACTATAATACCTATCAAAACGTGGATTAATACACCAATACACAAGACTTGTGTCTACTGTTTAAAGTTCAAATGGAGTCTCTAGGTGAAAGTATGCCTGAGCAGTAGACGTTTGTAAAACTCCAATGATTGTTCTTTTTTGCTCTTTTTTTTCTGCCCGTCCCATTGACTTCAGTGCAAAATTTTGCGCGTTCACGACTTACGTCGGGAAAAATTTGTGAACTGTTCATTCCTTACTGTCCTACCAGAGCACTCCGCTCCCAGAATGCAGGTCTGTTAGTGACTCCCAGTATCTCTAAAAACAGACTGGGAGGTAGAGCCTTCAGTTACCGGGCTCCTTTACTGTGGAACCAGCTCTCTCCATGGGTCAAAGAGGCAGACACTCTAACTACATTTAAGTCTAGACTTAAGACCTTCCTTTATGACAGAGCTTTTAGTTAGGGCTGGTTCAGGTAGCTCTGAACCATTTTATAGCTACGCTGCTATAGGCTTAGACTGCTGGGGACACATCTGGTTACACAGAGCCCTCTCCTCCTCTTCTCTTCTCTCCTCTCCTCTCCTCTCCTCTCCTCTCCTCTCCTCTCCTCTCCTCAGTATATTTTTGAACTGTCATTTTCTGCTGTACTTTGTAGTTTGGCCTTGGTGTCTCGCACTCTCTCTGTGTTTCCTCAGATCCACCGGAGCTCCATCTCTCTGCACCAGCCGCCGCCTGCATCGCCCCCCCCTCCCTCCCCTTCCCCTGCTGTTAGACCGGCCTCCCCTTCCTTCCCATGGACCAATCTGCCACCCAGCCCTCCCATCGAGCTGGCCAGCTCTCCCTGCCCCCCCCCCCCCCGCCCCCTCCCCTC
The DNA here is from genome assembly GCF_045865225.1 of Trachurus japonicus. Classification (NCBI taxonomy): domain Eukaryota; kingdom Metazoa; phylum Chordata; class Actinopteri; order Carangiformes; family Carangidae; genus Trachurus; species Trachurus japonicus. The sequence continues at coordinate 36,644,544 of NC_140907.1, forward strand.
ACCAGAGACTGCCTTCATCAACTCCTGCTAACATTTCCATATTTCGCACATTCTGTGACAAACTGTAAACTGTTTTCTTGTCTGTAACAACATCTATTGCACGTCTGTCCGTCCTGGGTGAGGGATCCCTCCTCTGTTGCTCACCCTGAGGTTTCTCCGACTTTTCCCTGTTAAAAGGGTTTCCATGGAGTTTTTCCTCAGTCGATGTGAGGGTCTAAGGACAGAGGATGTTGTTACGATGCCATGTAAAGCCCTTTGAGACAAACTGTTTGTAAAAACGGGCTATACAAATAAAATTGCCTTGCCTTGCCTTGCCTTGTTGAGAAAATTAATAGCACACCGATCCCAATCAAACCGCATGTTTTGATAAGGAAAAAATTTACCAACGAAAAAAAATACATTAACAGCAAACTGTCATAATTATAAAAATAAAAAAACACAGCAACACCAGCAGCACACCATATCATTTTTTTTTCTTGCCGATGTTAGAAAAGCATAAAACACACATAGCTACCCACACAGACACCTACAGCTGTGCAAAGCTGGGTGAACAATACAGGGTCATCCCTATGTTCCCCGGGTCCTATGTTCCCCACTTTGTATGGGACCGGGGAACATAGAACCCTTTTTCTAAAAAAGAGTTCTATGTTCCCCGCTTTTTCCCAAAAGGGTCCTATGTTCCCCACTGTGTCCAGACCGGGGAACATAGCACCCTTTTTTAGAAAAAGGGCTCTATGTTCCCCGCTTTTCCCCAAAAGGACCCAGGGAACATTCAATTTTTGGTCCCATATCTGAAAGTGGAGTTGTGACTTTGCAGATTTTTGCCTATTTCTGAGTGAGAAGTTGAGCTGTGACATTGAGTGAGAAATGTAGGCTACGCCCTGGCTACTTGGCCAAAGGGATGTCCCTTTGGGTGACTGGTAAGCGCACATGACTCTTACCCGGGAGGGTCTTCACCTTGCCACATTTAGTAAAAAGACCAGGTAGAGGCTAGACAGGCCAGATAGATAGAGAGAGTCCAGATAAGTAGAGAGAGTCCATCGACCAGCAACAGCGGGGAACATAGTACTCTTTTTTTGGAAAAGGGTCCTATATTCCTCGGTAACAGTAGGGAACATAGGGCCCTTTTTCAGAAAAAGGGTCCTATGTTCCCCAGTATGTATTGCGACCGGGGAACATAGGACCCTTTTTGGGAAAAACTGGGAACATAGGACCCTTTTTCAAAAAGAGGGTCCTATGTTCCCCCATAGGGAACATGGGACCCGGGGAACAAAGGTACGCTCCTGAAGAACACAACAGAGTCTGGACTCTGGGACTTGTGGTGGCATTTTTTATGAGAAATGACATATAAGCCTGACAACAACAAGACCAATGAAAAGAAAGTTATGCCACCTTTAAAGACTGAGTGTGAACTGTGATATCATGTCATTAATAATCACCATTTAATGTTACTATGTGTTGATTTAAATAGTTAGAATATACTTATTTCTTGTGTTTTATGCTGTTTCACCCCACCATAGCTTTACCATCACTGATTGGCCTACAAAAATCATACCATGCCCTTTTGGAGTGCAAGGCAAAAGTGCCATGTGAGTCATGAGACAAGAGTGAACTATGTATGACCCTTGTAACACCTGGTGTTATGTTGAAAGTTGTTATGCTAGTGCAAATGTGACAAGGCTAACATGCTAAGCTAAGAAACGGGATCACAAAATCCCATGTATGTCTATGGGAAGCCTCTCTGAATACATTGGGAGAAGGGCTTCATTTGGATAGCATGTTAGCTAAAATCACGAATCTAGCTGAAGATAAGGTCAAGCCATGGGAAAGTACCCAAGTTACACACACAACAGTATATAAGCCACACTCAAATGATGTGAAAGTCGGTCACTTCTACCCTTCTGCCGACACTGTGTCTTTTTCAGATACTTTGTATCTTGTAGAGTGACTCGGGGCGTTAACTTGTGTCTACGTTGTCTGAGAGTGAATAAAAGACGACCCTGCTTCAGATCCATCCCTTTCCAGTGTTTTATTGGAGTCTTCAAAGTTATTACAATAGAGTGATGCCAAGTAAGTTTAAGGCCCAAAAGATATAAACTTATTTGCTTCATTAGACTCACCTGACTGAATCTGCAGGTGGACGATGCTGATGAGCTCAGTGTTACCAGATCTTTTCCTGCGGTTTGTTTTTCCCTGGACGACTCGACACTCGTATGTTCCTGTGTCGTCTGTGGTCACGTTCTTCAGAACGATGGACACGTCTCCGTCCTTCATCTCTCCGTCCTCCAGCTCCACACGGTTCTGATAAGATGGAAGCTGGTTGTGTGGATCAGGTTTACCGTCCCGGTACAACAACACGTATTGTTGTTCCAGTTCAGGTCTGGTCCACTCTACAACTATGATGTCAGTGTTGCTGGGAGCTCGACAGGGCAGAGAGACCGACTGTCCAGGTTCAGCTCTGATGATGTTCACTGGGAATGAAACAGAGAAACACACACACACACACACACACACACACCTGAGCATCAGGAGCAGTGATGTCATTCTGAGCAGGTTCATATGAACAAACTCACCTTGAACCTTCAGGGTGATGTTTCTAGTTTGTTCAGTTCTGTTTTGTCCTTTGCCGTTTACAACGCGACACTCGTATCTCCCGGCATCGTTGAAGGTCACGTTCTTTAGAACCACAGAAACGTCTCTGTCCTTCATCTCTGGATCTTTCAGTTCCACTCGACCACGATAAGACGGATGCTGGAACTTTTCAATTGGACGGTTCTGTCTATAGACAAAGACGTAACGCTCTGACTTCAGGTCTGGTTTGCTCCATGTTACCAGCGTGATCTCAGCATTGCTGGGGCCTTGACATGGAAGAGTGGCGTCTTCTCCAGGTTTCACTGTCACTGTGTATAACAAAAAACAAAGACAAACAGGAATTTCGGGGCTAGTGTGGGTCCCAAGGTAGCTTCTACATGTGGCCTGGGGGAGCTGGAAATCAAACGGCTGACCTTCTGGCTGGTGGACGATCTGCTCAACCTCCTGAGCCACAGCTCATTAATCTAATGAATCAAATAATTAAATCTAACAACATGTGGATAGCACTCAACCATCCAATTACTGCCACGTGTAATTATCCTTCGTTAAAATTAGAAATCCTACAAAAAAGCATTCATCTATCCTATTCAGTTGAACAACGCATTTCGTTTGTAGCGTCGTCAGGTTCGCCTCTGGCATTGCTGGGTGTGTTCATGTACCTTCTGGTCACATGACCCAAAACATCCACAAATGGCAATAAAACCCATAGGTATAATATATCTGTGTGATATGAACAATATAGCAACACTCAAATAAAACAGAACCAATACTTCCAACACATACAATAGAACACAATACAATACACAATACAGTGCACCTCGCACTTTTTCACATTGCACTTTATTATTTCATTTCATTTCATTTCATTTCTTTATTTATTGAATTGGGACAGTGCACATTCATCAACACTGACGCATTAAGTACCAGTGTAAATGTGCCGGACTTAGCACAACTGCTAAATTTCAGCCGCAGTCCCAAGGCAGGTTTCTAAAAAACATAACACAGAATTTTAAAACCTTGTGATGACAAGTCATACAGTGGACAATTACAAGACAGAGCACAGACAGACAATATCAAGGCAAAACAGACGCAGACAAACAAAATAAGAACAGACAAATTTGACCCACAGTTAAAGAACAATATACCATACATGCCCGGGAACAGACATCAGTTTTAAACAGTAAACATTGTGTAAACATTATCTCCCCATCATAGGCCTCTGTCAGTATATCTGTGCTTATTAGGGCCACGGGCCATCGCACCGGGCACTGGTCCCTGCAGCTATGAGATTATAATGGGTGTGTATTGCACGGAATGTTCGTGTCAGAGTGGGTGACATCATCGGTTAGAGTGGGAGAAAGCCGAGAAAAAAGATTTTTTTCTCTTTCCACACTCGGCCCAGCCACAATTTACACTCTACACACATCATTTTTTCAGAATTTGTAAGACAAACTTGTTATCTATCAATTCATGTGCTCAAAATATCAGAGAGACTTACAGAATTGACAGAATCAGCCTCTGAGTGCGGCCACGTCTGTCCCTGCTCCTCATTGACTCCAATACAAATATTTTCTGAGAGGAGCAGAACGGCCTGATGTTTTAAAACTGCCAGCGTCTCCAAAATATTTACTGTAGAAACACCAAATCGTACCAAATTTTTCAGGAAGTCCTTAGAGCACCGTTGATCTGTGTTTTGTTCTGATAGGAGTTACCGTTTTGTCACCGTAAGCCTTTTGCGAGACCAGTGCAGAGGCAGAAAATCGCTCTTTTTCTCAACGTTTCTGTCTGCCTCAGCCTGGGGGGGCCCTATCGCCGTGGTAACCACCTCAAGTTGCCGTGGTAACCTTTGATTCTCAGGCCAGAGCTCGTTAACTTCATAAACAATCCCCCTGGTGCTCGTTTAAATGTTTATAAACACAGACACAGCTAAATCAGACTGACAGTATTATTGTTGATGTCTGTGTCTGTGTTGATGTCTGTGTCAATGTATGTTGACATTTTTAATTGTTTTTAATAATTTTTAATTGCACATTTGGAGTTTGTGGAAACGTAATTTTGATCCCCTGTGTAACTGACAATTACATAGTGTGACTGACAACAAAGTTTACTAAACTAAACTAAACTAAATAGAATAGCCTCATTACGTAATAGGTAGGTATAACAGGTCAAATTGATCAGATGTAAAAGTAAACAAAGCCTAAAGACAACACCCCTAGTTCCAACGTCTATGATGGCGATAATGCGTCTGAAAAGCTGGTGTCACCCGCAATAACAGAAACAGTTCACAAAGTATCGAAGGTAATTTCATCTTGCCCTACGTTGGAAGTCTGCCTTTGACCTCGCTCCAATTTAAGGGGTAGTTTTAACGGTTGAAAAGCACTTCCCCTCGCTCTTAAAAGAATTGGAACACACTACCCCTAGGGGAGAGTGGGGTAATGTGAGACACCCCCTGTATCTAGAAAGCGGAACACATTTATCATCATCTGACCATTATGTTTTCAAGGCCCTTCCATTTCCCCATGGCCATGAAGGAGAGGACCTCATGATGCTGTGGAAAGCATGTTTTTTTCACAAAAATATGATTTTTGCATGTAAAAGTAAATTTTCTTGCTGTCAACTTAATCAACTGTTGATGATGAACTACCAACACATAAAACCATGTGATGATGCTGGCTGAAAATTAACCTGAATTTCTAAGAGATTTTTTCTACAATGGGGGTGTTGGGGTAAAGTGAGACAAATGCTGTGGGGTAAAGTGAGACCATGGATGTGTTATAATAAATCCATGAGTGAGACACTGTGAGCACCACACACAAAGATTTACGCTAGAATCTCGTCCCCCAAGCCAGAAATCTTGCGTGATCAAGCATGATCTGTAGCCACACTGCTTTGTTATGCTATGTGCTCTCAGTCAGCTCGCTTCTTTATTGGTTAATTAACTGAATTTTAGTCACATTCCACTTTGTCGGCTCCCCCCACACACGAGGACTTTTGATCAAAATGGTCACATTGTCGGGTCCTACAATCTGACCCCCAGACTATCTAACTAACTAATCTGTCATTTGAATGTTAATTAAAACATTTTGTGTTGTATTTGATTTTGTTCTTGAGTCACTTTGTGTTGAGAAAACAAAAGTGCTTAATTGACCAATCCCCATGATTCTGTTGCTAGTCCGACATTAGTTTTGGGAAGTGTGGTTGTCAAGCTAGCTGTCACTGTTACAACATGTGTTGTCATGGTAGTTTCAGAGTGGAAAAAGTAAGTGGATCAGTTTACCCCACTGATTTCTCTGGTTTGTCTCAGTTTACCCCTGCGCTGGGGTAAAGTGAGACACAAGACCACTTTTTTTAAAACTATCATATTTTCACTGCCCTTCGTCCTAAATACATTCTGATAATTTCCATTGCTAGGCAACATCCTGAATTAATGGGAAATGTGTAAATTTGACTGATAAATCATTTTAGCTCGCTTAGAGGGGAGCAAATGCAAAAAGTGTCTCACTTTACCCCACTCTCCCCTACACGAGAACGCGCTAAACCGGGTGCTAGGGTCCCTGTGAAACTCTGAGCCGAACAACAAGAAGTGGTCGCCATTTTGTGACAGAGAGCGACTGACGACAGTAACTAGAGAGTTCAGGTCCTTACCTCCAGAGCACAGATACAGAGAGAGACACAGGAGAGAGACTGTCGGCACTAAAGAGGAACACATCTTCGACTATTTAAAGTCAATCAGTATCAAACGCCCAGTTGGTAAAATGCGACTTGTGGCGAGTCTATCTACTTCCTCCTCTTTGACTGAACTCCTCGCCCGCGTGGAGGAGCTGAACGATGAAGACGTAGCATCCCGTTGAAGGCGTGAAGGCGTGACGTCATGACGTTACCGTAACACGCGCTCCCATTCTCTGAACCATCACACTGACGTATTTCCATGAAAAATGAATTCTCAGAAAATGGTGTTTAATGTCTCCAGATTGCAGAATCAAATGCAACCGTGCAAACATTGCACAGGAAAACACACCTTTTTGCATCCTGACCACAGTTCAGTGGTGAAACAGAGCAGAGCCACCAACACCTCTGCCCAGTTCCTGTTTCAAAGTGTGAAGGAGGAAGGTTTAATAAGAGCTGATCAGACAGCAGCTGCGACTTGGTTGAAGAGTCAGGATGGAGGAATCATCTCTGCTCAAGCTGCTCTGTGAGTCAAACTGCTGCAACTCTGTTGTTTTACACAAATAGCCTGTTTGTCTCATATCACTGTTGTGTCTCTGCAGGTCTGATGCCTCTGCTCTGCTGCACGACGCACACAGGTGAGTGAACTCCTGCTGGTCACCGCTGATTGTTGTGTGGAAACTAAATGAAGAGAAGAGGGAGACTTACTCTAGAACATGAATGTGACACTAATATACTAAACAGCACTTATAACAACATTAACATTAGATTTAGATTTAGATTTTATTTGTTTGCACAATTAAAAATTACACGAGTAAAAGTAACAGTTTTGACAATTTAAAGTGCAGGAAGAGACGAAAACTCAAGGAGCTTATCAGGTGCCTCCGACTAACAATAAAATATAATATCATACTAAGGAAAGCAAAATATACAAATGAGCAATCAAAAAAATATTTAGATGATAGAAATAAATGAAAAATTTGGTGGTGGTGGAAGAGTGGAGCTGATGTGGAGTGCCAACTAGAATGGCTTCTGTTTTGGAACCGTTGAGTTGAAGGAAATCTAGCTTCATCCACGCCTCTATCTCCTCCAGGCAGGTGGTCAGGGTGGATGTTGGCAGGGGAGCAGTGGAAGTGGGAGTTGTGTGTAGGTAGAGTGACCTTACCTAGGGGAAGCAGGTAGAGGGTGAAGAGGGTGGGGCCCAGCACAGATCCCTGGGGGACACCACAGATGACCTTGTGGGTGTCTGACCTTGCTTTGCCCAGGGTGACATGGACAGTTCTGTTGGTCAAGTAGGAGGTGAACCAGTTTAAAACGTTGGCTGAGAGTCCAATGGTATTAGATTAGATTAGACTAGATTAGATTAGAAAACTTTATTGATCCCCAAGGGGAAACTGCTTTGCCATGCAATAAAAACACAAACATCCACTTAACAAACAATACAAACATTCCATACCATTGCACAAAACTTATCAACATGATTGGATACTTCATACAACAGAGTAGGCTGCTCAAAGCAAGTGATTTAAATTGATATTAATATAGGCAAGGATAAATAAATAAATAAATATAAGAAAATATACACCTCCAGAAGATTAAAAAACAACAACAACAACAACAACAACAACAACAATAGACAGCCGCTATTTGTGGTTAAAATATCTGACTGCTGCAGGAAAGGAGCGTCTGAGTCGTTCAGTAGAACACCGAGGCATCACTAACCGCTCACTGAAGGAGCTTTTAAGATCCCTAAATATAATATAATAATAATATAAAATATATGTTGCAGGCGGTGGAGGAGGATGTTGTGGTCAACTGTATCAAAAACAGCTGTTAGGTCGAGGGGGAAGTAGCCTCGTAAACCAGCCTCTTGCGGAAATGCATTTCATTTCATTTCGAGTCTGGACTCATCCCCCCTGTAAGCGTTTGGGGTGGGCGGGAGTAGTAGCGTTGACAGACAACCCCATTCAGCCAATCAGCAAGTTGGTGTAGTGACGGGGGCTTTGCACCAGTCGGTCCCTGATTGGCCAACGTGCTGTGTCAATCACAGCGGCGATGCTGATTGGCTCGGCCTTCTGAGGGTTTCAGGCCAAACGCTTACAGCGGGAATGAGGCCAGACTCTCCCTCGGAATGAAATGAAATGCATTTCCGCGAGAGGCTGGTTTACGAGGCTAGATGAGAAGAGATGGAGAACCAGAATCTGATGTCATCAGAAGGTCATTGGTGACCCTGACCAAGGCTGTGGCCCAATTCCAATCCGACCCCCCACGGACTCACTGACTTAGAGGCGCGTTCACGGGAAGTCCGTGAGTGTGTGAGTTCTGTTCCGTTGTCAGATCATCAAGTCAGTGAGTCAGTGAATGAGCCCTTACTGCCCCCCCCCTCCTTACCGTAAGTCAGCACCGATGCTGACTTTGGGTAGGGGAATTACCCACAGTTCATAGCGTTGTGAAGTCAAACACATGAGATGCCGTCGGAACGCAAGTGTTCAAAAAAAAAAGAAAAGTAAATTAACACACGTAGTCAGAGAGAGCTCCGCCGCTCTCTTTATTGTTAATGGACAAGAGCAACAACCAAAAAAAAGAAATAAATAAAAAGAAAAGAGTAAGTTTACTGTCAGTATTAACGTGCAGTTTGTGATTATTGATGATGATTTGATCAGATCTGATCGGGGAACATTTTGTTTTGAGTCCGTCCCCCTCACACACCTTTAGTACAGCGGTTAAGCCCTCAAATCAAGGGGAATTGTGCACTTTTTGAAAGAAACATGAAACTTCTACCATAGTTAGTTTATACCATGAGGTTTATTTTAAGATCGGGAGGGAAGTCAGATTTGACCTCTGAGGCCCGGGAGAGGTCAAATCCAAGATGGCCGCCAATAATATTCAAAAATGCCTATCGCTGGAACCAAACACAGTAGAAAAACACTTAAGGTGTGATTTCCCACTACCTTTTGGGTGTCCATTCTGTTGGTGATACCTTTGAGACCAATAGAATTCAAGAAAATGCATTTAGATCAATGTGGAGGTCAAATAATGCAGACATAGGGAGGTGAACGGTGCAAAAAGGTAGTTTATTTCCAAAATAATAGCCTAACAGTGATGATGATGTTAATAATGATGATAATAGTGCCAATAATAATAATCATTATCATAATAAGTTCTTTTTTTTAACTGATTTATTATTATCTCATTGGCTGCCAGCCATTTTCAGAGCAGAGAGCTGCATACTGCCAGCCGTTTTAGAGCATTTTTTACAGACCCTTTCAAGACCCACAGAATATTGTGTTCATGTAAACATGTAAACACCAAAACTACCAAGATTAAGAGTAGACTCTCTTCTTTCATTAGGAAAAAAAAGTTTGTTTCTACCTTTTTCCATTCTTTAGTAAACGGCAGTAGAACATTGGCTGGTTTCGCCAAAAACACCTGTTTTTGACCAAAACACATTCAAGAAAATGCATTTATGTAAAGGTGCAAATCTGCAATTTAATAATACTGTCGCCCTCCTCTTTCCGCGGAGAGAGGGGTGGTGTCCGACTGCCAGCCGTTTTAGAGCATTTTTTACAGATCTTTCAAGACCCACAGAATATTGTGTTCATGTAAACACCAAAACTACCAAGAGAAAGAATAGACTCTATTCTTTCATTAGGAAAAAAAGTTTGTTTCTACCTTTTTCCATTCTTTAGTAAACGGCAGTAGAACATTGGCTGGTTTCGCCAAAAACACCTGTTTTTGACCAGAACACTGAGAAAACAAGCTTTTTGTGGAAAGAAACATGTCAAGCAGAACAGTGACTTTGAAGTTAATATACAACAGAAACAACATGTCTATAGACATCAATGGCAGCCAATGAGTTAAAGAGACACTGTCTCTCGGCTCTGTTCGTGGCACTAGTACACCACAGCCGCTTGTTACTCTCTCCCTGGCTCTCAGGCTCCGGTCCACTTGGTGCTCCTCCTCCTCTATCCTTGCCTGACTGAGGGCTGCCACCGTGCCCCTGGTCCACCGGTGAGGGATGAGGGGGACTGCCAACTGGGGGCCCACACCCTCAGACCGACAAAAGCTTGGATCATGGGCTGACTTTCAAGAGATCGCAGCGGGGGAGCTGCTCTGCTACGTACAAAACCCTGACCCAGAATCAGGTCGTCTGCAAGTGATTTAGCACCAGGTTCTCCACAAACATGCGGCGCGAGATTGGAGAGGACCGGCGGACCACCATCCGGCCACGCGCCAACCCTGTCACCAATGGCTCTACTCGCTGTAATCAAAACCCGGTTGTCAGGGGGTTTCGCTAGATAGTAGGTAGGGACAGTGGGAATCTCGTTCATCCATTCATGTGTGTCACTAATTAGATGACGAGGCATTTGGCTACTGGGTCATACGGTTTTCCGTGTTTACCTGCACGTCAGGCGCCATCGTGAGTACTACGACATGATACAGCCCATACGGACCCATTTCTGCATCAGCAGCTGGTCCGCCACCTTCTATAATCATTACGAGCCCAAACTGCCCCCAGCTGACCGCCAGCCGGTGGGATGCAGCCAGGCGGGGTTCCCGTTATAGAGGGCCAGCCAGCGTCGTGTAGAGGTCCCCTCAGGGCACCAGCCACCCTTGCGGCCGTCCCTCATCCCTTTGAGGACCAGCTTGGCTCCTGGAGAGGGCCGTAGTCCTCAATCCTGGAACGGCCATACCTAAAACGTGACGTCAGCCGACTGCCTTCCACTGATTGGGCAGAGCGTTGTCACTGGAAGAGTCGTGAGCGCGATGTCCGACATGAGAATTCATCTGTACCGAGACCGTTGTTATTCCTTCACCCGAGTTAAATGATGCTGTGTGGAAAACCACGCTGTGGTCCGTAATCGAGGAACAGACAAGTGAGTTTGGAGCTGACGAGAAGATCGAAAATAGAGAGAGAAACAGTGTGGCCTTGCGATCCCCCCACCCCTGCTGAGGAGGAACTAGAGAACTCAGCTGTAATGGAAAAGCACCTTTACTGAGCCGTGCCGTGACTGTGTAGTGGAAAAGTGCCAATAGTTACTCCCTCCGTTTACCTGCACTTCATTAAATTTCTTCACTTTGACATTCAAAGTAGAGTTCTCAACGGGCCTGAAAATTACAACCCGACCTGACTCGGCCCGTGGGTTTTAAGCCCGGACCCGACAGAGCTCGATACACCAGCATTAGTTGTCTGGCCAAACCCAGCCCAGCCCAACAAAAAAAAAGAAAACTAAACTAAAAAAGTGAAATGCTTTCTTTGCAGCGAGAGCAGATGGTGCCAGTGACGCAGCAGCACCTTATCAGTGGGTGAAACTGATTCAATTTCGGCCACAAAAACATTGTGGTTTTTTGGAGATACACACAGCATCTCGTGCCAAACCAACCCGACCCATCGGCCTTACTCGGGTTTGGGTTGAAATTGAGAACTCTAATTCAGAGTACTGGGCGAAAGCACATTGTGTCAACTCCCCTCCATGGGCCTTTGCAATGCTTCCACACAGCGTCGGACACCACCCCTCTCTCCGCGGAAAGAGGAGGGCGACAGTATTATTAAATTGCAGATTTGCACCTTTACATAAATGCATTTTCTTGAATGTGTTTTGGTCAAAAACAGGTGTTTTTGGCGAAACCAGCCAATGTTCTACTGCCGTTTACTAAAGAATGGAAAAAGGTAGAAACAAACTTTTTTTTCCTAATGAAAGAAGAGAGTCTACTCTTAATCTTGGTAGTTTTGGTGTTTACATGTTTACATGAACACAATATTCTGTGGGTCTTGAAAGGGTCTGTAAAAAATGCTCTAAAACGGCTGGCAGTATGCAGCTCTCTGCTCTGAAAATGGCTGGCAGCCAATGAGTTAATAATAAATCAGTTTAAAAAAAGAACTTATTATGATAATGATTATTATTATTGGCACTATTATCATCATTATTAACATCATCATCACTGTTAGGCTATTATTTTGGAAATAAACTACCTTTTTGCACTGTTCACCTCCCTATGTCTGCATTATTTGACCTCCACATTGATCTAAATGCATTTTTTCTATTGGTCTCAAAGGTATCACCAACAGAATGGGCACCCAAACATTAGTGGGAAATGACACCTTAAGTGTTTTTCTACCGTGTTTGGTTCCAGCGATAGGCATTTTTGAATATTATTGGCGGCCATCTTGGATTTGACCTCTCCCGGGCCTCAGAGGTCAAATCTGACTTCCCTCCCGATCTTAAAATAAACCTCATGGCATAAACTAACTATGGTAGAAGTTTCATGTTTCTTTCAAAAAGTGCACAATTTTCATGCTTAGCCGCTGTACTACTTGTGCGTGTTGAAAGTACGTAAATTATCGGTCCAAGACCGGAGTCAACAACATGTTGTTGTCAAGGTAACGTGTGGTGAGAGTGGGTAAGTGCTGTTCCATTCATGTTTACAGCATCTGGACCCTCACAGACTCTCACACTCTGTCACTTAGAGCTGACGTCACTTTAGTCAGTGAGGGTTCAGGGCTCGAGTCTTTAGGGGGCGGATTGGAATTGGGCCTGTTTCTGTGCCATGGCCCTGGCGAAAACCAGACTGAAACTTCTCAAAAAGATTATTGTGTTTGAGGTGATTGTGAAGTTGTGCAGCGACTATTTTTTCCAGAACTTTTGACAGGAATGGCAGGTTTGAAATGGGTCTGTAATTGGAGAGGATTTCTGGGTCCAGGGTGGATTTTTTCAGCAGTGGTCTGATGACAGCGGTTTTTAATGCAGGTGGGATATAGCCAGCCAGGAGGGAGTGGTTTATGATCTTGGTGATGACAGGAGATATGGCAGAGATGTTGGCCTTCAGCAGGGCTGAGGGGAAGGGGTCCAAAGCACAGGTGGTTGGTTTCATTTTTCTGGCAATATCCTCCACCTCTCCCTGTGTGATGTTGAGGAAGGAGCAGAGAGGCTGGACATTCTCAGGTAGTGGGTCGGCAGTTTGGGGGGGCGGACCAGCAGTGGTGGAAAGATGTGAGCGGATGTTGGCGACTTTTTGTCTGAAAAAAGTGATGCGCATGTTGCACCTCTCCTCAGTGACCCCAGAGTGGGAGAGTGGTGGGGGTTTGAGAAGGTGATTTATTGTTGAGAAAAGTTGTTTTGAGTTTCCCGGGCTGTTGTTGATGATGGTGGAATAAAACCTGGACCGTGCGTTACTCAGAGCTTCTGCGTATGCCTTCCTGTGCTCCTTGTACACCTGTTTGTGAACAGTCAGCCCGGAGGCCTTGAGCCGCCGCTCGAGGACACGCCCAGCCGCCTTCATCTTACGCAGCTCGCAGGTGTACCAAGGTGCTGAGCGCGAGAAGGAGACTGTCCTGGATGTTAAAGGGGCGTGGAGGTCCAGTAGCCTGCTCAGGGACTGGTTGTAAGAATCCACTGAGTCGGCAACAGAGAGGAAGTCAGTAGAGCCAGAGGGGAGAAATTGAAGGTCCAGGGCCAGGGCATCCGCATTAATCTTTTTCAGATTTCCGAATTAGATCTGCCGCTTGGGTTTGGTGTAGGGGGAAGGAAAAGGCAGCTCCATTGACACTACCTTGTGGTCAGAAACACCTCTATGACACACAGCTGCAGCGTAAAGCCAGCGCTATTCGTAATGACTGCTCACATCCTTTGCATGGCGAGTTCCAGCTCCTTCGCTCTGGCTGTTGTTTTGTGGCCCCTAAGGGCAGGACAAAACGGTACAGAAGTAGCTTCATACCCACAGCAATTGTAATGCTGAATAGTAAAGCCACAAGGTGATCTTGTTCATATTGAACTTAGCTGACCCTAGGGACATGTAGAAGCACTTTTCTATTTCTACTCCTATGACTTTGACCATGTATTTTGATTATATTGTCTTTTATATTTGTGATTTGTGTGTCATGATGTCTGTGTGCGGCTGTTTTTTATACTGGGATTGCTGAGTGCCTGTCTGCACAACACATTTACCAGCTGGTATTAATAAAGAAACCTTGACCTTGACCTTGACCTAGATCATAAATAGGTTGCTGATGGGGGCAGAGTTTGAGATGACCAGGTCGAGTGTGTGTGTCCCTTAGAGTGTGTGGGGACATCAACATGTTGTTGTAGGTTTAGAGAGTCCAGAAGCTGGAGGAACTCGACAGCGGGGAGACAAGAAGAGGTGTCAACGTGGATATTTATATCTCCCAAAATTATGATGTTGGCAGAGGAAGTGCAGAGAGTTGTGAGGAGATCGGATATTTCAGGGATGAAGGCAGAGTTGGATTTGGGGGGGGGCGGTAGGTGAGGAGAACAGTCATGGGGAAAGGGGGCTTAATTTTAAATGCTAGACATTCACAGGAGGATGTTGCCATAAGTATCATATCAGTACACATAAATAAGTGTCATATCAGTACATCCATTACTTATGCCAGTTCCATTTACAAAACAAAAATGAAATGGTGTTTCAGACATCCTTTATAACCTTGTACAGATGAGCATTTTTTTGCAAAGTGGGAATATGTATTCCATAGTTTGACACCCCTGTACTGTATTGTATATTGACCCCTGGTTGTAACACAGTTTGGAGGATGCAGATCTAACGCTCGATGGGTTGCATGAGTGTGGACCTGAGAGTTTGTAGTGAAATAGTCTTTGAGGTGAGCAGGAATGCTTTCCTCCTTTAAGACATTATAAGTAAAAAAGACATGTCTGATAAATATTTATATTATGAATGTTAAGAATATGAAGTTTCTGAAACAAAGGAGTGGAGGGGCTGAAAGAATCTGAACAAGTTGCTATCCTGACAAAACGTTTCTGACAAACCAAAATTTTGTGTAATGTTGTGGGAAAGGTACTGGCCCAGCCAGACTACATTACAGTATGAAAGATACGGGTAAATTAGACTATAATAGAGAGTGAGAAGACAATTTGTTTTAACCAAATGTCTAATCCGTCTAATAATGCCAAGAGATTACATAAGACGTATCACACCATTTTTATTGGTGTTACTAGAATTTGGTGGAAAATCGTGTACAGTTTATTTGTTGTTCTAAAAGTTGTTTGCATTAGAGACTTTACAAATTCATTCAGTTTGTGACAATGTGTTGATGTTGTCGTCCCCTCAGCTCGTCTGACTGTGAGTACCAGCAGCTCTCAGCTGTTTGAAGGAGACCCGGTGTCTCTGAGCTGTGAGGAGGACGACGGCTCTGCTGGATGGAAGGTGATGAGGAACTCCACCAGTGAGACCAGAGCTGAGTGTGGTGACTGGGGAGAAACAACGGGTTCCTCCTGTGAGATCAGCTTCCTCCTCCCTCTGGACAGTGCAGTTTACTGGTGTGAGTCTGGAGAGGGAGCAACAAGCAGCAGCAGCATCAACATCACTGTGACTGGTAAGATCAGACTGTGGAGTCAGTCAGTACGTTTACATGACACTTGAAAAAACCAAATTATTGCCTTAATCCGACTATAACTGGACAACTGAAGTGCAGGTAAACACCTTAGTCCGACTGAAATCGGAGTTGGAGAACTCTGATTAAGACACCCAGATAATGCGATTGGAATTCGATTTTCTCCGTCATGTATATGCCTTAGTCGGAGTATAACTGGACAATGCATGAGCGCTGCTCCACAACAGTAGAGACGGCACAGAGAAGCCGCCCGAACCTGGCAAAGTAAAGAAAAAAAAACCAATGTCAGCGCAGATTCAATGCATTTCACACAGCGCGACCAGCAAGAGTGTTTTATTAAAAAAAATTTAAAAAGAGAGACAGAGAGAGAGAGAGAGAAAGGAAGCCCGGCCGTATCCTATTCTCAGCGCGCACCCGTCCCAGACTGGCGCGTCTGGTCGGGAACTGCAGTTGAGAATTTATTATTAAGCTTACGAAGTTGTTTATATTCAGTTTTTTACGAGATGACAGAAAAGTCAACAGGACAGGGCAGTGTATTAACCTGCTGAAACGACGGGTGACGCCACATGAGGGGCGGACCCCGTCAGTTATTCGATTTTCTCAGTTGCATGTATATTGAGACAAGGACAGAAGTCCGACTTGACGCCAAAATCGATTTTTGAGCATAGCTCGATTAAGCTCTGCATGTAAACGTACTGAGTGTTGATGAAGCTGTGTGGAAATGGATCAACTACTGTACTTTTGCCCAAGTCCAATTCTCTTTTTATCCCTACCCCTACCCTTACCCCTAGCCCTTGCCCCTTGAAACGGAGCTACAAAAGGTAGGGGTTGAAAGTCAACCCCTACGAATTGGGACACCCCTTCAACAATCACATACGTCATCAGTAGTCTCTGGTGGCTTTCACATAAGCAGACGTACAAGCTTTTGCCACAAATCCTGTATTCAAAACCACGTTTACTTAAAGCAGAAGTAAGGTGAATGTTTGTGTTAATATAAGTCTTAAGTAGTTGTATCTTCCGACAGCAATCACTTACATAGAGTGTTTGGTCTGAAACACGGGTCTGTCAGTCACTCTGCTCTGCTCTGAGCCGAGGAGAAAACTTTCCTTGTATCCTACAACCTTTATCCAATGAGGAGAGAGAACGGCATAAAGGGGCAGTCCTCTCTGTGTGTGCAGCCAAGGGATGCGCGTGAATGTGGTGACGTAGGGATGAGGGCGGGGGCTGCTAACTCCATCGGCTGACAAAAAGTTAGCCAAAACGACCGGATCACTTACTTCTGCTTTAATAAAATAAAATAAAATGTAATGCAGACTGATCGGTTCATTGTAAAACATTTATTTATTGATGTAAATGTGGTGTTTTATGTACGTATAGGCTACAGAGCCTCCAGGCAGCGCTGGTCCTGTGTCCAATACACACATGAAGCTTCACTTTTAATTCAAACAAACGAATGCGACAATTGTTACATTTCATCAATGAGACGAGCATTTATCTCCTAAAAAGAATGTAACTACCCGGCGGTAAACCTTTAAAAACCTGCGGGTAAGTTAATTAGCGATCGTCTTTTCTACCGGGATGCCGACGGAGGTTGGCCGGCTGACGAGCTCTCCGGACGGGGTGGTGTCTCTGTGACGAGACGTTGATCTGCTCCACAGGTGGAGCTTCACTTCTCCGAAAAACATCGGAGCAAACTTCTAAACAGTCGTCATTTGGATAAACCGACCTCACATTGGGAATCTAAACAGTTACTTTCTCGCATGAAAACATATTAAAACTTAGCAAAATAGGGCTGGGACGATATGCTTTTCTCCCGATTCGATTCTTCTACGATTTTTTTGGATGGTGTGGTGGCAAAAAATGTTGTTCCTTCTATAAAGTATTTAAAAAAAGATGACTGAACACGTCAGCTGTCTTTCTTGAGTTTTAATAAAAAGCATTCATGAATGGAGTCACACACACAACCGAACAGGAGTACAGTCAGTGAGTGAGTGAGCTGAAGAAGTTTAGAGACACGCTATCTTATAGTTCAACAAAGCTTTGAACAGACAAAATATATGGCGCCATGCCTGGCTTCACCCCCTGATAGTGAGAGTGGTAAATCTCCACAGGCACTGTGTCAAAAGAGATCCTTCAGGTCCTGACCTCGGGCCTGCTCTGTGTGGATATTGCTTCCCCTGATAAGGCCACATAAATTGTCAGTATAGGAATGTTCACCTGAATAACATGTTTGTGCCTTAGTCTTAAAGCACATAACATGCTATACCAAAATTTCCCATTACATTCCACCCTTTTTAGCATTTTTATGCTAAACCAAACAAGAAACAGGAAAATTTTGTACTGAACTACCCCATGACCTTTGGTGCCCTGCCCCGCACCAGCCAAACGCCAGCACCCCCAGTCTCCAACTCGGGAGTTTACAGACCCCAGGCAGAGGACCCCAGGTCACAGGCACAGAAGAGCCAAAACCCCTCCCCTCACTTGACAAGAGGAGGGTAAAAGACTCATCCGTCTAGCTGCACTTAACTTAAGATAAAAGGGGAAAAACCTCGAATATGATGAGGAAAAAATCCCATAATCAATACTAAAATAATCTACTTCAAATAATATGCAGAAGACCCAGAATAACACAAAACAAATCAAATCAAACTGTGAGACTAAAACGTAAGGAAAAAAGATTAAAATCATAACACGGTGTAAGCTGATAAATCAAACATCTCCAAAAACCATGATCGTTGTTTAACTATAAGTAGGAATCACTAACATTGATTACACGAGCGTAATTAGACTAATAATAAAAAAACAAAATGTAACAGTTCTTTTCACACGTCCTGGCACACAGTTCTCCATGAGTTAACCCTTCGTGACAAGGCTAACGCTTGATTCCCTCTCATACATCAACAGGACATGACCGCTCCAATACAGTTCAGAACAACACGCATAAAACACAAGTTGCACATCAGTGAGGAATGATTAAGGCAAAATACAAAGTTAAAGCAACTCATCGTCCTCCCCAGAAGGGGGGGAAACCCACTCGACATTCCAGTCCACCACTGATGTCACCAATGGTACGAATAACCAAAAACATGAAACAATCAGAGATATCAAAACTGTGTTTGTGAAATTCAGACTTTCAGTAATCACCGTCATGTCCAGCAGTAGAAACAAAATCACAAGCAATGATAAATTACTACTGTTAAAGATAAGCAAAAACATCAAACCCACACATATAGCAATGCATGAAAACCAAACATGGTGTTTTGTGATTATCCTAAACTGAAAACATAAAAAAAAAAAAACTTTATTGGTTACATCACTCAATGTGAAAAATTATCAACACTGAATATGGAAACTTAAAGGAGCTCATCCTGCAACTCTGTAGTTCTTGTGAGAGTGAGAGTGATCCTAAAGTCAATGTTTATGAGAATTGAAACCTGCGACCATATCAGGTCACATCTGAAGATGTCCAAGTTGTCGTCCCACATTACCTGTCGCCATCACAGGTTATCCACGTGCTGATGTACCCAGAGACTGCTCTCTGGGTGTAACAGTGAACAAACTGCGCTTCTCTGAGTAGTAGGATTTGTGGTCCTTTGGGAAAAGTGGAGTTGTTCTCAAAACAACTGTGGAAACATTCCAGGAACAACCCTTCAGCCCCTCGTAACTCACAACAGTTGCTTTGAATCCTCAGCCGTTCCTCTGTCGGGTTGTGAGCTACGAGTGCAGGGCCATTTCTTTCTGGGTAAAAGCAATCATTGCCCCCAGAATTTTAGGAAGAGGTGTTCAACGGCACAGAGTTACCTTTCTCATGTGACAGGCCAGCGCAAGCACGGCAGCTTGCGTTGGTCAGCACCCTTGCAGCTCTCATCACTGCCCTGCATCCAACGTTGTCCTCCCGCTCGATGTTGTGTTACTCACAGTAACAGCAGATGTCTTCACCAGAGTGCAAAGCATGTGGTGTAGATTTGTGGTCTGGGTGAGGTGAATCTGTCATGACGTTGTTGCTCGTCCTGCGGTTGTAGATCTCCTTCAGTAACAGCACCGACAGCCACGCGGTGATGGAGATAACCAGCAGGAAACTGGTCGCCACCCTTAGGCCGCACCCGAGCTGCTTACAGGGATGTCATGGTCGTTCACCACGATGTAGTCGCCTGACCTGCGGTCACACAGCTCTGTGTCTGCTGGCCCTGTAGGGCAACCTTCACCTGTTGGTAAAATTTATACGAAAAACAAACAACAGGAAAAAACAAACAGACAACAACGAGAATGCACAATACCACATCATTCATCCACACACTGGCCAGTGATTCCATACATACTTCAATCATTCAATCATCAGTCATCCCCCCATTTGACACATGGTTCAACCCATGTGTCACCTTCACACTGGAGGAAAATGTAAACAAGGGAGAAAAACAGCACAGATTGCCCTCGCCCAGAGACAGTCTTATCAAACGGGTGGCGTCTGCCAGCGTCAGCCACAACTGTGGGGATGGAATCAGGGATGTTAGAGAAAAACAACTGGCACAACATTTGTGAGACAAGAAATAGCCTTGAAGCTACATGTGCAGCTGCATTCGTCCTGGTAAGACCTAAAGAGGAAAGGGGTCAATGTCGTTAATGTGGACTTTAGCACAACAAGGTGTTCGTTTGGCATCAGAATTTCATCTAAAAACACCATCTAATGCTGATCATTTAAGTTCCATTGAAGTTGTCTCCATTCACCCCAATGTCCAACGTCCTGAAAATGAACAATGTACAACAAATACTGAGTGGAGTATCCTTTAAGTCTAGCCTGTGGGAGCAAACAGACATTATGATGGTCACATGGTCATGTGGCTTTCCAGCTTCAACAGTTGGCAGGAGAGAAACAGGGTTAAAACAGTACTCAGAAATCATAGTCCCACCCTTCTCGTCAACAGTTATGGTCCAAGTCATGAGCAGTCAGGTAGTCCAAGTGTCGGAGGTTTTTCTACTACTACTTTAAAGTCACTGAAAAACTTTCGTCAGTGTCCACAGTCGTCAGTGTCACATCTAAGTGACAGGGTTTGAGCTTTTAGGCCTTTCCCATGAGCAATTGCTGCTAATGGTGCCTAAATTACTGCACAATGAACAACCCATTTTCTGCTTGCTTGCCATGGCCAAAGAAAATCATAATACCTGTTTCTTTGAAAGGTTTGGAGATTCTCCGAATTGAAATTTTCTTCTTGAATGAGAGGGATTTTTCCTCTGCTGAGATCACGTGACCCAAAATGTGACCTCTGTGGCATCAAACTGCAGTTTGGACAGGCTGGCCTAGTGCCCCTGTACAGCCAGGTGGGTGAAAAGAGCCAGAGCAGCTTTAATGCATCTCTCTCTGGTCTCACATGTAATCCAAATACCATCAACATTCTGCAACCAAAACACTCCCCTCTGGCCGCTCCAGAGTCTCCAGTCTGTCCCTCAGAGCACAGTTATGAATCGTTGAAGATTCACACTGACCCTCACGCAAAACGAGCGAACGCATACAGCGTCCCACCAAAAACAACAAGGCAAAACCAAAATTGACTGTCAAACTACATGAAAGCGTTTGAAAGATCAACAACAACAAAAAAGTCATATACTATGTGTTGGAATTCAAAACAAAATAGTGTATGGATTCTGTACCATCGGCGCCCTGGCCTGCACAGCAACATTTACAGCCTGCAGGTCTTGCACAAATCTCCACTCCACAGGCTCGCCCTCAGGTCGAATCTTATGCACCAGAAAAAATGGGGGTTCTCACTGGAGAACCAGCACATGGCACAATCACACCAGCTTTCAACAAAGCATCATACACAGGCCTAATGCCTTCAACTACTTCATGTCTGAGAGGATACTGGTTACAACAGGGACAAAAAACAGTGTGATTTAATTGTTATAACAACAGGCTCATAATTGTTTTTAATCAGAACTTCATGCTTACGTTTAGCCCAGAGATGACTGAGAATATCTTTTAATTCCGAGATCTCTTCAACAGATTTAAACAGTTTCTTGTCTATGTGAAAATTGGGATAGTCAAAGAAAAATATGATCTTATCCCAAACTTCAACATCATTATTCGACAATGTGCAATTTGCCCTCAGGACTTCTTTAAAGTGCACCTGAGGATCAGCTGTAGCCGTCTAGTTTAAGGAAGCATTTAGCTTCTGTACTCAATTATCCAGGTTTGTACATGCAGGATTCACCAATGAGATGTGTGGTTCAGATTGTTGAGGCAATACATTTAACATTATCTCAAAATAACCTATTTGAATTCAGACAATCCCCGCCTAGACTGCAGCGCGGGCATGTGACGTCAAAGTGTGTGTGTGTGCTCTGAGCTGCAGCACAACAGAGCAGGGGGAGAGTTACTTTCCCCCGTAACATGATTTGCGTGTCGGGGTGGTGGAAAAGCATTGATAGTTTTCTACCCTTATCTCACTTATACCCCGTCTAGTGTCCAAATCAAAGATAAACCTAACAAACAAATACAATCCTTTTTCATCAATGTAAAAACTGGACTTCTGTCATAACTAAGCAATGAATGTTTGAAAAATTTCCCAAATTAGGAACAAATGCATTTTAGTGGAGCTGTGTATCTTAAAAAAAAAATCAAAGAAAAATGTCCCACCCACACCAACTGTCTACTAATACGTGTCGCTGAATTTAAGCTATTTATTATCAAGTTCACAGCTGCTTAACTAGAATCAGTGGCAGTATCAGTGTTACGGCGTGCAGCATGTGTCTGTGTATCAGTGTGTGTTAGTGTTGGTGCTCTCACGTGTTTCCAGCATGCTCCCAGCCGGCTCAGTGTCTCCACTAGATCCGTCCTGACTCCCGCTCCCACCATCTAGTCAATCCTCTGCTTCCATGTGTGTGCGGCAGTCCCGTGCCCAATGTCCTTTCTTCCCGCAACGAAAACAACAGTCTCTGTCTCCACCACCTCGGCCCACTGCTCCGCGCCCGCAGTGACGGCCTCTGTTTTGCCATCTGCGTCTGCGGTATTCGCGGTTGCGTTCATTGTCTGCAGCCAGCGAAGCCATGATTTTACTTGCTTTTTTATCTGCTGCACTTTTCTCAGTCCTCAACTTTGTCTCCTTGGCCTTTTTAAAGTCCACTGTCCATGGCCTCAGGTACACTAGTTGTACTTGCCCATCTCCCACGGCCACTTCAATCACGGGCGCCGTCACGTGTCCCTCTGCTCCTGGTTCGGCCGTGGCCGAGTCTGTGATTTTCTTGAAACCCAGGCCCGACCGCGTTGCGGAGCTGAGGTTGTATGGTGGGGGACTCAGACTCAGGTTTCTGAGTGTTTCTTGTAGAGTGGCATATGCGTTTGCCAGATCTGGTGATGTGGTTAAAGATGCAGATGGAGATAATGGCGAGGAGTGGAGTTGTGGAAGCTGAGGTTGAGGGCCAGGTGCAGGCTGAATTTCAGGTGGAGGTGGAGGTGGAGGTTGGTGCTGCTGTGGCTGTGGAGGTGCAGGTGGAGCAGAGTCCAGGTCCGGATCCAGCTTCAGACACTGGGGCACGGTCCTGTTGGAGCCCTGCCTACGCTCTGCTTCATGCATCCACATGTCAAAAGCTTTCCAGTCTATCTCAATTTCCTTTTCTTTTTTATCTTTACTATTTAGTTGCTCTTCCGCCATTATCTGTAATCTCATGTGTAGAAACTCCAGCTGTTTAACGCTGAGGCTTCCTGTTTTTGGAAATTTTAATTCTCTGACCCACAGATCTAATTGGGCTACGGCTTCCTTCCCATAGTTAGTCATCATGTACTTTACATTTGGGGCCTCATAATCTGGTCCCTCGGATGGATTACCTCCAGAGGGTTTGCTATTACCTGCTCCCATGATTATTCTCTCAGACGTTTGCAATTTTACTTAAAAGAAATCAAATTTAGATTTAACTCTTTTACTCACTATTACTCCTTTAATAGTAATAGGAAAAATGTCACTATTAATTATGATTTTGTTTTAAACAGACCAATTTAGGTTACTTTTCTTTAATTACTAATTAATTTACCATGAAAATAGTACTACTAAATTTGGATTTTTATTTTATTTTCATTTAACAGATTCCAACCTTTTTAATTTTACTCTTACTTTTTCTTTTTCAGACAGTCAAAATTGTTAAGCCAACCTAAACAGACAAACAAAATATACTTCTAAGTCTAATAGCTTCTAATCACAGGAATAGGGACTTGAACCCTGTTTTTTCTTTTTGTGCCAAATCTAGTGGACTTGAACCACAAGAGTAAGGACTCTAACCTTATTTTATTTTTTCCTCTTACTGCTAAGTCTAGTGGACTTGAACCACAAGAATAAGGACTTGAATCCTATTTTTTCCCTTTTACCGCTAAATCTAGTGGACTCAAACCACTAGAATAAGGTCTTGAACCTTATTATTATTATTTCCATGAGGTTTACGGCCCTCAGACCAGAGGATTACGGCCCTCTGACCATCTAGATTCTAAAACCTAGGAAAAGCCTGTCCTCTCAAACACCGTGTGTCATCCTTCCGCTGGGAGAGATATGGTGCCCGGCACGTCTGCCGACTCTACTTTTAAATAGTAGGCAGAGAGGCAAACTTTGCGCAATTCGGCCTTTTTCTTTTTTCAAAACTCACCAGAAAGAAGCAGCAAGGTGTTTTCCGTAGCCACCGAGTTCGTTGGACCCCAACAGTGAGGGGACTCTCAGTCCTCCAGACGTCAGGCCCTCTTCTCAACCTTCTTTTGTGGGGGAGTTTGAGGTTTTCCAAGAGCCCAAGCCCTTGTCGTGCACACTCTAAGCACCTTTGGTCCAGAACCAAAAAATCCGCTCACAGATGGGGTCCCTTCGTGGTCGCCAGATTGTGGTGGCAAAAAATGTTGTTCCTTCTATAAAGTATTTAAAAAAAGATGACTGAACACGTCAGCTGTCTTTCTTGAGTTTTAATAAAAAGCATTCATGAATGGAGTCACACACACAACCGAACAGGAGTACAGTCAGTGAGTGAGTGAGCTGAAGAAGTTTAGAGACACGCTATCTTATAGTTCAACAAAGCTTTGAACAGACAAAATATATGGCGCCATGCCTGGCTTCACCCCCTGATAGTGAGAGTGGTAAATCTCCACAGGCACTGTGTCAAAAGAGATCCTTCAGGTCCTGACCTCGGGCCTGCTCTGTGTGGATATTGCTTCCCCTGATAAGGCCACATAAATTGTCAGTATAGGAATGTTCACCTGAATAACATGTTTGTGCCTTAGTCTTAAAGCACATAACATGCTATACCAAAATTTCCCATTACAATGGCGATTCGAAGGGGTAAGGCCAAGGGCTAGGGCTAAGGGGGGAACTGGAATTCACCCTTTGTCTCTGTTGCTCACCCTGAGGTTTCTCCGATTTTTCCCTGTTAAAAGGGTTTCCATGGAGTTTTTCCTCAGTGGATGTGAGGGTCTAAGGACAGAGGATGTTGTTATGATGCCATGTAAAGCCCTTTGAGACAAACTGTAAAAACGGGCTATACAAATAAAATTGCCTTGCCTTGCCTTGAGGTGGACCGGTGCTCCTGCAGAGTCCTGTCCTCCCTGTGATGGAGGGACACGATGTCACTCTGAGCTGTCGATCAAAGAAGGAGACCCCTCCCTCCAACCGCCCAGCTGCTTTCTATAAAGATGGCTCCATCATCAGGACTACTGAGCCTACACGTCACATGACCCTCCACCATGTTACCAAGTCTGATGAAGGCCTCTACCGCTGTGACATCACAGGCCATGGAGCGTCTCCATCCAGCTGGATCACCGTCACAGGTCAGGAGGTTTCACCACTTCACCACTCATTCATTCATCCATATACAGTATTTACCTGACCAGGTGAATCTCTCTACAGAAAGACCTGCTACTGCCTCGGCCTCGCCCACCAACTCCTCCTCCTCCCTCCATCTTGCCTTCACTGTGCTCCGTCACCTGGTGGTCGTCTGTCCGTACGTCATCTCCACTGTCATCATGGTGTCTCTGTATCGAGAGAGAGCCTTAGGTAACTAAAATGTACTTATTTTCAAGTGCAGCCTGAAGGGGAAGGGGGAGGGGAGTGCTAAAAGTGAAAACAAGGTTATATAAATTACACAGATAAATTCAATAAAATACAATACAATACAATAAAACAGTTAATCAATAGGGCATGACAGAGGCCTATTAGCAAGTGCAGGGGTCGACTGTGATTTGTAGCAGATTTTGTTTGAAAACGGAGAGAGAGGTGAAGACAGAAAGTTTAAGGGTGTTTTGTAAGGTGTTCCAGTCAAAGGCTGCAGCGAACCGGAAGGCACTGCGTCCGAAGACGGTGCGGACTTTGGGGAATGGAGAGGTTGATGAATGCACTGGACCTTAGATTGTGGGCAGGGTGAGAGAGGTGCAGAAGAGAAGAGAGGAAGAGAGGTGTGATGCAATGGTTTTGTAGATGAGCAGAAACCAGTGGTGGAGCTGTCTGGTGTGAAGGGAAGTCCAGTCTACCAGGTTATATAGGTCGCAGTGGTGAGTGGTGAATGGAGCCCCAGTGGCAAAACAGATGGCAGAATGGTGGAGTGGGTCCAATTTACTGAGAGTGGAGTGAGATCCAATTCTGTAGATGGTGTCACCGTAATTGAAATTGGGCAGGATGGTCATTTTTACAAGCGTATGTTTGGCTGTACGGGTGAAGGAGGCCTTATTGCGATAAAGGAAGCTCAAAAGGGCTTTGACTTAAGACTGTAGGTGTTTGATGTGGGTGGTGAAGGAGAGGGACGAATCCAACCAGAGGCCAAGGTATTTGTAACAGGAGACAAACTCTAGTTCAGAGCCGTCGGCACAGAGGATTTTTGGGACAGGGGTGGGAGCGTGTTTCCGTTCAAAGATAATGCATTTGGTTTTTTTGGTGTTGAGGAGAAGATGAAGGCTATGGAAATGCTGTTCAACAGAAGTGAGACTGTGTTGTAGTGTGGCCGCAGCAGAGTGGAGAGAAGGGCCCTCTGAGTATAGGATGGTGTCATCAGCGTATTGGTGGATCTTGGAGTTGCCGGCATTCCTGGTTATGTCATTAATGTAGATGGAGAATAGTGTTGGGCCTAGAATAGAACCCTGTGGCACCCCTTTGGTAATGGTGAGAGGGGCTGATTTGATGTTTTCAGATTTGACTTGCTGGACTCTGTTGTTTAAAGGGGACCTATTATGCTCCTTTTTGCACCAACTAAAATAGTTCCTGGGTGTCTTAAAGACATGTCTGTGACGTGCTTCGGTCAAAATACCCCAAAGATCAAACATCACAGCACTCTCAAAAACAGGGCTCTGCAAAACGGTCTGTTTCAGTAGCCCCTCCCTTTAAATGCAAATGAACCACTCCCTCAGCATTGCGTTACCATGACGATGTCTACTACTAGTACCTATACTGATTTGGCCAAAATGTAGTATGCAAACAAAAGCTAAATCTGCAGTAGGCAAATTGCCAGATCTCCAGTCAGCATCTGACCAGTCTACATTGTGTAATGAAATGTGCCCATGACCTAGTCTCAACCAAACCAAAGATGGTATAGAGTAGTCTTTGCCATGTAGGTTACTGTAACCATGTAACATGTAATATAAAAATGCAAAAATAAATATATAAAATAAATTAAAAATATATGCAGACTGGTCAGTTCATTGTAAAACAGTTATTTATTGATGTAAATGAGGTGATTTGTGCACATAGACTACAGAGCTCCGCAGCACTGCTCCTCTCCTCCTCCTTCTCACAGCTTCACTTTTCATTCAAACTAATTCAACTGCCACAAGATTTCATCAATGAGACCAACATTCTGCTAAATAGACTAACCACACGGCGGTAAACGTCTAAAAAACCTGCGGGTATGTTTATTAGCGATGGTTTTCTCTACCGCGATGAGCACGGACGCCTGCCCGGCCAAGGAGGCCTGCAGACGGGCTCTGCCTGTGTGAGGAGCCGCTGCAGCTCCAGAGCTCCGGTGCTCCGGCGGTCCAGCGTTACGTCGGTCCGGCGAACAACGTCGCCCCGGCGGTACGTCGCTCCTCACACAGGTACAGCTTCACTTACATGAAACGTCGGCGTAAACTTCTAAATAAAACTTAGTAAAGTGACGCTACAGCGCTAAAACATTCAGGGAAGAAGCAGGAAGTAGCCACCAGGCACAACAGAGCAGCATGGGAGGAGGCGGGGCCGGCTGGAGCAGAGACCTCAGCATGACCATGTAGGGGAGTCCGGCACGCCACGACGTAGACGCGAGCTCATGTCAAAAAAAACTCAGCGCAACCGAGTGTAACAGGTGTGCAGAGAAATCCCAATTATCTGGCAGGGTTTACCTCCAAATGCATTAACCTCATGATATGACACTTCCACGGCCTCTAGAACCATTATCCAACATTTTAAACATATATAAAAGTCTGAAAAGCTGGAAAAGCATAATAGGTCCCCTTTAAGGAGCTGGCGAACCAGTTGCAGGAGTGTGGCAATAGACCGATGCTGGAGAAGTTACACAATGTCCCTTTAAGTACTATTTTATTCTTCAGTTACTGTTTCCATCATAGTTCTTCTGTGTTGTTGATTGTTATTGATTATAGATTAATCATCCGTTTATAAACTGTTTATAAACTGAATATAAATCTCATTAACTCCTCTGACAGAAAGACGCGTACCTGTCTCCACGGCAACAGCTCCTCCACCCACCCCTGCTGAGCAGACATTGGCTGAGGACAATGATGATGACATCGTGGCGGTCACTACTGAGCACCACTTCTGACCAGAACCAACATCTTCATCATCTTCATCATCGTCAGCTGGAGCCAGGCTCCGGTCAAACTGCTGAACCGAAGCGAACGCTCGCGGTGTTCCACAAGGTTCAATCCTGGGTCCTCTACTCTTTGTCATCTATAGGACGAATCGCCTTGTTGTTTACAACTACTTCTGGGTAGAAAACCAGCATGAGAACAATAGTGACGGACGAGAGTTTCGCTATATATATCTCATTTTTCATGTCACTATATCACCGTTTAGACTAATCTGATGTTTGTAAAGTTTATAAAACCAATGATTGGACAAACATTACTATTTCTGTGTGCACATTTTTGTAATTAGTCATGGTTATCAGAGATTAGCCGGGCTAACGGTTAGCTACCTGTTTAACTTTAATAACTCAGTGACTCAATAAACGCTCCATGAAAAAATATTTTCTCCAACGGATATCTGAGTTCCAACATGACTGAGCTAACTGGAGTAGTTTCATGTCATGTCCCACAACGGGAGGGTTTTAACAGCTGACGTCCTGGTGTTAGCTTAGCTACCGCCGTTAGCTTAGCTACCGTTAGCTTAGCTACCGTTAGCTGTCCCTGTCAGCTGAGCCACTGATGCTTTCTAGACACCGTGATTCCCCCAAACTGAATAAATACAACACATAGCAACACAAAACACACACACAGGAATAGTAATGTTTCTTCAATCATTTCAGATTTGTCTAAACGGTGATAGGGCGTGAAAAACATGATATACGTATATGGGTAAACTCTTGTTCGTTACTATTGATCTCATTCAAATTACGCGCTGGTTTTCTACCCGGAAGTAGAATGTAAACAACAAGGCGATTCGGTCTATATCCTCTCTCTTGGCAATATTTTCCGTTATTTTGGTATTTCCACGTCAAACAACAACAGGCTGAAACTCAACGGTAATGAGAGTGAAGTTCTTCTCATTGGATCCAAATCAAACACTCTCCATGATGTCCCACCGCCCTTCAGGTTTGGGATTTGGGACGAGAACGCAAATGTTTTGTATCGGGTCAGGTCTGGGCTTCAACTGCGGTTCAGACCAGGTTAATTTAATTAAGGTTGGTTCACACATGGAATTTGTTAACAACTTTGAGCCGCCAACATGTGAACACAAATGACCCAAAAGAAAAACACAACAATTATGTGACCCGCTGTGGCGAAATGAGTCGGAAGTCGCAACAATTTTTTATTTTTTTTGCTAATTTCAAAGAAATGACATTCAAAAACAACCTCCCAAAGTTTCATAGTCCAGATAATTGAGAAAAGGAACGTAAATGACGATTAAAGTTGACTTGCAACTTTTACCCTCTAGACGAGCACAACATTAAATAACTTATGAACTGTTTATGATGGAGATGAGCTGTAAACTATCCGCTTTCCGAGCGTCCTTGAATGGTGCCTTTAGGACAACAAAGGACGGGGTCCACGTGTAATCACGTAGTACGGGAACAGATGCTAAACTGAGCGTGGCGTTGATGCTAAACTGAACGTAGCATCGATGCACGGATTCAATGCTAGCACACGTTATACAAAACATGAAATAACTTCTGAACCGTTTATAATAGAGACGAGCTGTTAACTGCATGTGAATTGTTAGATTCTCTGCTTTCCGAGGGTCCTTGAGTGATGCCTCTTTGACAACAAGGAGGTGCGTGTAATCACGTGGTACAGGAACAGATGCCAGAGTCCGCTGGTCAGAGACGTTCTATATTGTTAAACGCAATTTTCTGTGTTTTTCAATCGGAAAAAGAGAGTGGAAGACCATAATTCAAATGGCCATATCCTGAAAACCATCTGTGACAAAGTGGGTGAGACCACACCATTTGTCTCTTTACATTTAATTTCTATTTGAGTTATCATGCTTGTGTAGTTTCCATCTTTGTTCAATATTATGCAGACACATCCTATCCCGGGTTTGGTTTGAGTTTGCAGTATATATTTAAGTAGGCTACAGATTATTTACATCAACATGTCCAGATAAATCAAACACAGACAAGTAATGTTAAGTTAAAGAAGTTTATTGGTTCAATTCAGATTATGTGCAATTAAGTAACTTTTACAGATACATTGTTTTGTTGGTTGATTTCATACTCGCCATGCCGTCCAGGGGACAAAAGGAGGAAAGGTTCAGTACTTCCTGAATGTTTTCCCTCACCTTTAAAAAGAAAATTCATGCTGGAAAGTTATTGTACTGATCCATCTACCTTCAAAAAAATCAGATGTAACTTTTTGAAATTTTCTATTCCACCCAAAGCGAAAGAAGTGCATTTTAAAACAATAAATGAAATATATCCATTCTAGACAACTAATGCACCTTAGATTTAATATTGATTTAAATGAATGTACATTTTGTAAAAATGAAATTGAAACACAAGAACATCTTTTCTTCTCTTGTAATGTTTATGTTTTATTCTGGGATGCATTTTGTCATTGTCTTCTGAATAACAACCTGTCTTTGTCAAAATTAACGTACAGTAACATAAGGTTTGGTGTCTTTTTGAAAGACTCGAAGCTGGAATTTCTCTTAAATAACCTCATAATATTGGCAAAATATTTCATTCATAAATGTAAATTTCTAAATGTATCCCCATTGTCTTCTATTTTCTTAAAAGAGCTCTCTATTTTCTGTGACTCACTCAAAAACATTAAGTCCAAGAATGCACGTTTATATCAACATTTATTTGATCTCTCCCTTCATCAGACCCCATAAATGTGATGTATGTTGTATATGATCCTAATTTTCTATGTTTGTAAATTTCATTTACCTTCTTTGTATTAAATATCTATTTATTTTATTCACTTATTTTATTTTTTATTTCATGGCTTTCCTGTTCCATCTGTTACTGTGTTAAACTTTTATTGAAATGCTGACATGTTTAGCTCAGTTTCAAAATGTATTTTGTAGTGAAATTTCTTCTGCTTGTAAGATTTGTAATACAAATTTAAAAAAGAAAAAAAAGAAAAGGTTCAGTACTTCCTGCTTTTATATCCTGGATGACATCATTAGTGAGGTCATCGGGTAAACCACCTATGGAGGGATGTAGATTGTGTGTGAGTGTAAAATGTTTATGGTTTTGATATTATATCACATATTGGAGCACAGTGTGTTTTCACTTTAGAGTTAAGCTGAGTTAACTGTTATTTCTTTGATACTTTTTGTAAATATCTTTTTTTGTTTTTGGTTCACTGTGCATTTTTGGTGGCACTTTTTGTAAAAATAAATATATATTTTTGATACTTGAACCCTGCTTCATGAGTCTGCCTCCTACAATCCTTCACTCAGGCCAGCCCTACCACACCATCCAATGTGTAACTTTGTCTATACTAGAGTAAAGCTTCTTTTCTCCTCTTTACATTGATACCAAAATCTCAATTTTGAAATTTGGGTCGCTGTGACTCATTTTGCTGGATCAGGTAACATGTTGTTTTAGCCACTAAACAAATAAACAAAGTGAACAAACTGTCTGAAATAATCCTTAGACATTCTACTTCTAAAACATGTAGGACAAGTTGCTGAAGCTACATTATGAATCAAATCAAATCAAATCAATCTTTATTTATAGAGCACCTTTCATACATGGAAAATGCAACACAAAGTGCTTTACACACATAGAAAATAAAACAATTACAAGTAAAAACCCCTCCCTCCCACACTCCATACTACACACACACACACACACACTCTCTCACTACTGACGCTAGGGAGACATGGCATGACACTGAGGATTGAGGAAGCGCTATCTTTGGGGCCGTCCACACTGGGAGGAGTCGCAGGCCGTGCCACAGGGGGCACCAGCGCCCAGGCCCCCCGACCCCGACAGACCACAGCCAGCGGAGCCGAAGGGACCCAGGGACAGCGCCCCCAGCAGCAGCCCAGACACAGCTCCCAGCGTGGAAGACCCCCCTGAGGAAACACTGGAGTTAAAAACTAAGAACATAAGATAGGATAAAAACCCTGAAAAAATAAGTTAACAGGGTAAACAGTTTAAAAAGATAAAAAGTAAATAAACAAATAAATAGCCTAAATAAAAATATGTAAGATAATAAATAAAATAAGTAAAACAAGTAAAATTATTTAAGGTTAATAACAACTTTAAAAGCCAGATAGAAGCAGAAACATAAAATAAGATAGAACCATGAGAAGAATTTAAAATCTAGTTAAAAGCCTGACCAAAAAGGTGTGTTTTTAACCTTCCCTTAAAAATATCAACTGTCTCTGCGGTCCTGAGGCTCTCCGGCAGGCTGTTCCACAGGTGTGGGCCATAATAGCTAAATGCCGCCTCACCATGGGTTTTGGTTCTGGGTTTTGGTATGGATAAAAGGCCGGTGCCGGAGGACCTCAGGGTCCGCGAGGGTTGATATGGTAAAAGCAGGTCAGATAAATAAGAGGGCGCAAGGCCGTTAAGACATTTAAAAACTAGTAAAAGAACCTTAAAATCGATCCTGAAGCGTACGGGGAGCCAATGCAGCGACTCTAAAACTGGTGTAATATGCTCCCGCCCTCTGGTCCTCGTCAGCACTCGTGCGGCTGAGTTCTGTAATAATTGGAGATTAAAAATACTCTTTTTGGGAAGACCAGAGAGCAGGGCATTGCAATAATCTAATCGACAGGTGATAAAAGCATGCATCAGCACCTCCGTACTGGCCTGAGAGAGAAACGGGCGGACCCTGGCTATGTTTTTAAGATGATAAAAACCTATTTTTGTCATATTTTTGATATGTGGAAGAAAATTCAGCTCAGAGTCAAAAATCACGCCCAGATTTTTTACTGACTGTGTTAGTTTAAGATCCTGTAGTTTTGGTAAAAGTTTCTCTCTCTGGCCTTCAGGACCAATGACTAAAACCTCAGTTTTGTCCTGGTTGAGCTGTAGGAAATTCACTGCCATCCATGACTTGATGTCTAAAATGCAGTTAAAAAGGGCATCAATTGGCCCTGTGTCATCAGGAGACACGGCGATGTACAGTTGCGTATCGTCAGCATAACTATGGAAGCTGATGCCGTGCCTCCTGATGACGTCCCCAAGGGGCAGCATGTACAGATTAAAGAAGAAGTGGACCTAAAATTGACCCTTGGGGAACCCCACATCCAATTTCATGGATTTCCGAGGAACATGTATCCATACTTACATAAAAGCATCGGTCTGTGAGATAAGAACAAAACCAGTTAAAAACAGTACCAGAGAGGCCCACCAGGTGTCTAAGCCTATTTAATAAAATGTGATGGTCTACTGTGTCAAAAGCAGCGCTTAGATCCAGTAGAACCAACACTGTGAGCTTTTTATTATCTGAACGCTGTGAAGCTACGAGTAATGGCGTCCATGTGGCGACACGGCGACTATCGTCCCTCGCCATGAAATTACGTTTGCCCTTTTGATGCCCTTTAATAAACTCGTATCATCATGAAAATTGATACACAGGTCAAGGGTGGCGACCTCTTAGATCTGATAGGGGCGACGCCCATGGGCAGGGCCAAATGCCTCTATAGCGCCCCCTTTAAATATTCAGAAACCCCTTCCCATAGGGTTTTTTTTTGGAGTTGGAACATGAAAATCGGTACACATGTGTAAGTTGTCAAGGCACACATAAAAGTCTCTTGCACCATTGGTCTACTCCAAACAGGAAGTCGGCCATTTTGATTTTACTCGCCATTTTGGCGTGATTTCCACACGTTGTATTTTAACAAACTCGTCCTAGGGATTTTGTCCGATCAACTTCAAATTGATTACAGATCATCCAGAGGCCATGCTGAGTAGGGTAACACTTTATAATAAGTACACTATTAAAGGTGCCATATGTAAGAATGTGGCCAAAAACGGTTACTGCAGTCAAATTCAAAACACAGGTATCTCATTTTTTCTCCCAGTCGTAGCGGCAGCTCAGTGGACCAGACCGGAGGCTCAAATGCCACTGACGCCGCCGTGACTGGGAGAGAGGGCTAGGTGGCGCAACATGTAAACACATAAATTCAAAACATAAACATGATTTGCAGTCTGCAAAAAAAGATTTTTAATGCGAATACTCTGGCTGTACTATTGTTGTTGGTGAGTTCATCATGTTATATGAACATTATTCCTGAGTCTCTGTGACATATTAGGAGGATTTTACGGCCAGTTGTTTTAGATTTCTTACATACTGTACCTTTAATAAAGAGGAATACATTTATATTGAAATCTTTTGTGAAATTGTCAGTTTATTGCATTTACAATTGATGTTCAGTCATCATCAATGGGTTTCAATAGGTGTCTCAACTGTATACGTATGGGGTATGGTTGAGACGGTACCGTGGTAAAAATGCACCTCATGTCTATGACCTGATTGTGGAAAAATAAACAAAGAATAAATGATATTCATCAATAATAACTTAGTATACAAACAAATTAAACAGCATATGAAAAATCACTTAGTTTCATATATATCTATATATCTGTTCAAAAATGGAAAAGCAAAAAGTGTCTGAATCGTAGCTACTCCGTCTACCCTACTGGTGAACCAGGGTGCAGTTCCGCCTGCGTCCTGCGGTGGCGCCGCTCTCCGCTGAGCGCTGCTCCGCCGCCGCTGTGAACCAGCAGAAGAAGCAGAAGGAGCTGCTAGCTGCTGTAAACAAAGCGCAGCCGTCGGACTGTGGATGAGCCGAGAGACGCTGCACGGGGACACCGGGACACCTGGGCACGAGGACACACACCTGGACATGAGGACACACACCTGAGGTAGGAGGACACACCTGAGTTACCTAGCAACCAGCAGCAGCAGCGGCGGGGAAACGAGCTGCAACTCAGGCAGCTAACCAGCTAGCATCAACATGCTAACTCAACGTCCAGAGAGAGAGACGACAACACCCCGGGACTCGAACAGGGTCCGCTGGTTAACTCTGTGTTGTGTTGTGTGTCCGTGTGGCTCCGTGTAGAGGAGGTTTAATGTTGTAATGATGTTTAAACAACACAAGTTACGGTGGTAACTTGAAGTAGCTCGGCTATGCTAACGTTAGCTTGGCCGCAGCTGGAGCTCAGTGTCCCTCAGCTTCACCTCACAGATTCACTCAACTAAACTCACATTATTTACATTTTAAAGACATAAAATGATGGATCCACGTGTCTTTGAAATATAAACCACACAAAAAACTATAGAAATCGTTTAAAATGTTTTCTTTAATGGGTTGCTAAGGAGTAGGTGACAGCTTAATGTGTGTAGCTGTTATTAACCTGTTGACCAGACACTTTATCATTGAATTTAAAACAACAAAACATTTTAATTTACCTAAATTTTTGTCAATATAATAATATTCGTGACCACTTTAACCAAAACAATACAAAAATCTGAACAAATATATCAATTATTTATGAAATAGGAATGTTTTATCATGTTCAACCCTGTATAATAACATAACAATCCCCCTGTTTTAAAAATAATGGTTCAGTCCAACATCACTTATAGTTTTATTGTGAGATCATCACATCCTCAAGCTCAACCTTTTCAACTCCTTTAAATATCTTCCAGTCAAGATAATTTCACGACTTTTCCCAATAAACAAACCAAAACACAACATGTTCTTACAGAGTGACAAAGGCCCGCCCCTTCCGCTGGACCCCCATGGGACCTTTCGGAGCGTAAAGAATTAATGGTGTTCAATGGACAGAAAATAATTATTTTCTGATCCCCCAGTCCGTGTCCGCGTATCACCCTTTCTCTCCCTTCCTTCTCCACATTGACAAAAGTAATTATTGAAATAATCTGTCTGAGCAACAGTCTGACAATAAAGTAAACAAAACAAAGTTTCAATCTGACATTACTGCATTAATGAAAAGAGTTTGTGAGTCATTAATTACTTTTGTCATAAGTTTTGATTCTTGTTTCTTTTAGCGTTTTCTTGAATTGGAAAATTTGTACAGGTCTACAGAGATGCACATCTGTTTTAATGTTCCTCCTAAACGATGTTAAAGGATAATTACCGTTTTTCACAATGTGGACCTTATTTCTAGTATAAAATCCGATCATTTCCTCCCCCAGATAACTTTAGTGGCATTACAAGTGGTTGTGATGAAATGAGCTCCAGCCGAGAGCCGCGTATATCCGTATAATGGAGTCTACAGGGCAGCAGAATGCAGCCTCTAAATAACACATTATCTGCAGAGAAACTCCTTCATTTCACCAATATTTAGTTCTGATAGGCTAGTGCTATTCCCCTCTGAGTCCGGGGTTAGCTGTTATCAACATCCGGGGTCTGTAGGTTGACCTACTGACCTCTGACCTGGATGATGTCACTACTTGTAACGACACCAAAGTTATCTGGGGGAGGAAATTATCGTATTTTCTGCTAGAAATAAGGTCCAGATTGTTAAAAAAAACTGTAATTATCCTTTAACACCTGTTCAACCAGCTGCTCTGACCTCTGACCCCTGACCCCTGCAGCCCTCCCCAGCCATGAGCCGGTCCTCAGTCTGACCTGGAGATAATGGCTGCAGAGCTGTTCCCCACCACGAAGCTGGCCCCCCCCTCAGCGAGCAGCCCCTCCTCCATCCAGCACTTCCACCACCAGCAGCAGAACCTGACCAACAACAACACCGCCGCCGCCGCCGCGCACAGCTGCTGCAACTGGCAGGGCCTGTACCCCACCATCAGAGAGAGGTGAGAGGAGCAGGAGGAGCAGGAGGAGCAGGAGGAGCAGGAGGAGCAGCCGGCCAATCACAGCCTCAGGAGGAGCTGTCACTGATGATGTCATCACTCTGTGTGTTTGTGTTTGTGTGTAGAAACTCAGTCATGTTCAACAATGAGATGATGGCAGACGTTCACTTCGTGGTCGGTCCACCTGGAGGAACGCAGAGAGTCCCCGGACACAAGGTGAGGCACGGCTGGAGCAACATCTGGATGTCATATATACACACCTGTAACAGCTGAGCTCAGCATAGATACAGTATATACACATAGATGCCGCATTTGGGCTTGTCAGGCGCGTCAATCTTGGGCAGGGCTGTGGTGGTTGTATAGACGGGTTTCTGTGCAACATCATTGCAGATGTGCGCGTGCAGCCAGGGGGCAGAAAGAGAGACATTTCTCATTATTGACAAGCAGAAAACGAAAAGGACAAGGAGTTGTTGTGCTGTTAACTGCACAAACCAGCAAAAGGACGGATGGAAATTGTATAATAAACCGAGGGGATCTCATCCGTTTGCCACAAAAAGAAGGGTCCCGAACGTCCTAAAGGCGGCGAGAGTCTGTGCAGCACTGGTGTCATAAAAGTAAAAATAATATAAATTTAATAAAAAAAAAAAGTTTTGCACATTGTGACATATATATATGCGCAAATTGTTTGTGTACACACTGGGCTTCTCAATGAGATAACTGCAAATGTCGAGCCATGATAGCTGGCCATTTGGACATATCTGAAATCCATTAACTGTTAGTCACTGGGGAATATTATAGCTATGGGTCTGGTAGAAACGAAACGTATTAACCAGCGCTTACAATTAATAAACAAGTCTGGCGGCCGCGACTCTCTCTCTCCTTCCTCCTCGCACACACAGGCACTTAGACACACGGGCAGATGGGCAGGTCGCGTTGTGACGGTAACATGCTAATGCTAGCTAATTGCTAACAATACGGCATCTACATTGATATCAGTTCACTCCGAGCAGTCTTTTGCCCCCTGGTTGACTAATGCAGTAAGTAGACACGGCTTCGCCCCGCCCAAGATGGCCGCCACGTTGACCCATCGTTCTATGTGAGGTCAGAGCATGACATCACAACCAGACTGGAGGAGTCACATGACCAGATTTTCTTCTTTCTTTTCCTTTTCGCTCTCACCCCCCACCCCTCTATCTCTTCTCTCTCTCTCTTTTTTTCTCTTTTATCCTCCTCCTCCCTCCAGTATGTCCTGGCCGTCGGCAGCTCCGTGTTCCACGCCATGTTCTACGGGGAACTGGCCGAGGACCAGGAGGAGATCCGGATCCCCGACGTGGAGCCTCCGTCCTTCCTCGCCATGTTGAAGTAGGTTCAGGCCCTCAGGTCCAGACGCTGGGTCCAGTTCTGGTTCTAAGGCTGTCTTTACTCTGCAGGTCTTGATGCCCAATTCCGATTAGTGTTGTGACGTTCACGAACGAACCGATTCTATTGAACGGCTCGTTAACATGAACGATGGGAACCGAGTCACAGCTGGGAACCGTTCTTTTTTTTTTTTTTAACATCTCTGTGTGTTCATAACAGTCAATTGAAGCTGCTCCATTGTCTACGTAAGTGGCGTGCAAACTCAGATATTAGTGGGATATCTAATTTTGTATTATTTTGTTCCAAATCTCACCCCATTATTTCCAAGATAAAATGAGTTACCACCAGGCTGGCTTCTGAAAACTTAATAAATATTTAAAAAATCAGTCAAATGAGCCAGTTTTTTGAACGGCTCTTTGAAAGGAACGGCTCACCAAGATCCAGCTCCCCTCAAAGAGCCATAAATCCCATCTCTAATTCCGATTTGTTGCCTATATCCGATTTTTTTGACTGTCTATTTACATGTTCTATCAGAAGTGACCCAGATCTGATCATCTGCATTTACACCTGCTGTGCCTGCATGAAACAACCCGCTGGAAATAAACTAGTGATTTTTTCTTTTTTAATAGGCTACAGGAGATTGTCACGTTATGATTCCATAATATTTTTAAACGAAGGTGAGTCTGGTGCTCAGAGTTTATATCCAACACGTCACTTACAAAGTGAACGTTACAAAATAACGTTAGTGAAGTGGCTGCGTGGAGCGGAGCTGCTGTGAGATGAGCAGCTGACAGCGACGGTGACGGTGACAGTTGTGCCACCGTTCGATTCTCCGTCGCTCACACATTTGTGTACATTGTTTGTTTTTCCTCTCTCGATTTCTTATCGGCTCAGTTCAGTTTTTGCCGGTAGGAAAACGTGAAATCTGGTGTTTATCTTGCGCACTCTCTTTTTTCACACTCCCTCGCTTGCCCTCGTATCGATCCGCATAGAAATGAATGTTACTGTAGGCCTATATGAACTAGTGAGGGTGGGGGGGCAGACACGTGGACACCACAAAAATGAAACACTGTAACGCCTGTGACAGTGACTACAGCTGGCCACAGCTGGCCACGGTAGTCCAGGTCAGCCCCACGTGTCAATCACGGGCTACAGAGGTTCAGCGAGACGTATGACACACATTGCCAGGAAAGATCCGATCTGTCTGTTTAGACTGCAGACGCATTGGCAGAGATCTGATTTGTATCTGATTTATTTCCACATATAACGGGGGCCGGAATCTGATCTGACAATATCTGATTCAATGCGCATTTGTCCCGTTTACACATTCATGTTACAGATCCGATCTGAGCCGCTTGAGAGGAAAAAAAATCGGAATTGGGCCACTTGAACCGTGCAGTGTAAAGACAGCCTAAGGTCCCTCAGCTGACCCCCCCTCTCTCTCTCTCCGTCCTCAGGTACATCTACTGCGACGAGATCGACCTGTGCGCCGACACGGTGCTCGCCACGCTCTACGCCGCCAAGAAGTACATCGTGCCCCACCTGGCGCGCGCCTGCGTGAGCTTCCTGGAGACGAGCCTGAGCGCCAAGAACGCCTGCGTGCTGCTGTCTCAGAGCTGCCTGTTCGAGGAGCCGGACCTGACGCAGCGCTGCTGGGAGGTGATCGACGCGCAGGCCGAGCTGGCGCTGCGCTCCGAGGGCTTCTGCGACATCGACGCCCAGACGCTGGAGAGCATCCTGCGGCGCGAGACGCTCAACGCCAAGGAGATGGTGGTGTTCGAGGCGGCGCTGAGCTGGGCCGAGGCCGAGTGCCAGCGCCGCGAGCTGCGCCCCACCATCGAGAACAAGCGGCTGGCGCTGGGCAAGGCCATCTACCTGATCCGCGTGCCGACCATGCAGCTGGAGGACTTCGCCAACGGGGCGGCGCAGTCCGGCGTGCTCACGC
Organism: Trachurus japonicus; assembly: GCF_045865225.1. Taxonomy (NCBI): domain Eukaryota; kingdom Metazoa; phylum Chordata; class Actinopteri; order Carangiformes; family Carangidae; genus Trachurus; species Trachurus japonicus. Next base: position 36,684,873 of record NC_140907.1, read on the forward strand.
TCAACGAGACCAACGACATCTTCCTGTGGTACACGGCCGCCAACAAGCCGGAGCTGCTGTTCTGCACGAAGCCGCGTAAGGGCCTGTCGCCGCAGCGCTGCCACCGCTTCCAGTCCTGCGCCTACCGTAGCAACCAGTGGCGTTACCGCGGCCGCTGCGACAGCATCCAGTTCGCCGTGGACAAGCGCGTCTTCATCGCCGGCTTCGGCCTCTACGGCTCCAGCTGCGGCTCGGCCGAGTACAGCGCCAAGATCGAGCTGAAGCGGCAGGGCGTCGCCATGGCGCAGCGCATCATCAAGTACTTCTCGGACGGGTCGAGCAGCACCTTCCCCGTCTGGTTCGAGTACCCGGTGCAGATCGAGCCCGACACCTTCTACACGGCCAGCGTGGTGCTGGACGGCAACGAGCTCAGCTACTTCGGCCAGGAGGGGATGACCGAGGTGCAGTGCGGGAAGGTCACCTTCCAGTTCCAGTGCTCGTCCGACAGCACCAACGGCACCGGCGTGCAGGGCGGCCAGATCCCCGAGCTCATCTTCTACGCCTGACGGGCTCTTATTCTGAAAGGACCAAGACCTGCTTTTATTCTGAAAGGACCAAGACCGGTTCTCAGGACGGAGCGCATCGCCGCCTTGGGTAGTGATGTCATACGTCTTCACCTCATCATGTAATAACGTTCTTGAACGCAATATTTGCCGCCAATGTGCCGCATTTTGTTATTAATTGTTACATAAAGCACCAAATTATTACAAAATGTAGTTGTTGCACTTTTCTTTTATAGAAAAAATTTAATTATTCAGTGCATTATGTAACAATTTATAACAAAATGCAGCACATTTTATTATTGTAATAACATTCTTGAACACGATATTTGCTGCAAATGTGCTGCATTTTGTTATAAATTGTAACATAATTCACTGAATCATTACATTTTTTCCATAAAAGAAAGTGCAACAACTGCATTTTGTAATAATTTGGTGCATTATGTTACAATTTATAACAAAATGCGGCAAATATTGCGTTCAAGAATGTTATTACAATATGTGTCGTTATTATTGCATCATAAGGTGAAGACGTATGACATCATCACCTACCGACAGCACCAACGGCACCGGCGTGCAGGGCGGCCAGATCCCAGAGCTCATCTTCTACGCCTGATGGGCTTTTATTCTGAAAGGACCAAGACCTGCTTTTATTCTGAAAGGACCAAGACCGGTTCTCAGGACGGAGAGAGCAGCGCTGCGTCGGGTAGTGATGTCATACGTCTTCACCTCATCATGTAATAACGACACATTGTAATAATAACATTCTTGAACGCAATATTTGCCGCAAATGTGCCGCATTTTGTGATAAATTGTTACATAATGCACCAAATTATTACAAAATGCAGTTGTGTTGCACTTTATTTTATGGAAAAAATGTAATAATTCAGTGCATTATGATACAATTTATTATTAATTATTAATTTTTTTCCATAAAAGAAAGTGCAACAACTGCATTTTGTAATAATTTGGTGCATTATGTAACAATTTATAACAAAATGCGGCACATTTGCGGCAAATATTGCGCAATCAATATTTCATTATTATTCATATTTGCCGCAAATGTGCCGCGTTTGTTATAAATTGTTACATAAGGCACCAAATTATTACAAAATGCAGTTGTTGCACTTTCTTTTATGGAAAAAATGTAATGATTCAGTGCATTATGTTACAATTTATAACAAAATGCGGCACATTTGCGGCAAATATTGCGTTCAAGAACGTTATTACAAAATGTGTCGTATTATTACATCATGAGGTGAAGACGTACGACATCATCACCTACGAGGAGAGAGACCAGATCCTCCTGTCAGCAGAGTCACGTCCTGTGTGTGTGTGTGTGTGTGTGTGCGTGTGCGTGCGTGCGTGTGGCCGGCCCAAAGCATCTAGAGCTGTAACTAACGATTATTTTCATTATCGATTAATCTGTTGGTTATTTAAATGATTAATCTATTAGTCGTTTGGTCAATAAAATGTTAAAAACATCAATCAGTGTTTCCCAAACGTCCTCAAACGTCTTGTTTTGTCCACAAACCAAAGAGAGACTCAGTTTATTGTCATAAAGGAACAAAGAAACCAGAAATATTCACATTTAAGAAGCTGGAATCAGAGAATTTGGCACATTTTTCCTTTAAAAAAAACTATAAAACTAAATTTTGCCTCTAAAATTTGAGATTTGCAGTGCAGGTAAATTGTTCAACTTCTTGTGCCTGGCTGTGCAACCAGTAAATTTACCTTCTTCTCCTTTTTTTACACTGGTGAAACGTGGAAGAGAATAGAACAATAATCGATTCTTAAATGAATCAACTATTTTGACAATCTAATAGTCGTTTTTTAAGAAAAAAAGTCCAAATTCTCTTAATTTAGCGTCTTAAATGTGAATATTTCTGGTTTCTTTGTTCCTTTATGACAATAAACTGAGTCTCTCTTTGGTTTGAAGTTACTGTGGATTTAAAACAGTTCATTGATCTTTGGTGCAGAGTTCACTGATGCTTTGGGCCGGCTGTGTGTGTGTCTGTGTGTGTGTGTGTGTGTTGACGGTCAGAAGAATCACTACTTACACATGAAACCTGAGGCCGGTGAACGGCAGCTGCTGATTGGTCGGTCGGTCGGCTCATTTAGATTGTTTACTTTACTCCACAGGACTCTGTATGGACCCGTTCTGTATCCACATTTAGTTTTATGAAGCAGAAACACTGAGGAGGCTCTGAGCCAATCAGGAGAGAGGAGGGGGCTCTGAGCCTCTCCTCTGATTGGCCGATCGCTGTTCTCTGACTGAACCAATAGAAACAGAAAGAGCAGATTTCAGATTTCAGAATAGAAACATTTATAACACTACAGACTTTACCTGTGTAAATACGTCTACGTGTCCTGAAGCACTTCCTCGTCCCGTCGTCGTCGTCACGTCCGTCCGTCTCCGTGGAAACGGACCGAGGACAGACAGACAAACTCTTTTTCTATCTGATTCTATATGGAGAAAATATTTTTGGATGTTTTTGTTTCCTGTCGTCTGATTCCAGCCTGAATGTGCAGTGAGTCTGTGGCCTTAAGAGTGTGTTGGAAATAAAAGCTTCTACTCAGAACCAAAGTCTCTGTGTTTCTGTGTGGGATTAATATAAATATAGTAATACACATATATATACAGAGTAAATGAAGAGGAGCAGCAGATTAATGTATATATAAATATGTATAAACATCTATATGTAACTCTAGAGACTAAAGAACTGATGATTGGTTCTGTTCCGTCATTAATATTGACTTTTTATTAAGTACAAGTATAACATACAGAACCAACCAGGTGAACACTGATGTAGAACAGCACTGGATATTAATAAAAAATATATACTTTAAAGAAAAGTTAAATAAATAAAAGATGGGAACAAAAAAAGATGAGGAATAAAATACAATAAGTTTATCAAGTTGAGAGATTTAAACAGCGTTTAGTTCCAGTAGAAATTTTTGCATAAATGTTGATCAGGTGTTGTAAACCAGTGGTTCCCAGACTTTTTTTTTTACATCAAGGACCCTAAATTGACACAAATTAGACCTAATTGGACAACATTTTGAAGCAAACTTTCTCAAAAAACAAAAATCTCAATAAAAAAAAAAAGTAAAAAGAAAAAAAAATTGAGAGAAAAGTAGTAAGATTTCTAAAAAATAAAAAAAAAGTTTACAATTTTTGAGAAATTAATGGTAACATTTCAACAAGAAGTTGGGGACCCCCTTCAGCCCTCCCAAGTACGGAAGCCCTAAAGGGCCAAGTCCGTATACATTTTTTTATTATCGTTTTCTCGTGATAACGACTTATTATTTTGTTATCTCGAGATAACAAAGTCTGTTTTCTCGTGATAACGAATTAATTTATTTCGTTATCTCGAGATAACAAAGACCGTTTTCTCGTGATAATGAAATAATCATAGAATGTGTGGTTGACATGGTTGCCTCGCAACATGTTTCCCCGGTGCAATCGCTTCTGCTTACGGGGAAGTAGCAGCTGGTTAGCCGCTGTATGTTCGTAGCAGGGGGCTACTACGTATTAACTGACTCGCCGCTCTGCGTGTGTGTGTCGCGGTGATAATTTAACCGTGAAAAGTAGGCTACAACACACACAACATAACGTTACAGCCGCAGTGTTGTGAGTGAATCATGTCGGGACAACCAGGCTTCATGAATCCGCTTCACAGACCCCGGTGCTTGGCCGCCGCCGCCGCCGCCGCTGCTCTAGTGGCGGCCGGGCACCGGGGTCTGTGAAGCGGATTCATGAAGCCTGGTTGTCCCGACATGATTCACTCACAACACTGCGGCTGTAACGTTATGTTGTGTGTGTTGTAGCCTACTTTTCACGGTTAAATTATCACCGCGACACACACACGCAGAGCGGCGAGTCAGTTAATACGTAGTAGCCCCCTGCTACGAACATACAGCGGCTAACCAGCTGCTACTTCCCCGTAAGCAGAAGCGATTGCACCGGGGAAACATGTTGCTAGGCAACCATGTCAACCACACATTCTATGATTATTTCATTATCACGAGAAAACGGTCTTTGTTATCTCGAGATAACGAAATAAATTAATTCGTTATCACGAGAAAACAGACTTTGTTATCTCGAGATAACGAAATAATAAGTCGTTATCACGAGAAAACGATAATAAAAAAATGTATACGGACTTGGCCCTTTAGGGCTTCCGTACCCAAGGACCCCACTTTGAGAACTGTTATAGAGTTCAGTTCTCTGTCTACTCTTCTGGATTAATAGTAAATAATAAATAAAAAGGTTTAAGGTGAAGGGAGTTGAGAGATTTATCAGCAGTGAAAAAGTGAGACTCAACCATAGACTGTAAAAAGAACTCAACGTCTTTTTTTTTAAAACAACTTTATTGACAACAAGAGTATATAATATAATACATCCATGGAGTATACCAGTATACACAGGTCTGAATACAGTCGGATGAAATAAGTGTATACAACATTAATACACAACCAAACCATCATACGTACGCCAGGGTTTGACAGCAAGACAGAAAAAACATAAACTTAAATAAATATTTTGTAAAGCTTACAGAGATCATACGTTTTAACAGCTTTTTTATTCTCACAATCACAGAGGGAGGAGATATATTAGTGAGACTCAACTTCATTCACAAAGTCTGGTTTGGCTGTGACGTCACCGGAGGAGGAGGAGGAGCACCGCGCCTCCCGCTCTGTTTGTCCCTCTCCTCGCTCCGTCCTGAAGGCGGAAGTGTCTGCAGCTCCCAGACTGATCTCAGGTGTGTGTCCGTTACGTCCGTCGTCATGCTCAGGTTGAAGATTATCTCCGGTCACCTGTGCCCCCCCTCCCCCTCCTCCTCCTCCTCCTCCCCCTCCCCTCCGGAGCTCCGGGGCTCGGACTGCGGGTCTGCGGGGTCTCGAGACCCTGATGACGTAGTGGTGGTCCACGGGCGCAGGACGGCGATTGGCCGAGCGAAGAGAGGAGGCTTCAAGGTAGGAGATACTCACCTGTTAATCACCTGTATTATGACAATAAGTCATTTTAACATTTAAAACCCAGACTGGATGTGTGTTGAATCAGGGCCGTTGTATAGGGGAGAAAGGTGATGATAACTCCAGGGGCCCAGCGCCCAGTGGGGCCCATAAAAACCCCAGTAGTCTAATCTTTGTATGACTGATTTATTCTGCGTAACACCCTGACTAATACTCATAGTACACTGTAAAAACTCAGCATCTTTCCAAGAATATTTGTCTTATTTCTTGTCCAAATGTCTCATTTCTAGTCAAAACTAATCTTTTTCTACTTAAAATAAGACTCATAACCTAAAAATTAACTTGTTTTTAGATAATTTTCACTTAAATTCACAATAAATAGAAAAATCTGCCAGTGAAAGTAAGTTTTTTGTGCTTGTAATAAGGAAGAAAAACTTGTTCCACTATCAGATTTTTTCTACTTATTCCAAGTGAAAATCTGCTTGAAAGGAGTAAAAAGTGTCTAAAAACAAGCTACTTTTAATGTGATGTGTCTTATTTTAAGTAGAATGAGATTTGTTTTGACTAGAAATGACATTTTGACTAGAAATAAGACAAATATTCTTGCTAAGATACTTGAGTTTTTGCAGTGTAATGCTGCATTAGCATCAAAACAAAGAAGGCTAAATAAAAAACGATAATACATACGTAGTCTAAGAAAAAAAAAGAGGAAAAGTTAGGGGGAGGGGCCCACTTTAGTATTCTTTAAGGGGGGCCAGAATTCCTAGCAACGGCCCTGGTTGCAGATATCTGTAATTCAGTTTTGCCTCTAGTCGAAAAGAACATTTCAGATATCTGCAACTACGTTCTTCCTATAGGACAGATGACGTCACTTTAACCATTCATGTGTATGGGGTTTGTCATTACAGATATCTACGATTCAGTTGCAGATATCCGCTATGTGAATTACAGATATCTGTAACTGAATTACAACTATTCCTAATTCCAGTTTGAGATATCTACAATTTGATTCTGACTAGTCATAATTCCAGTTCAAGATATCTTTAATTCACCTCAATTAAAGATATCTACATGTCCCTTTTCAGATATCTGTAATTAAGTTTTGACTATAGGCGAAATGACGTTGTAGATATCTGTAACTGGAATTATGACTAGTCGTAATTCAGTTACAGATATCTGTAATTCACATAGCGGATATCTGCACCTGAGTTGTAGATCTAGGGCTGTCAAACGATTAATTTTTCTAATCGCGATTAATCGCATTTTTTCCATAGTTAACTCGCGATTAATCTCTATTAAAAATATTATATATATATGGCGCTTTGGACTTTCAACCCTCCAAAGTGTTATAATCTCTAGACAAACAACTTTTAGACCAGACCTAGCAGGCCT
>NC_140907.1:36696783-36754283 GCF_045865225.1 Trachurus japonicus
CGACGGCACCACCACGGCAGGTCAGACCAACAGTCCAGACCCCTTAACGCCTCCTAGTGGTCGACTGTAAAACTGCAACTGCACAAAATCCAAATAAAACACCAAGATCTAATTGTTTGTGAAGCTTGGAACACTTTTAAACTTTATTCAATAGACTATAATGAAATAAAATGCTTTTAAATGTTCTATTGCATGGGGTTACTATTGGTTTTGTTGCTAATCGATACAGATATGACAGATAGGAAATATGGACAATATGGATGTCAGTAGGAACGTGAGTATTGAACGTGAATCACATTGTTCATTTAATGTCATAAAGGTTTTTATCTAAAATGTATCTGACAGTGTGGGCCGAGGCCGTAACCATGGAGTCAACATTGGGGGGGACCAAATCTCTCTCTCTCTCTCTCTCTCTGTAAACAAATGCACATGGGCGAGAGGAGCGTAACCAAAACAGCAGAAAAGCGAGTGGACTTGGACAGTTCCCCTGTGTAAATATCTCATGTTACAACATGAAAACCTGCAGTGTATTCAAGTGAGGTCTATATATGTATTTTCTTTTAAAATTTAGCTGGTGCGGCTTATACTCAGGTAAAGTACGGTAAATTCACTAACACATGGGACACTTTTTTATTTTTTAAATCAGCTAGCTATATATTGGGGGGGGGGCATTTTGAGCATATCTGAATATTGGGGGGGATGTGGCCCCCCAATGGTATGGTAATTACGGCCTTGGTGTGGGCCAACGTTTCCACAAAAGTATGACATTTTATATTTTATGAACACGTTGGCCCACTCACACACAGCCTATCATTTTTTTCTGTTTAATTTAAGCACACAGTATTAAAAGTATCTCGGTTTCATTAACTTCAACAAAATGTGCCGGCCAAGCGAGCTTCCAAAAAGATCAATATTATATACATTACTGTATTTGACGACGTGCATATAAGACTATCGTAGTAAACGTATTATGGTCAAACGGTCGTTACACTGTCAGATACATTTTAGACAAAAACTTTTATGACATTAAAGCAGAAGTAAGTGATATTTTTGTGTTAATATCATAGACTGTAAAAAGAATGGACGTAGCATCCATGACGTCACCCATTGGTTTTGGGGAGTCGTTTTTGTGACTCAAATATGGCGGCCTGAACAGCGCCATGTTGGATTGGCCGGCCGAGAACCCGCCCACTGGCCTCGAAGCAGCTGTCCACGGAGCTGCTCGGACCTGTCACTCAACGTTTCCGCGCCCTGATTGGCCAGAATCTTAACCTTTTAACAGTAAAACGGCAGAGTAAAAAAAAAATTCACCCCCCTCAGAGTGTGTGCGGGGGTAGAAACTATCGATTGAGACGAAAAAACGTTCTGACACCAGGCTTTTAACATGTTTATTGAGGATGTAAAGTCGGCGATTTTAACATGGGGGTCTATGGGGAATGCTCCCTTCTGACACCAGCCCCCACAGGAATCCGAGGGGATTGCAGTTTTTTGAACGCGGAAGTGAGCTTCACTTCTCAGACCGACAACTGCCCCCTTGGTTAATATAAGTCTTAAATAGTTCTATCTTCCGACAGCAATCACTTCTATAGAGTGTTTGGACTGAAACACGGGTCTGTCAGTCCCTCTGCTCTGCTCTGAGCCCAGGAAAAAACATTTATTGTATCCTACAGTTTTTATCCAATGAGGAGAGAGAACGGCATGCAGGGCTGTGTGTGCAGCCAAGGGACGCCGTGAATGTGGCGACGTAGGGACGAGGACTGTTATGGTGCGTTCAAGGAAACTCGTAACTCGTATTTTTCCGACCGTGAAGTCGTACCAGTTCGATCTGGTACGAGTTCACCGGTCGGAAGTTACGAGTGGCCGTTATAGTGACTTTCACCGGTAAAACAGGTCGGAAAAACACGAGTGGGTTGCCTGAAACGCTACAAAGTCGTAAGTCGTGACTTGAAGCTGTAATTTACGATTTCAAAAGCCTGCCTGGAACGCAGCATTAGCCAAAACGACCGGATCGCTTACTTCTGCTTTAATGCAAACAATGTGATTGTCTGAGCCGGGACTGACACACACACACACACACACTCTGTGTCGTCAGGTAACTCCAGCCAGGTGAGCGACGGCGCGGCGGCCGTCCTGATTGGCCGGCGCTCGGCCGTGGAGGCGCTCGGCCTCCCGGTGCTCGGCGTGCTGAGGTCCAGCGCCGTGGTGGGCGTTCCTCCTGACGTCATGGGGATCGGACCTGCGTTCGCTATACCTGTGGCTCTGGAGAGAGCAGGTGAGGGGGCGGGGCTTCTACGGGTGGTGGTGGTGGTGTTGTTGTTGTTGTTGTGTTGTTATTGTTATTATTGTGTTGTTGTTTATCTCAGGACTGACCGTCGACGACATCGACGTGTTTGAGATCAACGAGGCCTTCGCCAGCCAGGTGAGTCAGAGCTGCAGGTGCGTTCAGGCCTTAGGGGCAGTTTGTTGAGGGCACAAAGGTCAAAAAATAAAACAATGATTTTAAATCCACGTCTTTAATTAATTTAATAACTATCTGTTAAATTAATACATAAAACTCAAAGGCTAGAGCAAACCAGAAATTTTCAACTTTAAATTCATTAATACATTTAATTTTTTGCACAAGGGTCCAGTCCTATGCAGCTATGTTTTGAAATCCCTGTCTTACTTGTTGACTACTGGACGATATAAGAAAAAATCCTATCACAATATTTTTTTTCATATCAGTCGACATCAATTTATATCACGATATAACTCAAATCACTATTTTGGTCAGGCTTAAATATTCCCTTATTGTCACAAGTGAGATCTGAAGTTATCAGAAGGTTATGTGATTAAATTTTTGTTTGAACATTTGAAATTTGAACATGATGTAATGATGAACATTATACAACAGTATCATATAAATAAAAAAGTTTTGTGTATGTCAAGAGGCCGCACCGTGACCGGTCCGTTTGTTGTGTGAACGCGGCCGGACGTCGGTCTGCTCCAGCTGTCTGCCGTCTCCATTGTGAAAGTTTAGCGTTACTTCAGAGTTTCAATTGGATCATGTAAATGTAACGGATGTGCACTCACTCCACCCATAAAAGACATGCTAACCAACCTGCCAAGTGGTTGTCAACCTCTTGGCGAAGCGGTTAGCATCGTCGCCTCCGGTGCGGGAGGTTGTGGGATCAAACCCCACCTAGGGCAGGCCGTGAGAAACACAACGCAGAGGGCCAGATATGACATCGGCTACATAAACATGACGCACCACGCATCTTTTCACGGTCAGCCATCAGAATTCTCCTTCACATTTTCTTCTGACTTTTTTTATTTTTTCAATTTTTTACCGGCGGTGTTCCTCTGCTGACGTGCACGGCTGTAGCAGCCCAAACACTTACACGTGTTGACATGTTGTTGCTTGGCTCTTTTCCAGCCACATGATTGGTTGTCATCAAAATACGCATAGTTTTTTCTTTAAAATTCCTGCCCTGGTTGTGTTATTGTTGTGTTGTGTTAACCATTGTTGGTGTTCTGTTCACGTTGTTGTTGTTGTTGTTGTTGTGTTAACATTGTGTTGTTGTTGTTGTGTAGGCGTTGTACTGTGTGCAGCAGCTGCAGATCCCCGTAGAGAAGGTGAACCCTAACGGAGGCGCCATCGCCCTCGGTCACCCGCTGGGCTGCACCGGCGCCCGCCAGGTGGTCACGCTGCTGCACGAGCTGCGGCGCCGCGGACGCAGGTTGGTACCTCAAACACCTGGTTAAAGGTAGAGTCTGGAGTTTTGTCCCATTACAGTTTGTAAACAAAACATTGAAACTCTGCCCCTCCTCTCGGGCTAAGCTGTGTAGCCTCCTGCTCCTGACAGCAGCCGTTGTCATGACAACAAAGGAAAGGAAATACAGTCTGAAAGAACCGCTGGAGCCGTGGGCCGATTAGCCGACCTTTCGCCAACACCGGGAACCTCCGTGTTATGTTTTTATGCCGTTGTGGTGAACTAAGAAGCGGGTGTTAGCCGCGGGTGCTAACCGCTAGCGCTAGCCAAAGTTAGCATCGAGCTAGCTCACTACAACGGCCCTAATACTTGTTACCAGTGTCGGTGACGGTCGGGAATCGGTCCGCGGCTCCAGCGCTTCACTTCAGACTGTATTTCTTTTACTTTGTTGTCCTGACTGCTGCTGCTGCTGCGAGAGAGAGAGACGTGCTAGCACTCGTTAGCATCAGATAGCTAGTGCGGCTAGCAGCCCTGAGCCTCCTACTCTGCTACACGTAGCTTCACCTGAGCTCTGTCATTGGCTGGAGAGAAAACACAGACTCTCTCCCCATAGATATCTATGCTCTCTCGCGACTCTCTAGCTCCACCCAGAAACGTCCACGTGCACAACAAAACCTGAACAAAACAGAGCAAAAGACCAAAATACAGGCAGGGGGCGGGACTACACAGGACTAGAAGCCCATAGGTGACGATTAAGACGGATTTCATTTGTACTTAGTCTAATGTTTATTTTTGGGCACAAAACTCCAGACCCAACCTTTAAACACCTGACCAGCTGATCACCTGACCGGTCCTCGTCTCTGTCCTCAGGGCGTTCGGCGTCGTGTCCATGTGCATCGGCACCGGGATGGGCGCCGCCGCCGTGTTCGAGTACCCGGGGCCGTAGGAGGAGCCGAGGCCACGAGCCAATCAGACGGCAGCTCCACCACGATGATAACTATGATTAATAATAATAATACTAACATCGCTACTTTACTGAGGAACCAATCAGCTGGCGGCGGCGGCGACTGAGGCTCCGCCCCCTGAAGGAGAAGTAGGTGGAGCTCCATGTTCCTGTCTTTTATTTTGAAGAGACTGATCCATGTGGGCTTCCTGCTGTGATCAATACGTTTCCAATAACAGTCGATCAAGTGCCTTTGATTCCATATTGATCCATGTTGAAGCTGTGTATTACTCTGTATTTACCAGGCCTTCAAAATAAAAGCCTTCTGTGAAACCAGGAAAGTGAACCAGGAAGTGAATCTACAAACCAGAGACTCAGGAAGAATGAATCTGCTCCTTCAAATTAAAAGCCTTCCACTGGCAAACACATTAGAGGCTTTTATTGTGAAGTAGCTTCAGGAAAAAAACATTGTTATAAACAGGAAGTGATTAAAACAGTTGATGATGTCGTTAAGTTTTCTGCTGAGTCATGTTGTGAATAAACTAAACTCTGCTCGTTAACGAACACCTGCTGTTTGTCTCTGTCCAATCACAGCGCGGCCTCGTTAATCAGTTTTTTTGATTTCATATTGATCCATGTTGAAGCTGTTGACTCTGTATTTACCAGGCCTTCAAAATAAAAGCCTCCTGTGAAACCAGGAAACTGAAACAGGAAGTGAATCTACAAACCAGAGACTCAGGAAGAAATCTGCTCCTTCAAATTAAAAGCCTTCCACTGGCAAACACATTAGAGGCTTTTATTGTGAAGTAGCGTCAGCAAAAACAATAACAGTGTCTTGTTACTGCTCCTTCAAATTAAAAGCCTTCCACTGGCAAACAATTAAGAGGCTTTTATTGTGAAGTAGCTTCAGCAAAAACAATAACAGTGTCTTGTTACTGCTCCTTCAAAATAAAAGCCTTCTGTGAAACCAGGCCTTCAAATTAAAAGCCTCCTGTGAAACCAGGAAACTGAAACAGGAAGTGAATCTACAAACCAGAGACTCAGGAAGAATCTGCTCCTTCAAATTAAAAGCCTTCCACTGGCAAACACATTAGAGGCTTTTATTGTGAAGTAGCTTCAGCAAAAAACATTGTTATAAACAGGAAGTGATTAAAACAGTTGATGATGTCGTTAAGTTTGTGAATAAACTAAGCTCGTTAACGAACACCTGCTGCTGTTTGTCTCTGTCTCTGTCCAATCACAGCGCGGCCTCGTTTTAATCAGTTTTTTTTTTTTACTCGTCGTCCCGTCGACGGCGTTACTTCTCGTACAAAACAACAACAAAAACACAAACGGTAAACAGGAAACAGGAAGTGGCGCCTACAGCAGCTTCGGTTTCTTCCGGGCCTGGAACTGTTCCGTTTTGTTCTTGATGGACTTGACGAGCAGCGACAGTCCGGGGTCCATCGTCCTCTTCGTTGTCGTGGTTGCTGTGGTGGTTGCCGTGGTCGTGGCTGCGGCGGCGGCGGTGGCGGTGGCGAGGGCGTGGTCCTTGCGGCGGCGCTCGTCGTGGCGGCGGCGCTGCTTCTCGGCCGCCAGCCGCTCGGTGGCCTGCGTGCGGCGGTAGCTGGGGTGAGACGGGTCGAGGTTGAAGAGGTGAGAGGTGAAGAGAGACTGGAACCGAGGATCCTCCACGTCCACCTGCAGACAGGAAGTCACACGTTTTAGAGCGGCCGAACACCTGCTGCAGCATCATCACCATCACCATCAACATCATCATGCTACTCTCTATATTTGTTTGTTTGTTTATTAAGATCCCCATTAGCTGCAGCAACGCCACAGCTATTCTTCCTGGGGTCCGACAGTATCAAATATACAGTTGAAAACACAAAACATAAACTTTATAAAAATTTAAAACAAAAAAATAAGTGAGCGATATGCTTAAAGCAGATATCATCGGCACGGCCGTTTCGGCTAATGCTGTGTTCAAGGCAGGCTTTTGAAACCGTAAGTTACAGCTTCAAGTCACAACTACGACTTGGTAGCGTTCCAGGTAACCCGTAGCTCGTGTTTTTACCGTCCTGTTGTCTGTGAAAGTTCCCTATAACGGCCACTCGTAACTTCCGACCCGTGAACTCGTACCAGATCGAACTGGTATGACTTCACAGGAAGGAAAAACACAAAGTACGAGTTTCCTTGAACGCACCATGAGTTAGCAGCCCCCGCCCTTGTCAGGCATCAATTGGTCCTCGTGCTACGTCACCACATTCACGCGCATCCCTTGGCTGCACACACAGCCCTTCATGCCGTTCTCTCCCCTCATTGGATAACACTTGTATCCCACAAGGAAAATTTTCTCCTCGGGTTACAGCAGAGCAGAGTGACGGAGAGACTCGTGTTTAGGCTGAAATACTTCATGTAAGTGATTGCTGACGGAAAATAGGACTATTTAGGACTTATATTAACAAAAACATTCCACTGATATCTGCTTTAACCTAACAAAACAAAAACAGAGTAAGTGTTTACATTTCTTAACTGTGCTTCATTCCTTCTTCGTTATATTAATTGTTCACATACTAATCCTATTACCCACATTTCTACATATCATATATGTATACATCATTACACATCACACATCATACTTGTATATACATTCATTCTACAGAATATACATTATAATAACACATATCCTATATCCATCGAAATATACCCCATATATAAATATACCATGTTGTCTTACTTTGATAAATGCTGTTTTATTCATATTTTGAATTTCTTTGTGTTCGTGGTGAGTTTGATATTTTTCGGCAGTGAATTCCATTCTTTCATACCTCTATACAGAACCGTACGCTTGACGGCGTTAGATCTTGCTTTAGGTAATGTAAAGTTTCCTACAGCTGCATGTCTGGTGATGATATATTTATGACTCTCTGCACTAAAAGCGAGGTTTTTAAACAAGATAACAGGTGTTTTTAGGACAGATATATTTCTAATAACAACAAACAGTGAGTACAATAGTCTGTCTTTGACCAGTAACAAGTATATAGTGACCAGTAGGGATGTGCACGGTTACCCGAGTAGGCAATCTGCTATCCGGTTATGAATTTATTACCCGGTTAACCGAGGATTAAAAAAACGGCACGTTAGAGCAACAGTCTAGTGTCGGATCAAACTACATCATCATGTCGTGGTTCAGCTTTTTGTCGTGTTTAACAGTTTCAGATCAAGCAACGTGATTTTCTGCTGTGTAAAAGCGTTTTTGGATCGAGCCTCGGACTTTCAAACCTTTTACAATAATCTGTGGTGGTTCCCTCGGCGTAAACCGTCGGGACGGAGACGACAGGTGTCATCAAGTCTGTTAGAAAATCTGCTTTCAGTTTACAAACATTCTGAAACCTTCCCAGTTATTTCCTGAGACGATGCGAGGCAGAGAGGAGCGTAGGCGCCAAAATGTAGTGTGGACTAATAAATAAGCACCGCTAGTGATTTTAAAAAAAAAAAAGAAAAAAAGTTTTCTCCTCCGAGGCAACCGCGGCATAAAGATGCACATCTGCCCCGTATGTGCATCTTAAACTCCAGTCTCTACTCTTATTATCCACCTGATATTTAGTCTGACGACGCTGTGTGTCAGTAATTCAGACTGTCTGACAGTCATTCTATTTTTTATTACAGTATTCGGTTACCCGGGTACGACAAGGTTAGGATACTCGGTTAGAAAATTATTCGAAATGCCCATCCCTAATGACCAGGCCATTTTGTAGTGGTGTCCGAATGTTTAGTGATTATTAATGTTCACTATATAGTGACTGAATCTATCCCACAATTCACCGCGAAATGTAGTGAACATCCGATGGTCACTAACCGGAGCAAGATATCCCATCATGCATTGCGGTCACGGATCGACGCCGTTACCACACCGGCCCAGAGCGACCGGTGTAGCTACCAAATAAATGCAGTAGTGCAGCAGCCTCAATAAATATGTCCAGGCTGCCAGAGTTGTCCGGTCGCGGCTTCCACAGACTCCCACAACAAACGTCGGAGCAAATTTCCTAACAAGCGTTATAAACTGACCACAGACTCTGGATAGCGAGGCTAATTTCTGTTAGCCCATCTATGAGGTTTTACATTATACGTTAGCATTAAGCTAGTGGACTTTATGCTTAGTTGTCACACTGGCTGTGTGTGTTTTGAATGTTGTTTCACACTATGTGGGTTAGATTGAACATCTTTGATGCTTAAATATATATATTACCGCTTAATATATTGCTTTACTCCTCTACACCGGCCGTTACCATGGTTGTATCCATGGTACCTACACCGGCTGTTACGATTGCGGTCGGAACGTTTTAATTACGCAACGTAATACGTCATTAACTGTGCGGCGGAGTAGTGTCCCAAAGTGTTTTTCATTTGACCAGTGAGTCACTATATAGTCACTATATTGAATTCACTATATAGTGAGTAGGGAGGAGGGACACAGCCTCACTTTTTTAACCTAAAACACACGTCGGCCTCCAGACAGGAAGTCGGCCATTTTGAATTTACTCAGCGATGTCACACTTGAACTCCTCAGTCAGAGCGCACAACAACAACACTAACATGATGTGAATGTAAATGTTGTGTTGTGTTGACGTTGTCTGCTCCTAAATTTAATTTCTAAATGTAATCAGTTACTTTTTTGAACTAAAATCACACGTCAGCCTCCAGACAGGAAGTCGGCCATCTTGAATGTACTCGGTGATGTCAGAGCGCGTTGTGAGTTGTCCAATCAACCGCACGCTTGTTGTGTGACATCACCAGCTGCTGAGAACAGGAAGTGCCCCCCCCCCCGACTGACCTGGAAGTGGTCGTCGTCGTCAGGCTCCGCCCCCTTGTTCTTCTTCTGCAGCTTCTTCTTCTTCTTCTTGCTCAGGTTCTGCTGCTCCACGATCTTCTCGTAGTTGAAGTGTTGGTGTTTGGAGTCGTCGTCGCCGTCGTGCATCAGCAGCTCCATCTCCGCCTGCACACACACACACACACACACACACACACACACACACACAGTGAGACGTGGGTGATGATGTCATGTGATTGCAAACAATCAAAGTACGTTTAAATTAGGCGTAGCTACATTTTTTAAAGATTATAGAGAAATTTCTGCGAAAAAAAAGTGGTACAATTTCTCCATAAAAGTTGAAACATTTCTAGAAAAAAGTGGTAAAAATTCTCACAAAAAAAAAAAATACAAAAAAGTTTTAAAATGTTTAGAAAAAAGTGGTAACATTTTTTTTTTTGAAAAATATAAAATCTCGTATAATAAAAAAAAAATAAAGAAATAAAAATTTGAGAAGAAACTGGTAAAATTTCTCAAAAAGGGGGGGGGGGGGACAATAATACAAAAAGGGGTACAATTTCTTTTAAAAATAGTAAAAAGTAGAACAGAAAAATTGAGAAGAAACTGGTAAAATTTCAAAAAAAAGAAAAAAGAAAAAAATAATTAAAACAATGATTAAAAAAAGTGAAAATATTCTAGGAAAAGTGGTAAAATTTCTAAAAAATATTTTTTAAAAAGTAAAAAGGTTTTTTTTAAATTGAGAAGAAACAGATAAAATTTCTCAAAGGAATTCTAGAAAAAGCCAAAAAGTGGTAAGATTTCGCAAAAAATAGTAGAAATTGTGGTACAATTTCTCTTTGTGGTACAATTTCTCTCTCAAAAAAAGGGGCAAACAATAATACAAAAAGGGGTAAAATGTCTTGAAAAAAATAATAACAAGTAAAAAAGAAAAATTGAGAAGAAACTTGTAAAAATTTCTCCCCCAAAAAATCTAGGAAAAGTGGTAACATTTCTAATAAATAAATAAAAGTCAAAAAATAATTTAAAAAGTGATAACATTCATGAAAAAAAAAAGTGAAAAATTGTTTTAAAAAAAGTGGTAAAATTTCAGTAAAAAGTTAGGGACCCTGTCAATCCTCCCACTTTGAGAACCACTGATAGATAGATAGATAGATAGATAGATAGATAGATAGATAGATAGATAGATAGATAGATAGATAGATAGATAGATAGATAGATAGATAGATAGATAGATAGATAGATAGATAGATAGTTTTGTTGTACTGGGTAAACTGAAGTATTTATGGCTATACTGAGTAAACCCGAGTATCACTCAGACTAACTACACCACTGCGATGATGTCATGTGTGATTGACTCGATGACATCATCATGACGTCATACCTTCTGCCTCTGCAGCTCCTCCTCTTCCTCCGGCGTCCGCTCCTCTTCCTCCTCCTGCTGCTTCTTCTTCTTCTGCTGCTTCTTCTGTGGACCTGCACACACACACACACGGAGTCAGAGGCTGCGTTCCGATCAAGGGGGCAGTTGTCGGTCTGAGAAGTGAAGTCACTTCCGCGTTCAAAAAACTGCAATCCCCTCTTCTTCCTCTGGGGGCTGGTGTCAGAAAGCAGCATTCTCCATAGACCCCCATGTTAAAATCACCGACTTTACATCCTCAATAAACATGTTAAAAGCCTGGTGTCAGAACGTTTTTTCGTCTCAATCGATAGTTTCTACCCCCGCACACACTCTGAGGGGGGTGAATTGTTTTTTTAACTCTACCGTTTTACTGTTATTAGGTTAAAATTCTGGCCAATTAGGGCGTGGAAACGTTGAGTGACAGGTCCGAGCAGCTCCGTGGACAGCTGCTTCGAGGCCAGTGGGCGGGTTCTCGGCCGGCCAATCCAACATGGCGCTGTCCAGGCCGCCATATTTGAGTCACAAAAACGACTCCCCAAAACCAATGGGGGACGTCACGGACGCTACGTCCATTCTTTTTACAGTCTATGGTTCCGATCCACAGTTTACTTGGACAGAGCCCCCTACTCCCTGCACAGGGAATCTGCCGTAGGAAACTTCACTTAATCGATATATCACCAATCGGAACACCCTGCAACGTCACAGCTGTTTCCGGTCGAGTTTAAAAATAAAGTTTTTAAGTTTCAAAATGTTTCACGCCACTATCACCCTTTAGACAGATCTGAAATGATTGAAGAAACATTACTATTTCTGTGTGCACGAGCAAAGCAGTTTTGTGTTGCAATGCGTGGTATTTATTCAGTTTCGGGGCATCAGGGTGTGTAGAAAGCATCAGTGTCTCAGCTGACAGGAAAGCTAACGGCGGTAGCTAAGCTAACGGCGGTAGCTAAGCTAACAGCAGGACGTCAGCTGTTAAAACCCTCCCGTTGTGGGACACGACATGAAACTACTCCAGTTAGCTCAGTCATGTTGTAACTCAGATATCCGCTGGAGAAAATATTTGTTCATGGAGCGTTTATTGAGTCACTGAGTTATTAAAGTTAAACAGGTAGCTAACCGTTAGCCCGGCTAATCTATGATAACCATGACTAATTACAAAAATGTGCACACGTAAATAGTAATGTTTGTCCAATCATTGGTTTTATAAACTTTACAAACATCAGATTAGTCTAAACGGCGATATAGTGACATGAAAAAGTAGATATATATAGTGAAACTCTCGTCCGTCACTATTGTTCTCATGCTGGTTTTCTACCAGGAAGTAGTTGTAAACAACAAGGCGATTCGGTCTATTGATCACCGACCGATTGATCGACGGTATTGATCACCTGTGCTGCCGAGCTCCTCGCTGAAGAACGGGTCGCTGAGGTCGACGTCTGCAGGAAGCTCGTCGTCGCTGAGGTCGTCGTCGTCGTCCTCGGCAACGCCCACTTCCTGCACGATGACAAATCAACACGTCAGTCCAGTCATCATCATCGTCATCATCGTGTCACGTTGCCATGGTGACTGATCAGACTCGGCCCCCCCCTCCCTCACCTGTTTCCTCTGCGTCTTCCTCTGCTTCTTCTTGTCCTTCTTCTTCTGCAGGAAGTCCTCCCACGGCGTGCGGTCCTTCTCCTCCAGCTTCTTCTTCTTCACCAGCTGCTCCGCGCTCTCCTTCAGACCTTCACAAACACGTTTTAAATATTTATTTATACCCACAGATAATAAAGTACAAGGGACATAATTAAATACAACAGCAGTCGGCCAGTTACAGAGCTCCGGGGCGGCCGGACACTGATACGTGATGACATCATACAGGTCAGGTAGAAAGATGACATCATCATTCAACACAGAAAACATGGCCGACACTCAGCAGACCAACGTGGTCACATGACCCAGACTGACAAATATAAACACTAACAGTTTACATTTGTAGCCAAGCTGAGAGAGAGACTGGTTTAATCTGGTCTGAACTGGTTTGATCTGGTCTAAACTGGTTTGATCTGGTCTGAACTGGTCTAAACTGGTTTGAACTAGTCTAAACTGGTTTGATCTGGTCTGAACTGGTTTGAACTGGTTTGATCTGGTCTGAACTGGTCTAAACTGGTTTGAACTGGTCTAAACTGGTTTGATCTGGTTTGAACTGGTCTAAACTGGTTTTGAACTGGTCTAAACTGGCTTGATCTGGTCTAAACTGGTCTAAACTGGTCTGATTTGGTCTAAACTGGTTTGATCTGGTCTGAACTAGTCTAAACTGGTTTGATCTGGTCTAAACTGGTCTGAACTAGTTTGCACTGGTTTAAACTTGTCTAAACTGGTTTGTTCTGGTCTGAACTGTGATCTTGTCTAAACTGGTCTAAACTGGTTTGATCTGGTCTAAACTGGTCTGAACTAGTTTGCACTGGTCTGAACTGGTTTCAACTTGTCTAAACTGGTTTGTTCTGGTCTGAACTGTGATCTGGTCTAAACTGGTCTAAACTAGTTTGATCTGGTCTAAACTGGTCTGAACTAGTTTGATCTGGTCTAAAATGGTTTGATCTGATATGATCTGGTCTGAACTGGTCTAAACTGGTTTGATCTGGTTTAAACTTGTCTAAACAGGTTTGATCTGGTCTAAACTGGTCTGAACTAGTTTGATCTGGTCTGAATTAGTCTAAACTGGTTTGATCTGGTCTAAACTAGTTTGCACTGGTCTGAACTGGTTTAAACTTGTCTAAACTGGTTTGTTCTGGTCTGAACTGTGATCTTGTCTAAACTGGTCTAAACTGGTTTGATCTGGTCTAAACTGGCCTGAACTGGTTTGATCTGGTCTGAACTAGTCTAAACTGGTTTGATCTGGTCTAAACTGGTCTGAACTAGTTTGCACTGGTCTGAACTGGTTTAAACTTGTCTAAACTGGTTTGTTCTGGTCTGAACTGTAATCTGGTCTAAACTGGTCTAAACTAGTTTGATCTGGTCTAAACTGGTCTGAACTAGTTTGATCTGGTCTAAAATGGTTTGATCTGATTTGATCTGGTCTGAACTGGTCTAAACTGGTTTGATCTGGTTTAAACTGGTCTAAACATGTTTGATCTGGTCTAAACCGGTTTGATCTGGTTTAAACTGGTCTAAACAGGTTTGATCTGGTCTAAACCGGTTTGATCTGGTTTAAACCAGTCTAAACAGGTTTGAACTGGTCTAAAATGGTTTGATCTGGTCTAAACTGGTCTGAACTAGTTTGCACTGGTCTGAACTGGTTTAAACTTGTCTAAACTGGTTTGTTCTGGTCTGAACTGTAATCTGGTCTAAACTGGTCTAAACTGGTCTGAACTAGTTTGATCTGGTCTAAAATGGTTTGATCTGATTTGATCTGGTCTGAACTGGTCTAAACTGGTTTGATCTGGTTTAAACCGGTCTAAACAGGTTTGATCTGGTCTAAACCGGTTTGATCTGGTTTAAACTGGTCTAAACTGGTTTGAGTTGGTTTAAACCAGTCTAAACAGGTTTGAACTGGTCTAAAATGGTTTGATCTGGTTTAAACTGGTCTGAACTGGTCTGTGATATTTCAATGTTTGCCAACAGCCAATCAGAGGCCGTGCTGAGGCCACACTCACCTGGCACCCATGTGATCTCCATCTCCGTGTCTCGGTCCTCCCGCTGCCTCCTCTCCCGCTCCGTGACTCCTCTCAGCAGCTCCCTGTACTTGGAGATCTGCTCCTCACTCCTCTTCTGCTTCTTCTTCTGCTTCTTCTTCTTCTTGTCCTCCTCCTTCTCCTCCTCCTCTTCCTCGTGTTCCTCCTCCTCGTCCTCCTCCTCCTCTTCACCTGTCAATCACACCCATCTGTCAGCATCACTTCCTGTCACCTCAGAAGAAGAAGCGTCATTAAAGAGCAACTAAACCCCTCAGTTTTGGATGACGTTAGGGATGGGCGATACCACACTTTTGGGATTCGATACGATACCGATACTTTTTCTTGCATTTTCATCGATACCGATACCGATACCAATAGGCTACTGATAATTTCTTACGGGAATTTTTTTCATTCAAAATATTATTAGGCTACATTTAAGACAAATCACATGACAAATACAGCATGTATACAAAATGTATTATGGTCAATACATAGTAAAACTAAAATTAAAATAAATGACATGAATATGAATTAAATAAAGTAAATATGAACAAAGATGTGCACATTTTCACTTTTCTTGTTCTTTTCTTGTACTTTTCTCATCAAAAAAAGAAAAAGAAATACTGATCTTGGTGGAAAAAGGTAAAAAAAAAAAGAAGGCACAAAGTTGAAGTAATTGAAGTAAGCTATCTAAAACAGCTGAAAGTTATGCACATGCACCCCCAATTCTTATTTTGTTGGTATCGATATTTGTTTAAGGAAATCGATGCCAAACGAGTAGCGTGTGAGTATCGATATATCGATACCACAGGATCGATACGCCCATCCCTAGATGACGTGCTCTAAGCTTGAAATTCAAAAAATGCCTTGATTATGGGCGGGGCTCCAGGAGCACTGCCTCCATCTCAGCCAATAGAAAAATTTGATTGTAATAGCCGTGTTTCAACCCATAGAGGGCAGTCACTCTACATTTTTACTACAGAATACACCAAATTGAAATATTTTGACTAAAATGTCAAAAGTTGGACCAGAATCAATCGACAACACTACTTCATACCCAAATATATTTGTTTTCAGCAGAAAAAAGTGGTTTAGGGGTTTAGTTGCTCTTTAAAGAGTTCACTCTCTCTCTCACCCTTCGCTGTGACATCATCGTCTCCCAGGGCGACGCCTCCTCCTCCTCCTCCCCCCTCCTCCTCCTCTTCCTCGCTGGAGGAGGCCAGGTACGCCTTGAAGTCCATGTCCAGCAGCTCGTTCTTGTTGAACTTCCTGTTGAGGGCGGTGACGCGGTCGTGGTCGGTCTCGTCCCAGGTCAGCTGCACCTGATTGGTCCAAAAGGGGACGAGTGAGTTCTACTGCTGCGCTGCTATTGGTTCTACTGGTTTATACTGGTTTATACTGGTTCTACCAGAGATGGGACCAAGTCACACATGTGCAAGTCTCAAGTAAGTCTCAAGTCTTAACCTTCAAGTCTCAAGTAAGTCGCAAGTCATTTTTCTTTGGGCAAGTCAAGTCAAGTCAAGTCACAGGTTATGTCAAGTCAAGTCCAAGTCAAGTCACCTTATTATTGCAATTTCACCCGCAGAATCTAATCTAAATAAAGTGAAGACAATATATTAGAATAGAATAGAATAGAACATCTATTATGTCTTATGTCTTATCATGTCTTATAATGCATTAATGAGCCTCTTCATACCTGATCTGATCACAAAAGGTTAACTCCTACTACATCAATAGAATAGAATAGAAAATCAATTAGCTATATTCTATCATGACAACACCATTCTCAGCCTGCACTCATACCAAGTAGTTAGATATTAATTTGATATTTTATATTCAAAAGTCAAAGAATGTGTAACATTGAAACATTCCTGGATGCTAAGTGACAGGCAAACAGCTGTGTAGTCACTGCAGATTCTGTAGCAGTGAGAACGTGAGGCTGAAGGAGAGGAGATTTTTTAATTTTTAAAAAGGACACGTTAGCTTCTCGCTATGGTAACCCTGGTAACAGGTGACTGTTAGGTCTATTGGTTACTGTGCGTTTGTCCCGACTCTGAACAGCGGCGGCGACGCAGCGTTAATGAAGCAGCGTCAGGCCGCTCACCGTCACTGAAACTCCGGATGAAATCTCCGTTTAAAAACACTGAGCTGCGAGCGTGATAGCACGCCATGGATGTATTATATTATAATAGATCCATGTAGCACACCCGCTGCAGCGACCCTGGAGGCCCCTCCGTACCAAACCCCCCTCTCACTCTCTCCCTCTCTCTCTCTCTCTCCAGCGGTCCTTTCAAAATAAATGCATAAAAAGTCCGGGGAAAAAAAAACAAAACACCGACTGATCTGGTGCCGTGCCGGTGAAAAATTCAGCGGTGGCGGCTGGTCATTCAAGTCATTCAAGTCATCGTGTCTCAAGTCAAGTCAAGTCCCGAGTCTTTAACCTTCAAGTCCGAGTCAAGTCGCAAGTCTTTTATTTTTTGTCAAGTCAAGTCAAGTCGCATCAAAATAGCGTCTCGAGTCGACTCGAGTCCAAGTCACAGTGACTCGAGTCCCCATCTCTGGGTTCTACTGGTTCTACTGGTTCTACTCTAGTCTACTCTGATGAGCAGAGAAATTATGTCAGTCTGATTGATCAGTATAAATTAATAAACACTACGACATCACATTCATTTGAAAATAAAAGCTCTTTTTCACCCAGTGGAAGTCAACACTTTCTGCAAATGTTTCAAAATAAAAGACTCAACAACAACATTAACCTGTGTGACATGTTTCATCTATAATCATTGTTCTATGTATCTACGTATCTTTGATCTTGCCATGATATTTTCACACATAAATTATTATTTTACAACAGAAAGTTCATTAAAACCCACCAGGTCTGTCTTAATTTTCATTATTGTAAGATTTTAAAGAAGTTTTATATTCTTGTCGTCACATTTCTTAGATGTTTGTCTCGTTGTTAAAGTCTCGCAGGCTTTTGGTCCATCGATCTGAATATTATCTGCCTTGGGACTACGGATGAAATTTAGCATTTGTGTTATTGAGTCATTGATGTTAAATGCAGCAGCGTTTTAAATGTGCGTCGTCCCAGTTCAATAAATGAAATGAAAAATTAGAGCAGTGGTTGATCAATCAATCGATAGTTCTCAGCGTCCTGTGATCGGTGTCTGACCTTTGACGTTGCCGTGGCCGCCGACGTGAAGAGTTTGGGAGTGTACGCCGTCAGGTTCACGTCCGTCGCCACGTCTTTAGGCTCCTCCCCAAACGTGACATCATCAGGGACAAACCTGCGGACGAGTGTCAGGAAATAAAACACATTAACAACTAATAACAAACACTGGATTCACAGTAAGTTATGAATTTGTGTCGTCTTTCTGTTTTGTTTTGGTTTCATGCTACTTCAAGCCTTTTAAATTAAAAAAAAAAGAAAAGAATTAAATAGGACGAATCTCCTTGTTGTCTACAACTACTTCCTGGTAGAAAACCAGCATGAGAACAATAGTGACGGACGAGAGTTTCACTATATATATCTAATTTTTCATGTCACTATATCATCGTTTAGACTAATCTGATGTTTGTAAAGTTTATAAAACCAATGATTGGACAAACATTACTATTTATGTGTGCACATTTTTGTAATTAGTCATGGTTATCAGAGATTAGCCGGGCTAACGGTTAGCTACCTGTTTAACTTTAATAACTCAGTGACTCAATAAACGCTCCATGAGAAAATATTTTCTCCAGCGGATATCTGAGTTACAACATGACTGAGCTAACTGGAGTAGTTTCATGTCGTGTCCCACAACGGGAGGGTTTTAACAGCTGACGTCCTGGTGTTAGCTTAGCTGCTGTTAGCTTAGCTACCGTTAGCTTAGCTGCCGCCGTTAGCTTAGCTACCGTTAGCTACCTGTTTAACTTTAATAACTCAGTGACTCAATAAACGCTCCATGAACAAATATTTTCTCCAGCGGATATCTGAGTTACAACATGACTGAGCTAACTGGAGTAGTTTCATGTCGTGTCCCACAACGGGAGGGTTTTAACAGCTGACGTCCTGGTGTTAGCTTAGCTGCTGTTAGCTTAGCTACCGTTAGCTTAGCTGCCGCCGTTAGCTTAGCTACCGTTAGCTACCTGTTTAACTTTAATAACTCAGTGACTCAATAAACGCTCCATGAACAAATATTTTCTCCAGCGGATATCTGAGTTACAACATGACTGAGCTAACTGGAGTAGTTTCATGTCGTGTCCCACAACGGGAGGGTTTTAACAGCTGACGTCCTGGTGTTAGCTTAGCTGCCGCCGTTAGCTTAGCTACCGTTGTTAGCTTAGCTACCGCCGTTAACTTAGCTACTGTTAGCTGTCCCTGTCAACTGAGCCACTGATGCTTTCTAGACACCGTGATTCCCCCAAACTGAATAAATACAACACATAGCAACACAAAACACACACACAGAAATAGTAATGTTTCTTTAATCATTTCAGATTTGTCTAAACGGTGATAGGGCGTGAAAAATATGATATATAGCTAAACTCTTGCAAATTACGTGCTGGTTTTCTACCCGGAAGTAGAATGTAAACAACAAGGAGATTCGGTCTATAAAAATGAATTAAAAAACTTGAAAAAAAAAAGAAGAAGAAGGTGGAAACAGTCTTACCTGAGGTCGAGGACGGAGCAGCTGGTCTCGTACTCGTAGCCGTCGCACTCCTCGTAGACCTTCGTTGCCGTGGCGACGGAGTCACACTCCACCACGGCGTAGTGATACCTGAGGCGTTTGAACTGGTAGTCGCGCATCTTCTCCCTGTAAACCCTGAGAGGAAACCCCGCACGTTAATACAGTCGCTCTGAATGTGTGTGTGTGTATTAGGTCGATTTTTATAGTAATCGCGATTTTTTTTCGAATTTTTTGGGACGACCAATCTTTATTGTACGATCATGTATTCTGTGCCATTACACTCGACAAAGTCAAACCAGCCTGTTGTGTTCGTTTGTTCACAGATATGTATGTGAACAAACAAACACAACAGACAAACTGATGTGATGTGTGAATTGTTTTTTGTAAATATGACTTATTATGATGTTTTGTCAAGTGTTTGGTTCAACCTGCTCTTGTTTAAGGACAGAAAATCACAATAATTTAAATATAAAATCGCAATACTTGGTAAAATCGAATCGCAATACTTGTTTAATTCAATTTAAATCGAATCGGGACCCAAAAATTGTTAGAGAATCGAATCGGCACAAAAGCGTATCGGCCCAGCCCTAGTGTGTATATGTGTGTCTCTCTGTGTGTGTCTGTGTGTGTGTGTGTGTGTGTGTGTGTGTCTGTGTGTGTGTGTGCGTACTTCTGCTCCTCCGTGTCGTCCTCCGAGTCGTCCGGCAGCGCCCGCAGCTCCTTCGGGCCCTGGCTCTCCTCCACCTGCAGCCGCTCCTTCCCGAACTCCGACAGGTAAATCTGGACGGACAACGACACCCACAATGCACTGCGTGAGAGGGCCGGCTCTCTGTCGCCATGACGACCTCAGTCTCTCAGCTGAGTGATCAATAGACCGAATCTCCTTGTTGTTTACATTCTACTTCCGGGTAGAAAACCAGCACGTAATTTGAATGAGATCAATAGTAACGAACGAGAGTTTAGCTAGGCTATATATATCATATTTTTCACGCCCTATCACCGTTTAGACAAATCTGAAATGATTGAAGAAACATTACTATTTCTGTGTGTGTGTTTTGTGTTGCTATGTGTTGTATTTATTCAGTTTGGGGGAATCACGGTGTCTAGAAAGCATCAGTGGCTCAGCTGACAGGGACAGCTAACGGTAGCTAAGCTAACGGTAGCTAAGCTAACGGCGGTTGCAACACAGTCTCACCCCTTTGCGTCAAACGGTTGACGCTTGGTCAAGGCCCCTTACGTCAATATACTGACGTGGAGGGGGTACCCTCGAGGTCGTTTCTCGACGAATAGGGCCACTCATAGACTTGAATGCAAATCCCTCATCGTCGGATTTTGACGAAGGGGGGCGGGACCGTTTCTCCCTCACTCCCAGTGCGTCAACAGCCTGACGAACGGTCACGGTCCCTCCTCGTCACATGCCTGACTCATTAGGTGCCCGTTTTTCGTCAGGTTTTGACGCGCTCGGCTTTCAGTTGATTCCAATGCAGTTCCCTTCGCGGCGATATGTGACGCTCAGAGCAAGTGATCCAGCCGACCGGCTGCGGCACTGACAGACGCTGTGAGCAGAGAATAACTTTTTTTTTTTTTTTTTTTTTTTTTAACTTTTCCTTAAATCTTTATTGAACCTGATGCTGCTGTGTCTGACGTAACTTTCGGCAAGGACGTCCTTTCGGTTATTTATTTATTTATTTATTTAGTGATCATGGTGTTTGGTGCAGAATAATCAATCAATCAATAAATAAATAAATTACGTCCTTGTCGGAAGCTGCGTCAGACCAGGAGGGGAGGGGGGGGGGTTGTGGATTCTACAGGTGAAGACCACTTCCGCGTTCAAAAAGCTGCTCTGTTTAATCAATATTCTGAAGAAAGATCTGATTATTAGCCATAACGCTGTAACCATCCAAGGAAGACTGTGTAACAATATTATGTGCTTCTGCTGAGTCCAAAAGCCCTGTGTAATATCAACTTTATTTTAAGAAAACACGTTTTGTTTCCAATGTCATATCACGGAGAAGCACTACATTACCCATAATCCTCATATTTATCAGCGACGTGTCTAATTGGTTGAGCTTGCTGTTACCAGCAAATGAAAAAATAAAACAAATTGAGCTTATATTATTTTCTTAGTAACTAAAAGGTCTTAACATCTTTTTTGTTTTCAACATTGAATAAAAAAAGGGTGCTATATTGTTAAAATTCAACAATAAAGTGCATAAAAGTTGGCTTGACTTCTTTCTTTTTTTTCATAATTTTCACCAGCATCTTTCTGGTCCACATTACATCATATTTATTGTAATTTTTAATTCAATGAGTGACATTTTATTTTTTATCTGAAAAACATTATTATGAATTCAAGGGTCAGAGGTCACTGATTAGTGTTAAATTTAACCTTTTTGACCCTGTTTCCTTGAATAAATCACTAAGACTTTGATGTGGGAAGCTGAGATTTTGATTTGATTTTGTTCAGAGCACTAGGGACAAAGTTTCTGTAGAATTTCAGACCTGTCGGACGTCCAGAAGGGTCACAGCTGACCGTCCAGGCTCGTTTCTCGGCCTTCAAAGCCTAGATTTAGAAGCCTCTGACCTTAAAGGAGAAATGCAATTCTTTAATAGCTTCCAGGTGCTTTGGCCTATCAGGCTGAATTTTTAGCTAAAGGAGCTGGTGTACGATCAGGAAGTAGGGGAGCTGTGCATAAAGCCAATTGGTAAGTGTCAAAGGTCACAGGGGTCAAACATCAAAGTGAATCCAGCCATTCCTGCTTTTTCTCAACAAAACATACACGCTTTAAGTTATCATCATGAAATATTAATAGGTTGTATATCAGAGAGTCCTCTATCAGAATATTTTGGCCCCGTTGCTCTAGGGGCCCCAGGGGGCCATTTGGCTTTCCCATGCTCCCGCAGAGTTGGGTCTCGGGGTGATGGATAAGGGCCTCACCATGAGTCCACAGGCCAAGTTTCAAGTGATTTGGTCGGTTTCTATGGAAACGGCGGCCTCAAGGATACAGAGGAATGCGACTGTTTGAAGCCCCGCCTCTCGAAAAGTAATGGCTCAATCAGGACCAAACACACATCTACGCGTTCGTCTTGGGCCCCCGAACCATGTATTACGAAATCAGAACTGTACGACTTTTGGAAATGTGTTTTGTCTATTTCGGATTTTCTGACTAAGAGGGTCTCTCAAGCTTTAAGTCTGACAGACTCTGAGTCTGAAAAGCCGAAATAGACAAAACACATTTCCAAAAGTCGTACAGTTCTGATTTCGTAATATATGGTTCGGGGGCCCAAGACGAACGCGTAGATGTGTGTTTGGTCCTGATTGAGCCATTACTTTTCGAGAGGCGGGGCTTCAAACAGTCGCATTCCTCTGTATCCTTGAGGCCGCTGTTTCCATAGAAACCGACCAAATCACTTGAAACTTGGCCTGTGGACTCATGGTGAGGCCCTTATCCATCACCCCGAGACCCAACTCTGCGGGAGCATGGGAAAGCCAAGTGGCCCCCTGGGGCCCCTAGAGCAACGGGACCAAAATATTCTGATAGAGGACTCTCTGATATACAACCTATTAATATTTCATGATGATAACTTAAAGCGTGTATGTTTTGTTGAGAAAAAGCAGGAATGGCTGGATTCACTTTGATGTTTGACCCCTGTGACCTTTGACACTTACCAATTGGCTTTATGCACAGCTCCCCTACTTCCTGATCGTACACCAGCTCCTTTAGCTAAAAATTCAGCCTGATAGGCCAAAGCACCTGGAAGCTATTAAAGAATTGCATTTCTCCTTTAAGGTCAGAGGCTTCTAAATCTAGGCTTTGAAGGCCGAGAAACGAGCCTAGACGGTCAGCTGTGACCCTTCTGGACGTCCGACAGGTCTGAAATTCTACAGAAACTTTGTCCTAGTGCTCTGAACAAATCAAATCAAAATCTCAGCTTCCCGCATCAAAGTCTTAGTGATTTATTCAAGGAAACAGGGTCAAAAAGGTTAAATTTAACACTAATCAGTGACCTCTGACCCTTGAATTCATAATAATGTTTTTCAGATAAAAAATAAAATGTCACTCATTGAATTAAAAATTACAATAAATATGATGTGATGTGGACCAGAAAGATGCTGGTGAAAATTATGAAAAAAAAGAAAAAAAGAAAGAAGTCAAGCCAACTTTTATGCACTTTATTGTTGAATTTTAACAATATAGCACCCTTTTTTTATTCAATGTTGAAAACAAAAAGATGTTAAGACCTTTTAGTTACTAAGAAAATAATATAAGCTCAATTTGTTTTATTTTTTCATTTGCTGGTAACAGCAAGCTCAACCAATCAGACACGTCGCTGATAAATATGAGGATTATGGGTAATGTAGTGCTTCTCCGTGACATGACATTGGAAACAAAGCGTGTTTTCTTAAAATAAAGTTGATATTACACAGGGCTTTTGGACTCAGCAGAAGCACATAATATTGTTACACAGTCTTCCTTGGATGGTTACAGCGTTATGGCTAATAATCAGATCTTTCTTCAGAATATTGATTAAACAGAGCAGCTTTTTGAACGCGGAAGTGGTCTTCACCTGTAGAATCCACAACCCCCCCCCCTCCTGGTCTGACGCAGCTTCCGACAAGGACGTAATTTATTTATTTATTGATTGATTGATTATTCTGCACCAAACACCATGATCACTAAATAAATAAATAAATAAATAAATAACCGAAAGGACGTCCTTGCCGAAAGTTACGTCAGACACAGCAGCATCAGGTTCAATAAAGATTTAAGGAAAAGTTAAAAAAAAAAAAAAAAAAAAAAAGTTATTCTCTGCTCACAGCGTCTGTCAGTGCCGCAGCCGGTCGGCTGGATCACTTGCTCTGAGCGTCACATATCGCCGCGAAGGGAACTGCATTGGAATCAACTGAAAGCCGAGCGCGTCAAAACCTGACGAAAAACGGGCACCTAATGAGTCAGGCATGTGACGAGGAGGGACAGTGACCGTTCGTCAGGCTGTTGACGCACTGGGAGTGAGGGAGAAACGGTCCCGCCCCCCTTCGTCAAAATCCGACGATGAGGGATTTGCATTCAAGTCTATGAGTGGCCCTATTCGTCGAGAAACGACCTCGAGGGTACCCCCTCCACGTCAGTATATTGACGTAAGGGGCCTTGACCAAGCGTCAACCGTTTGACGCAAAGGGGTGAGACTGTGTTGGCGGTAGCTAAGATAACACCGGGACATCAGCTGTTAAAACCCTCCCGTTGTGGGACACGACATGAAACTACTCCAGTTAGCTCAGTCATGTAGTAACTCAGATATCCGCTGGAGAAAATATTTTGTCATGGAGCGTTTATTGAGTCACTGAGTTATTAAAGTTAAACAGGTAGCTAACCGTTAGCCCGGCTAATCTATGATAACCATGACTAATTACAAAAATGTGCACACAAATAGTAATGTTTGTCCAATCATTGGTTTTATAAACTTTACAAACATCAGATTAGTCTAAACGGTGATATAGTGACATGAAAAATTAGATATAGCGAAACTCTCGAAGCGAAACTCTCTTGTAAACAACAAGGAGATTCGTCCTATAAGTCTGATTGTTTGTTAATAACACACGCACACGGGTATTTCATTCTTCCGTGTTGATTATAAGTGATAAATGATGATTATTGATAATTCTGTGGTTATTGATACGTCTATTGATGACGTCACAGTTATCGATCAGCTGAGTGTGTGATGTCACCAGGCGGTGTGATGTCACGGCGGCGTGTTACCTTGACGGACAGCACGGCGCCGCCCTCGGGCGTGAAGGAGCTGAGCAGAGCCAGAAGGTCTTTGGCCTTCAGACGATCCCAGTCCATGTTACACACGGCCAGACGGCACGACACCTAGAGGAGGAGAGGAGGAGGAGGAGGAGGAGGAGAGAGGAGGAGGAGGAGGAGGAGGAGGAGGAGGAGGAGGAGGAGGAGGAGGAGGAGGAGGAGGAGGAGGAGAGAGACGAGAGTGAAGGAGGAGGAGGAGGAGGAGAGAGACGAGAGTGAAGGAGGAGGAGGAGGAGGAGAGGAGGAGGAGAGAGGAGGAGGAGAGGAGGAGGAGGAGAGAGGAGGAGGAGGAGGAGGAGGAGGAGGAGGAGGAGGAGGAGGAGGAGGAGAAGAGAGGAGGAGGAGGAGGAGGAGGAGAAGAGAGGAGGAGGAGGAGGAGGAGGAGAGAGGAGGAGGAGAGAGGAGGAGGAGGAGGAGGAGAGAGGAGGAGGAGGAGGAAAGAGAGAGAGAAAGAGGAGGAGAGGGGATAGAGAGAGTAGGAGGAGGAGGAAAGAGAGAGAGAAAGAGGAGGAGACAGAGAGAGAAAGAGGACAAGGAGAGAGGAGGTGGAAAGAGAGAAAGAAAGAGAAGGGATAGAGAGAGAGAAGAGAAGAGGGAGGAGGAAGGAGAGAAAGAAAGAGGAGTAGAGAGGAGTAGGAGGAGGGAGAGAAAGAGGAGAAGGAATAGAGAGAAAGAGAAGGAGGGATAGAAAGAAACAGGAGAGAAGAGGAGGAGGGATAGAGAGAAAGAGAAGGAGGGATAGAAAGAGAAGGAGAGAATAAGAGGAGGAGAAGGAGGAGGAAGATAAAGAGGAGGAGAGAAGAGGAGGAGGGATAGAGAGAAAGAGAAGGAGGGGAGATAGAGAGAGAGAGAGAGAGAGAGAAAGAAAGAAAGAAAGAAAGAAAGAAAGAAAGAAAGAAAGAAAGAAAGAAAGAAAGAAAGAAAGAAAGAAAGAAAGAAAGAGGAGTAGAGAGGAGGAGGGATAGAGAGAAAGAAGAGGAGAGAGAGAAAGAGAAGGAGAAAGAGAAAGAGAGAGGAGGAGGAGAAGGAGGACACACAGAGGGTTAGACTTAGGACATATAACCACAGTCGGTCTCTGGATGTCTGTGTGTGTGTGTGTGTGTGTCTCTGTGTGTCTCTGTGTGTGTGTGTCTGCACCTCCTCGCTCCTCGGTGCGTCCTTACACAGCTCCCCCCAGTCGTGCTCCAGCTCCTCCTCCTCCCTCCTCAGGATCTCCTCCACCTCGTCCTCCTCCTCCTCCTCCGAGCTCGTCTCCACGTTTCCTTTCCCTCGGGCCAAGTCTGGACCGCTGTCGCTGTCGCTGTCGCTGTCACCTGACTCTGACTCCTCTTCCTCCTCCTCCTCCTCTTCATCGTCATCATCATCACTGTCTCCAAGGGCAACACCGTCCTCCTCCTCCTCACTTTGCTCCTCCTCTTCGTCTTCATCTTCATCGTCTTCATCATCTGAGGAACAGACAGAAACCGCAGAACTGATCGTATTGGTTGGTTGATTATTAACCACTGAACTGATCTGAACTAACTAACACATGAGCATTTTAAAGGACAATTCCGGGTTAAGTCAACTCGGGGCTGTATTTTCCTAACATTTTAGGTCTAAAAGAAGGAATCAGCACAGGTCACAACCTCCACTAGGCCCTCTCAAAAATTTCTGTGAGGAAATGTTTAGGGCTGACCCAAAAAAATCAAAGCTTCGAAGCTTCGTTCGTTGCCATGGAAAATCGATCATGAAGTCCGTGATCGATTGTTTTTTTTGTCTTCCTTTTTTCCCTTTTGACACCGGTTCTCATCGGCAATTGTTACATTACAATGAGTAGGCTACTTGGCGTCCTGGAAACCTGCCTGATTTTGGACATATGCAGTGTTTGTTTGCCATTACTTTCATTATTTCCGCTACGAACACGCACCCCCCCCCCCCATAAAATCGATTTTTATGTCCACGAAGCTTCGATTACCAAAATATGATAATCGGGTCAGCCCTAGAAATGTTCTAGTTATTTATATAACACATTTACAAACAACCCAAGTTGACTAAAGTGCTGTACAACACACAAGTAAAACATATAATAACAATAAAACTAAATAGATACAAGTAATGTACAGTAAAAACATGTAATAAAACAATAAAGCAGGAGTGAAGATGTATCAAACATGTCAAACTTAAATACCAATGAAAAGAGCTGTGTTTTTAATAAAGACTTAAAGGACAATTCCGGGCAAATTCAACTCGGGGCGGTATTTTCCTAAAATTTTAGGACTAAAAGAAGGAATCTGATGATTTTCAGTTTAATGTCTCCTGTTTTGCGGTAGTTGTGTCTGTCCCCGCGTCGCCACGGCAGCGATGAATGGGAGCGGATTGAAGTTCTGCTGCTTAGGCTGTTTACATCCCTCAAAGCCACAGACAGCGTCAGATGGCGACTCAAACATGCACCGAGAAGTTTATTTACTTCAAGCAAGTCAAGAGTTGATATTTCTGTGTTTATGACACAAACGGGAGCTTCGGACTGCACGTGAACACACCGAGCGTCAACTTGGGTCTCGCGTGAGACTCCGCGAGACTTTGAATTAGATCTAGTTTTACAAACATGTCGGCTTGCTTGAAGTAAATAAACTTCTGGGTGCAAACTCCTGCGGGGACAGACACAACTACCGCAAAACAGGAGCAATTAAAGTGAAAATCTTTTCTTTTCTTTTCTTTTTAGACCTAAAATGTTAGGAAAATACAGCCCAGAGTTGAATTTGCCCGGATTTGTCCTTTAAGTCTTTATTAAAAACACAGCTCTTTCACTTGGCATTTAAGTTTGATAGTTTTTATATACATTCACTCCTGCTTTATTGTTTTATTGCATGTTTTTACTGTACATTACTTGTATCTATTTAGTTTTATTGTTATTATATGTTTTGCTTGTGTGTTGTACAGCACTTTAGTCAACTCGGGTAGTTTGTAAATGTGTTATATAAATAACTAGAAAATTTCCACGGGGCCACGGGGGTTGTGGCCTGTGCTGTCAACATGGGAATCAAACCCACGATCTTAAGGTCAAGACACAGCTGATCAGACAGACACATGACGTGGAGAAAAGGGTGATTTTCTGCCTCTGGGCTGGTCTCACATTTGAGCTTATTCTGACTAAACGGTAGCTCCTATCAGAAAAACAATCAGACCGTGGTCGTCGTAAGGACTTCCTGGACACTTTGATATGATTTTGGTGTTTCTACAGTAAATATTTTAGAAACACTTGCGAGTTATAAACAGGGATCCCTTCTGTGTCTCTCAGAAAATCTTTCTATTAGAGTCAATGAGCAGCAGAGAGAGACCTGGCCTCACTGAGAGGCTAACAGTTTAAATTCTGTAAATCTCTCTGATTTGTTGAGCACATTGTTCGAGAGAGGACAAGTTTGTCTACAACTGTGGAAAAAATCATGTGAGTAGAGTGTAAATTGTGGCCAGGAGCAGCGTGGAAAGAGAAAAGTTTTAGACAAGTTCAGAAAACTTCTCCCACTCTAACCGATGATGTCACCCACTCTAGCACGAACATTCCGTGCAATACACACCCATTATAATCACACTTCTCCAGAAATGATCATGGTCATTGAACAGTGATTGTTCAAAAACTATAATACCGATCGAAACGTGGATTAACACACCAATAGACAAGACTTGTGTCTACATTTTACAGTTTAAATGGAGTCTCTAGGTGAGAGTATGCCGGAGTAGTAGACGTTTGAAAAACTCTAATAATGTATTTTTTTTTAAACCTTTTTTTTTTACCATTCATTCTCTGGTCTAGAATGAATCTATGGGAATATTTTGCGTTTGCCCTGTTTGTTGTTGTTGAACTAGTTTGAACTGGTTTGAACTGGTTTGAACTGGTCTGATCTGGTTTGAACTGGTCTGATCTGGTTTGAACTGGTCTGAACTGGTTTGAACTGGTCTGATCTGGTTTGAACTGGTCTGATCTGGTTTGAACTGGTCTGAACTGGTTTGAACTGGTCTGGTCTGGTTTGAACTGGTCTGAACTGGTTTGAATTGGTCTGAACTGGTCTGATCTGGTTTGAACTGGTCTGAACTGGTTTGAACTGGTCTGGGATGTAATAATTGATTGATTATTAACTATTGATCAGCTCCTCACCTTCCTCCTCTATGATTCGGACTCCTCTCTGCTCTCCTCCTCCTCCTCCTGTCTTCACCTCCTCCTCCTCCTTCTTCTCCTCCTCCTCTTCCTCCTTCTTCTTCTCCTCCTCTCCTCCTCCTTTCTTCTTCTTCTTCTTCTTCAGCTCCTTCTTCCTCTTCCTCCTCCCCTCCTCCTCCTCCTCCTCTGAGTCGGACACCTTGTAGAACCTCCTCAGGTCGTCGGTGGAGGTGTGGTTGACGGGCCGTCCCCGTTTGTCCACCGTGTATCGGACCTGGAAGCGTTTCTCCGTGAACATGGACTGGAAACGCTTGTCGATCTTCACCTTCCTCTCCCGGTCCGGCATCTCCCAGAACCGGGGGTCCCGCTGGACCCGCCCGAACCGCTCGTCTCCCCCCGCCGCCGCTGCTCGCTTCTGATTGGACGACATGACGGCACCTGGGGAGAGAGAGAGGGGGAGGGAGGGGAGGAGAGGGAGGAGGAGGAAGAGAGAGGAGGAGAGAGAAGGAGGGAGGGGGAGGAGAGAGAGAGGAGGAGAGAGGGGAGGAGGAAAGAGGAGAGGGAGAGGAGGAAAGAGGAGAGAGAAGAGGGGAGAGGAGGAGAGAGAGAGGAGGAGGAGGGAGAGAGGAGAGGGAGAGGAGGAGGAAAGAGGTGGAGAGGGAGGAGGAAAGAGGGAGAGAGAGGAGGAAAGAGGGAGGAGGGAGAGATGATAGAGGAGGAGAGAGAGAGAGGAGGGGGGAGAGGTGGAAGAGGAGAAGAGGAAAGGGAGAGAGGGGGAGGAGAAGGAAGAGAGGAAGAGGAGAGAGGGAGAGGAGGAGGAAGAGAGGAGGAGAAAAGAGGAGAGAGAAGAGGGGAGGAGAGGGGGGAGGAAGAGGAGGAGAGAGAGATGAAGAGGAGGAAGAAGAGAGGAGGAAAGAGGAGACAAGAGGAGAGAGGGAGGAAGAGAGGAAGAAGAAGAAGAGAGGAGAGATGGGAGAGGAGGAGAGAGGAGGAGCAGAAGAGAGAGAGGAGAAGTAGGAGAGGAAGAAGAAGAGGAAGAGAGGAGACAGGGGAGTAGGAGGAGGAGAGAGAGAGGAGTAAAGAGGGAGGAGGGAGAGATGATAGAGGAGGAGGGGAGAGGTGGAAGAGGAGGAGAGGAAAGGGAGAGAAGAGGAGAGAGGGGAAGGAAGGAGAAGTAGAGGAGGAGAGAGGGAGAGGAAGGGAGAGATCGTCGAGGTGGTGGAGGAGGAAAGAGAAGAAGAGGAGGAGGAGTAAAGAGGAGAGAGAAGAGGAGGAGAGAGAGATGAAGAGGATAGAGGAGGAGAGAAAATAGAGAGAAAGGGAAAGAGGAGGGAGAGAGGATAGAGGTGGTGGAGGAGGAAAGAGAAGTAGAGGAGGAGGGAAGAGAGGAGTCAGCTGCTGTTGGCCAGATGTTTAGTGTCACAGCTGTTTATATGACGTCACTCTGATCTGATGCTTCATCACGTTTCACCTTCAGTTCTCAATATTAATATTACTGTCGAAACATGTCGCTGTTTTACCTGTTTAACACCTGGGGACGTCATCAACAGTGAGTGAGACGTTCAAATGAAACTCGTTAATTAAAGGTCACATGGTCATAGACAGTTATAGTATAGTTATCTATTTATGGAGCTGACTTCCGGTGCTGACAGGTAAATTAACTAACAGGTTTAAATCACCTGAAGCTCCTCGGACTCTGCGGAACAACAACAACCACCGGACCGTGAGGACCGAGGCTCCGTCCAGCTGCTGCCCGCCGGAGGAGCGCTCTGCCCGGCCGCAGCCCGGTGCCTCAGCCCGGTGGGTGGGAAGGAACTCTCCGACACTTTAATGGAATAAAAAATAACAACATAAAAGATAAAAACTCACCGCTTAGTACTTCCTCGCTGCTCTCACCAACACACGTGTTTTCCCACAATGCAACAGCTCCGTGACCCCTCCGTGTCCACGCCCTCTTCCTGCTACGGCAGGCGGAGAGGGACAAACGGGACAAAACGCGAAGTGACATTACAAGTCGTTCAAACAGTGGACTTTCAAACCTTTAACAGTTAAATCAGATGTCAAATGAGTTGAACAAACATTTGAGTTCCTCAAGGTTATTAACGAACGAACATGAGAGCATTTATATAATGGTAGAAACTACAATGCAATGCAATATGTTGTGTGAAGAGATAAAATACCTTGGATTTGTATATACATTTTTTTTTCTTGTATTTATTTTTCTGTTATATAGGCCTAAAGTTTCGCAGATTTTTATTTATGCACATGCCCTGAAAAAATGCAATATTCTTATTGAGAGCCTATGTAAACAGGTAAGTTTGTGGAGACAAGGGTAAAATAAGATGCGTTCAAGACTTTTATACGTTTACATGTTGAGTTATTGTAAGTGTAAAACTATTAAAAACTTTATTTTAGTGACTCAAAGTCATAAATAAATCGCATAAAGTCTGATTAATCCTCTGATCAGCAGGTGATTGGTTAATGGTTTGGTCAATAAAATATTTAAAGGGACAACGAGGAGTTTTGGAAAAGCGAAGTGTTTTCACACTACATTTATGTAGACCGGCGCAAGACAGGCGCAAGACAGACTCATGTTTTCATTCATCAAGAATTAAAGTCAGAGGTTCAAAGACGATCACATAGTTCCGAGTCCATAAACGGCGATTCAGCTGCGTTATTATCACGAAACCGGAAGTAAGGAAACGCTGGTCGGCTCGCCCAGCATTTCCACCACCACTAATAATAACAAAATAACGATAGAGACAAAACGATATATTTATCGAAAATGGGCCCATTAACAAGTGGTAACGTAGATTCATCCACATTAACGTGAGACTTTTTTATAACCGAATAGAAACTCCTCGTTGTCCCTTTAACTTGTAAAGATAAACATCAACAGACATTGTAGTGAGTACTTCACGGTTCAAGCAGAAAAACAGAAAACTAGATGTTTTTTGGGGGGTTTTAGTCCGGTTCCAGTGTGGTGTGATCCAGTTCCAGGTTTTCCAGTGAGTCCAGCAGGATCCAGCTCCAGGTTTTCGCTCCTGCTCCTCCTGAGGTCACAGTGTGGAGGACAACAGGAAGAAGTCTTGTCTTCTGTCTTCTCTGTCTCTGTCCTCAGCTCCTAGAGGCGCTATGAGCGGCTCCGTGTGCTGCAGAGTCCTGCGGGGCCGCTGGAGCCTCCAGGCCGGCTACAGGAGCCTCCAAGCCGGCTACAGGAGCTCTCAGGCCGGCTACAGGAGCCCTCAGACCGGCTGCAGGCGGCTGTCTGCGGCGGCCAGAGGCTCCATGAACGTGTTCGACCGGCAGATGAAGCGGAGGCAGAAGAACTGGGCCGCGGCGCTGCGGGACCGGGACCACTACGACTATCTGAGGGACGAGGTGAGGATGAGGAGGACCGGATACAGATAGGGGTCGAGTCAGTCACCTGTAACCATGACAACAACATCACTTAGATAGATAGAGCCAGGACCGTTACATCAGAGAGGGCTGACGTTTGGACCTGGTATCACTGCTGATTTTACGTTGTAGCACTTTGAGATGTGTTTTATTCTATGTGCTTTCAAAATAAAATGTATTATTATTATTATTATTAGGCTGTTATTACCTGTGTGAGTTATATTGATTGATTATAGGGAGATTATTGACCTGATGAGTTTCATCATGTCCCCATGGCAACACGTCAGACTCATCAGATGGATGCAGCTGTCAGTCACAGAACCAGAACCAGAACCAGAACCATCCTCTGACCCAGGTCTCTCTGTCTGTCTCTCTGTGTGCAGGTCGGAGCTCGAGTGGCCGACCGGGTCTACGACATTGCCAGGTGGGTTCACCAGACCACCGGGCCGGTACCAGGTCTAGGTCCAGACTGTCAGAACCAGGAGAACCTTCAATAATAACCACTAGTGTTTAGTTTAGTTTATTAGTTTAAAGGTCCCATATTATGAAAAACAGGTTTTTTCTGGTCTCTACATACATAAACTGATCCTCCCTGAGCCTACCAACTCCTAGAATGAGGAAAGCAAACAGGTCCTGCATCCACTCTGCAGCCCGACTGGTAAAACGCTGCTCATACACTACAGGCTGTTCAGACTCAGCTCCTGTGGTGATGTCACGACAGGAGTGAGGTCGGCCCCTCAGCGCGATAAAACACCTACCACGTCTATTTCTATGGCTGCAGGGCACAGCAAGAAACTCCTGAGCTAAATTGATGAAATACCGACCAATTTTAAGTCATAAAGTGGTAATCATCTTTGCCGTGTACAGACACCATGTTACTTAATTAAAGGTGCAGGTACAGAAACAGCTTGTTCTCAGTAGAGCTCATTTGAGCGACTTTTAGACAGCCGACATTCAGGACCACAGATCAGTTTGGGGCAGTACATTTCGAATACAGTTTAGTTGGACGTCTGACAGCTGAGTGAAATTGAGTAAAAAGAGTATAATATGGGACCTTTAATAAGGGACAGTGTGCAATTACATTAATCATTTGCCGGAAAAAATGAGAAGATGGTTGCACCAGATTTAGCTCACAGCTAATTTCCATCTGTAGTCCCTACACATAACATAAAAGTAATAAAATACACAGAATTACAATTAATTGTTGATGTTGATGTTGTGTAGGAGGTTTGTGACTCTGTGTCTCCTATCAGGACGTTTCCTCTGGCCTTGGACATCGGCGGTGGGAGGAGTCACATCGCAGAGCATTTACACAAGGTACAGTGTGTTCGCTGTGTGTGTGTGTGTGTGTGTGTGTGTGTGTGTGTGTGTGTGTGTGTGTGTGTGTGTGTGTGTGTTTATAGTGTGTGTGTGTGTATGTGTGTGTCAGCAGCTGGGCTTCCTGTGTCTGAGTTTGTGTGTTGTTTTTCAGGACGTAGTGGAGCGTCTGTTCCTCACCGACATCTCAGAGAAGACTCTGGTGAGCAGTAGATGCAGTAAAGACACAGTAATGACATAGTAACGATACAGTAGATACAGTAAAGACACAGTAGAGACAGTAACGACATAGTAAAGATACAGTAGATACAGTAAAGACATAGTAAAGGTACAACAAACAAAGTAAAAACACAGTAAAAACATAGGAAAAACACAGTAGAAACAGTAATGACATAGTAAAGACACGTAAAGATAGAATAAATACAGTACAGACACAGTTGACAGTAAAGACAGAGTAAAGACATAGTAAAGACACGGTAAAGACATAGGAAAAACACAGTAGACACAGTAACGACATAGTAAAGATACAGTAGACACAGTAAAGACAGAGTAAAGACACAGTGAAGACAGAGTAAAGACACAGTGAAGACATAGTAACGATACAGTAGATAGAGTAAAGACATAATAAAAACACAGTACAGACATAGTAAAGATACAGTAGATACAGTAAAGACACAGTAAAGACATAGTAACGATACAGTAAAGACATAGTAAAGGCACAGTAGATACAGTAAAGACATAGTAATGATACAGTAAAGACATAGTAAAGGCACAGTAGATACAGTAAAGACACAGTAAAGACACAGTAGATACAGTAAAGACACAGTAAAGACATAGTAACGATACAGTAAAGACATAGTAAAGGCACAGTAGATGCAGTAAAGACACAGTAGATACAGTAGATACAGTGAAGACATAGTAAAGACACGGTAAAGACACGGTAAAGATAGAATAAACACAGTACAGACAGAGTAAAGACAGAGTAAAGACACAGTAGACCCTGACTCTACTGACTCTACTGTCTGTACTGTCCCGTCCTGCAGCAGAAGCTCCGTCCCAGCGACGTCCCAACCTCCTGTGTCCTGGCTGATGAGGAGTTCCTGCCGTTTAAGGAGAACACCTTCGACCTGGTGATGAGCAGCCTCAGGTGACTCACTGACCAATCAGCTCTGAGTGGCCTTAACCTAAACCCTCAGCTCCTAAACTGTTCTCTATGTGGCCTAAACTATTCTTTATGTGGCCTAAACTATTCTCTATGTGGCCTAAACTATTCTCTTTGTGGCCTAAACTATTCTCTATGTGGCCTAAACTATTCTCTTTGTGGCCTAAACTGTTCTCTATGTGACTTAAACTGTTCTCTATGTGGCCTAAACTATTCTTTATGTGGCCTAAACTGTTCTCTATGTGGCCTAAACTATTCTCTATGTGGCCTAAACTGTTCTCTATGTGGCCTAAACTGTTCTCTATGTGGCCTAAACTGTTCTCTATGTGGCCTAAACTATTCCTAAACTGTTCTCTATGTGACCTAAACTGTTCTCTATGCGGCCTAAACTGTTCTTTATGCGGCCTAAACTCTTCTCTATGTGGCCTAAACTCTTCTCTATGTGGCCTAAACTCTTCTCTATGTGACTTAAACTGTTCTCTATGTGGCCTAAACTGTTCTCTATGTGGCCTAAACTATTCTCTATGTGGCCTAAACTGTTCTCTATGTGACTTAAACTGTTCTCTATGTGGCCTAAACTGTTCTCTATGTGGCCTAAACTATTCTCTATGTGACTTAAACTGTTCTCTATGTGACTTAAACTGTTCTCTATGTGGCCTAAACTGTTCTTTATGTGGCCTAAACTATTCTTTATGTGGCCTAAACTATTCTCTATGTGGCCTAAACTATTCTCTATGTGGCCTAAACTATTCTCTATGTGACTTAAACTGTTCTCTATGTGGCCTAAACTGTTCTCTATGTGACCTAAACTGTTCTGTAAGTGACTTAAACTGTTCTATATGTGACCTAAACTGTTCTATATGTGACCTAAACTGTTCTATATGTGACCTAAACTGTTCTGTAAGTGACTTAAACTGTTCTATATGTGACCTAAACTGTTCTCTATCTATGTGACCTGTTGTGTCTGTTGAAGCTGTTGTGTTAGTGTGTGATAATGTGACTGTGTCTCTGCTCTCAGCCTGCACTGGATCAACGACCTGCCAGGTGCGCTCAGACAGGTGAGACGCCACACGGACACCGACCGGTCCCTCTGACCACGCCCACTAGAGGGCGGAGTCTCACACTGCGTCTCTCTCTCTCCTCAGATCCACCAGGTGTTGAAGCCGGACGGCGTCTTCATCGGGGCGATGGCGGGCGGCGAGACGCTGTACGAGCTCCGGTGTTCGCTGCAGCTCGCCGAGACGGAGAGGGAGGGGGGGTTCTCCCCCCACGTCTCCCCCTACACCGCCGTCACCGACCTGGGCAACCTGCTGGGCCAGGCCGGCTTCAACATGCTGACTGTGGTGAGCACACACACATACACACACACACACACATAGGCTGTGTCCGAAATCCCCCCCTACTCACTATATAGTGACCAGGCCATGTTGTAGTGGTGTCCGAATGTTTAGTGATTATTAATGTTCACTATATAGTGACTGAATCTATCCCACAATTCACCGCGAAATGTAGTGAGCATCCGATGGTCACTAACCGGAGCAAGATATCCCATCATGCATTGCGGTCACAGATCGCCCTTACCACAGCGGCCCAGAGCGACCGGTGTAGCTACCAAATAAATGAAGTAGTGCAGCAGCCTCTTAATAAATGTGTCCGGGCTGGCAGAGTTGTCCGGTCACGGCTTCCACAGACTCCCACAACAAACGTCGGAGCAAATTTCCTAACAAGCGTTATAAACTGACCACAGACTCTGGATAGCGATGCTAATTTCTGTTAGCCCATCTATGGTGTTTTACATTATACGTTAGCATTAAGCTAGCGGACTTTATGCTTAGTTGTGACACGTTGTTGTGAACGTTGTTTCAAACTATGTGGGTTTGATTGAACATCTTTGATGCTTAAATATATATATTACCGCTTAATATATTGCTTTACTCCTCTTTTTATGTTGGTACCTATACACCACACATGTGAGGCGGAGTCGTGTCCGAAAGTGTTTTTTTATTTGACCAGTGAGTCACTATATTGAATTCACTATATAGTGAGTAGGGAGGAGGGAATGAGTGAGTGATTTCGGACACAACCACAGACATTAAAATGTTATTGTGCGTTTCTGTTGCAGGATATTGACGAAGTTCAGGTTCATTACCCAGGAATCATTGAGGTCATGACTGACTTACAAGGTACAAGACTGTGTATGTGTGTGTTTGCAGATATACTGATGTGTGTGTTGGTGTGTGTGCAGCTTTACTGATATGTGTGTGTGTGTGTGTGCAGGTATGGGGGAGAGTAACTGTGCGTGGAACAGACGGTCCCTGCTGCACAGAGACACCATGTTGGCAGCAGCAGCCATTTATAAAGGTGACGTAAAACTGATTTGATTGTTTCCTGTTTTACAGTAAATCTGTTCCGGTGCCGTTTGTTCGTCACGTTGACACATCAGCCGAGAATAAACACACTTCCTCTTTCTGAGGAACAGAAACTAAGAATAGATACGTGTAGGAGGAACGATGGAAAAGTGTCGGGTTCTGTTGTAACGGAGCAGATGAAGGAACGTTAGGAAACTGTTCTATAAGTGACCCAAAATGTCCTCTATGTGACCTAAACTGCTCTGTGACCTAAACTTTGACCTCACCAGCTGAACTGTTCCTGCGGTCGTTGCTGATGGTTCAACGTGGTTCTGTTTGTTCTTAACATTTCAGAGATGTACGGTGACAAGGACGGATCCATTCCTGCCACCTTTGAGATCCTCTACATGATTGGTTGGAAGCCTCATGACTCACAGGTGAGACAGGTGTTAACACCTGACGTCCAGCTGCTGAACAGGTCCAGATGTTGTCAGTGGAGTTGAGGAGTATTTCTTACCGCTCTCTCAGAAACAACTGATCGATCA
The DNA here is from genome assembly GCF_045865225.1 of Trachurus japonicus. NCBI lineage: Eukaryota > Metazoa > Chordata > Actinopteri > Carangiformes > Carangidae > Trachurus > Trachurus japonicus. The sequence goes on from NC_140907.1 coordinate 36,734,667, forward strand.
ATGAATTGATTCCAGTTTGACTTCCTGTTTCCGTGCTCATGGTTCTTTTCTCTATGATTACCCAAGATAACCACAGACAGTGAACGCACCACTAGGGATGTCACGATTATAGATTTTCTTTGTACGATTATTGTCAGAGAAATAATCACGGTATTACGATTATCACGATTATTATACATTAATTCATTTATATCAATGAATGTGTAAAATATAATTACAATACTAATTATTTATACTAAATATTTGAAGTCTCTGCTATTAATATATAACCATTAACCAATTATTAATCCTCCAGGGGAAGTGTAATATTCAAGTCATTAATTCTCATCTATACCAAATGTTTAAGTTTATCATTGTTTGTTTTTTAGCACAAATTACTGGCTAACATTTAAATTCCTACCAATCGTATGTCACGTTAGGTAAATGGACCAGTATTTCTTACATTTATCTTCACTTTGACGCCACATCTGCCTCTGTGTTTCCAACATAATCTTTTTTGGAGAGTGACGGTATTTGGAAATCTTTATGATTAATTAATTGTGGCGCTTAATACCACGATTAATTGTGAAAACAAGTAATCGTGACATCCCTACGCACCACTGCTGTGTTTCCTGCTGTAATGTTTTTGTTTTGTTTTTTCTTCCTCAGGCCAAACCGTTGAAACGAGGCTCGGCCACCGCATCTTTTGGAGATTTGTCAAAGATCAGTCGACCGACCACGACGGACTCGTCGTAGAGCGGCCGACACCTCCAGACTGTAAATAATAGGTTTGATTTAAAAAAAAAAAAAAACACTGGGTTTTGTAGTTGGGTTGAATGTCACCGCTGTGTGGTGTGTTTCTCTAAAATAAAGTTGAGCAATAAAACCACAGTATGAGTGTTTTATTTCCACCTAATCTCCTTAGTCACAGTGTCAGTTCCTCTTGTTGTTTTTTTTAAAGACTGGGTAAACCAAATTCAGTACTTTTCTTCTCAACATATTAATCTCTTAAAGGCCCATGCTGTGCACTTTTCTCTGGGTTTATTTACCTGCTGATATCCCTAACAAGATGTATCATTGGTTTTGAGTACCTGTGATCTGCTTCATATCGTTTCTACTGCTACTTTCTGTTGCCTCTTTCTGGAGCTCTAGCAGGCACAGGTCCTTTGGCCAATCAGAAGAGAGAATGAGAACCTCTCCTCTGATTGGCTGACTGTTTTTGAGTGGCGTGTGGTCGGGCCAATCACAGGCAAGTAACTGAAACCTAAGCTGCATTCATAAAAATTGAAAAAAAACAACTGGTCACGGTGGGCGGAGTTTCCTTGTGTGTGACATCACAGAAAGGAGGAAGTGCTATCTGCTCGTCTTAAAGAGACAGTTCCTACAAATGGGCGGTGTGTGTTTCTCCGTTTATGACCAGTTTGATGCATGGGGCAGTATATATGTGGCCCAGAGACCTCCCCAAGCACGAACAAATAACCAAAATCACATTTTTCATGCCATGGGGCCTTTAAAACACATATTTATTCTTGGTTTACCCGGTCTTTAAGTATATTTTTTGGGGCTTTTTCGCCTTTAATGGATAGGACAGTTGAGAGAGAGAGAGAGAGACAAGAAATGGGAGGCAGAGAGTTGGGGGGGAATGACATGCAGGATATGGCGGCTCAACACAGGATTCAAACCCGGGGCCACCTGCAGCGAGGACTATAGCCTCAACACATGGGGCAGGTGCTCTACCGACTGAGCTAAACACCGCCCCGTCAGTTCCTCTTGTATAAAACACACAGTGTGTTTTACTGCCGTCACAGTGAGTGTCCGCCGGCTGCTGTCATGTTGTGGTTGTACCTCAGTCTTCTGTTGGTCGGACGCCTCGACTGTGTATCCACCGGTAAGAAAACCTTCACTTTTAAGAACATCCTCAGTTTATGTATCTGGTTCTTCTGGTTCTGGAGCGTCTGTAAAAACACAGAGTGAAGCAGCATTAAGTCTTTGCCTCCTACCAGGCCGTTGCTTAAATAAGAATGTTTTTCTTAGCAATTTTGCCTGGTTAAATAAAGGATGATGATGAAACAATGTGAAGCTGAACCTGTTTGTGCGCAGTACGTAATAAAAGACAATGAGAAGGACACGAGTGCTGCTGGCCTTTCTTCTGTTTCTATAAGTTTATCTTTTGGCCGTGCACCTCTTTAGTTTGTTCCTGAGAGTTTTGTTGGAGAGTGCGTGTTTTTCTTTGTTTTTTATTTATAGCTGCTTCCTGTGTGAAGTTACGCCACCACCCAAAACAACCAACATGCTGCTTCAATGCTAAAAACTTCTTCTTTTGCTAATGCAGTCGTGAAATAAACATGTGACCTGTTTCCTGTTGTGTGATTGGACAGATCGTCGGTGTCTGACTGCAGCGCTGAACTCAGACGTTTTTCTGCCGTGTCCTGGTCACACAGGAAGTGGAGACGTGACCTGGTGGCGTCAGAAATATTGGGGCACGGGCAGAGAGACTTTTATCCTGAACGGCAAAAACCAGACATCAGACCGTCACTATGACCTCAACACAGACGGATCACTGGTCCTTTATAACGTCCAGCACTCTGATGAATCCTTGTATGACTGTAATAACAGAAAAATCTATCTGAAAGTGACCTCTGACCCCAACATGGCGGCTGCCACGGCCCAGCCAGGATGTTCAGTGCCCAGAACCACTGGCTCAGGTCCTGGTCCTGGTCCTAACCTAGACCAGGACCAGGACCAGGACCAGGACCAGGACCAGGACCAGGACCAGGACCAGGACCAGGACCAGGACCAGTGGAAGATCCCTGTTGCTGTGGTGATGGGAGGCTTGGTGGTGCTGGCGGCCATGTTGGTCCTGAAGCTGCTGCTCAGGAGGAGGAGGAGGCGACGCAGCGAAGCAGCTGAGAGCGACAGGATCTACGAGGAGATCCAGGACCCGGAGGTGGAGACGCCCTACTACACCAGCATCACAGACACACACACACACACCAACACACACACAGACACACACACCAACACACACACCAATACACACATGGCTCTGTACAGCACCGTCAACAAGCCGAGGCCTGAGTGTGTTTACTCTCTGGCCCAGAACCCAGACGCAAAAACCGACTGAGACGAGAAGAGCTGCAGGAGGACAGGGGGACTGTTGGTGATGATGATGATTCAGCATTCACGCTATTGTTCTTCTGTTCGGCCATTTTCTTCCGCCTTTTTACGGTCTTCTTCTAGTCCTTCATACTTTGTGCTATTTCAACAATTCATATATCAAAACGTGCAGCTTTTTCTGGACTTTATCGGATGTAAATATATAGTTTTGTCTCTATGGTTATTTTGTTATTATTAGTGGTGGCGGAAATGCTGGGCGAGCCAACCAGCGTTTCTTTACTTTCGGTTTTGCGGACGCTGCCCGGCGAGTCATGAGAATAACGCCGCCGAATCGCCGTTTATGGTCAGAACTCCGACGGTATGTGATCGTCTTCCAACCTCTGACTTTAATTCTTGATGAATGAAAACATGAGCCTGTCTTGCGCCGGTCAAAGAATTTCACGGTGCGGAGGCTCATAAATGTAGCGTGAAAACACTTCGCTTTTCCAAAACTCCTCGTTGTCTCTTTAACAACTTTTTTAGTCCTTCAAATTTGACAGAGTGGTTAATAATATGTTTTCCTGTGGTTTTCCTGTGGTATTATAAAGACACACAGACACACACACCGACAGACACACAGACACGCGCATGGCTCTGTACAGCACCGTCAACAAGCCGAGGCCAGAGTGTCTTTACTCTCTGGCCCAGAACCCAGACGCAAAAACCGACTGAGACGAGAAGAGCTGCAGGAGGACAGGGGGACTGTTGGTGATGATGATGATTCAGCATTCACGCTATTGTTCTTCTGTTCGGCCATTTTCTTCCGCCTTTTTACGGTCTTCTTCTAGTCCTTCATGCTTTGTGGTATTTCAACAATTCATATATCAAAACGTGCAGCTTTTTCTGGACTTTATCGGATGTATTCAAATTTTTCATACTTTTTATACTTTTTCAAATATTTAACTTTTTTTTGATTTTTTTCCCCCATAGAGAATGCATTGGAACAGTCTTCAAACTCTTCAAATCTTCTTACTTCTTTCAGCCACTAAAGCTTCACCATACTTTCTGCTAGAGACTTCATTCAAATTCTAAGCTGTAGACAAACTTTTTAAGTGTTCCTCTATGACTCAGCTTATTGATATCTTCAACAGTTTCTGATATTTGGCAGTTTTAAAAATCATTACGTTTTTTGACAAAATCCAGCTTTATAATGGATGTGTGTTGCGTCTAACGAGCAGATGACATTGTCAGCCAGAGTGGAGAGAGGCAAAAAAACATTCTAGAGTTTTTCTGGCTAAACTGTCAGCGGGGACAGCTCTCCATTCCGACACACCTCCACTTCGAAACACCGCTGTTCCGACACCAAATGCAAAGAGACTTAGAAAATAATTTAAAATATTTTTTAAATGCAGCCAGGGAGCTCTCTGCTCTCATTCAGCCCAATGCATTTTTTCACAGCAGCAGGGGAAGGAGCTCAACTTTGTAACTTGCTGTTAAGTGCTTTTTAATTCGTTTTAATTCACCAAAAAATAGTCACAGGTCACAAAAAAGTCCTCTACTTACTTGTTGTGGCTAATTTCTGCACTTTCCTTACTTTCTTTTTTAAGCTGAAGCCAATGATCCTCTTATTAAAACTTTTCTTTGCCCCTCACTTAGTGTCTCTGTCTGTAGCCTAGTGGTTAGCTTGCTGAGCTGGAGACCTGAAGGTTGCTGGTTCAAATCAATCCTCTGTTGACTTCTTTTTTTTTTTAAGTATATTTTTTGGCCTTTTATTGGATAGCACATAGTGAGATAGACAGGAAAGGGGGAGGCAGAGAGAGGGGGAATGACATGCAGGAAAGGTCTGCCCGACACGGGATTCGAACCGGGGATGACTGCTTTGAGGACTGTAGCCTCTACATGGGGCGGCCGCTTTAACCACTGCGCCACGTAACGCCCCCCTCTGTTGACTTCTGATAACTTGTTTCATGTTGAAACTGCTGCTCTCAGCCTGAAATTCACAGAAATTTTAATTGTAAGTCATTCAAGCTTGACTCTCAAGCTTTCTTGGTGTTGACACAGTGTGTTTCCAACAGGTGCAGCTGTGGGCTCGTTAACTTCAGAGTGAGACAGAGTGCAGATCATCAACAGACAACAGTCTTTGCAACTGTGTGTGCACTGTGGCCTAGAGGCAGAGTGAAAGTCTACTGACCATGAGGTTGTGGGTTCAATTCCTACCTTGGTCAACCATTTGTATGGTGATCACTGCTTGCACTATTTTCACAAAAAAGTCCTCTACGTACTTATTGTGGCTCATTTCTACTCTTTTCTCTTTTTTTTAAAGCATCATTGAAAAATCTCACATTCATCAAAGTCTCAACCTGTACTTCACCAGAAGTGTTGGAATAGCCCAATGGATAAGGTTCATGTCATCCAACCACAAGGTCACTGGTTCAAATCCTACCTGAGCAGTCTTGTTAGTGTTCAGAAGTCAGTGAGCCTCTTATATACGGATTTCTTTTACCCTTCTCTGATTGAATGTAACTATGGTGAAGTGGTTAGCTCACTGGGCTGATGTACTGGAGGTTGCAGGTTCAAATCCAGCCCTGACCACTTTGTTAGTGAATAATTCCTCCAGTCTTCCTCTGTTGATTTCAGATAACTTGTTTGATTAAAAAAACACTGGGTTTTGTAGTTGGGTTGAATGTCACCGCTGTGTGGTGTGTTTCTCTGAAATAAAGTTGAGCAACAAAACCACAGCGTGAGAGCTTTATTTCCACTTAGTCACACTGTCAGTTCCTCTTGTATAAAACACACAGTGTGTTTTACCGCCGTCACAGTGAGTGTCCGCCGGCTGCTGTCATGTTGTGGTTGTACCTCAGTCTTCTGTTGGTCGGACGCCTCGGCTGCCTCTCCATCGGTAAGAAAACCTTCACTTTTAAGAACATCCTCAGTTTATGTATCTGGTTCTGGTTCTGGTTCTGGTTCTGGTTCTGGTTCTGGTTCTGGAGCGTCTGTAAAAACACAGAGTGAAGCAGCATTAAGTCTTTGCCTCCTACCAGGCCGTTGCTTAAATAAGTTTAGAATGTTTTTCTTCACAATTTTGCCTGGTTAAATAAAGAATGATGATGAAACAACGTGAAGCTGAACCTGTTTGTGCGTTTGATGCAACACAAACACACAAACAGCTTCATAACTGTCACATGACACAGTGTTTTATTTATAGCTTCCTGTGTGAACGCCACCACCCAAAACAACCAACATGCTGCTTCAATGCTAAAAACTTCTTCTTTTGTTAATGCAGTCGTGAAATAAACATGTGACCTGTTTCCTGTTGTGTGATTGGACAGATCCTCCGTCTCTGACTGCAGCGCTGAACTCAGTCGTCTGTCTGCCGTGTCCTGGTCACACAGGAAGTGGAAACGTGACCTGGTGGCGTCTGATACTTGGGGGCATAAAGACTTTTATCAAGAACGGCATAAAACAGACATTGGACCCTCACTATGGCTCCAACACAGACGGATCACTGGTCATTTATAACGTCCAGATGTATAATGAAACCGCGTATCTCTGTAATAACAAAAACAATAAAATCTATCTGAAAGTGAGTAATGACTCCAACATGGCCGCTGCCAAGGCCCAGCCAGGATGTTCCGTGCCCAGAACCACTGGCTCAGGTCCTGGTCCTGGTCCTAACCCAGACCCAGACCCAGACCAGGACTGGGACCAGGACCAGGCCCAGTGGAAGATCCCTGTTGCTGTGGTGATGGGAGGCTTGGTGGTGCTGGCGGCCATGTTGGTCCTGAAGCTGCTGCTCAGGAGGAGGAGGAGGCGACGCAGCGAAGCAGCTGAGAGCGACAGGATCTACGAGGAGATCCAGGACCCGGAGGTGGAGACGCCCTACTACACCAGCATCACAGACACACACACACACACCGACACACACACAGACACACACACCAACACACACACCAATACACACACCAATACACACACGGCTCTGTACAGCACCGTCAACAAGCCGAGGCCAGAGTGTCTTTACTCTCTGGCCCAGAAACCGACTGAGACATGAAGAGCTGCAGGAGGACAGGGGGACTGTTGGTGATGTTGTTGTACAGTTGTTGTACAGTTATTGTACAGTGCACACAACAAACAAAGATGGAGATTGAACTGATAGAAAATGAATGAATTTATTTATTTCGGTATATCAAGCTTATATAACCGAAAGGATGTAGGTTGAAGACAAAGCTTATATACCCCTACCCCTTTTACCTTAAAAAAAAATAAAAAAAATAAAATAATAATATATATATATATATATATATATATATATATATAATAATAATAATAATATATATATATATATATACGCATTAATACAATAGGATCAGATCACAGACATTTGAAATCCCAAAATAGTACAAAATCATTGAACTTAATTTTCCATACTGTAACGAGAAATTATGTTGTTCTTATAAAGTTTTTTAAAGCTGACTAGAGTACAGCATAATTTAATATTTTCAGGACAATTATTCCAGATGTTAACCCCTTTAACAGAAAGACAGTGATTTTTTACAGTAGTTCGAGTCTTTGGTTTCTCAGATAATAGTGTTCTTCTCAGGTTAGAACTGGAATCCTTCATTTTAAACAGATTCTGGATATCTTGAGGAAGAAGTTTAGTTTTTGCTTTGTACATGGTTTGTATTGTAATGTAAATGTAAAAATGGGGGATGTATACATCAACTGTGTGGTTGAGGGGTAAAGGGAGTACTGGTTGTGGATTGGAGGGTGTTTGTGCATATGTGTGTATGGGTGGGAGGGGTGGGGGTTTCAAAGTGTAATGTTGCTGTATATTGTGCATATATTTGTCTGTGTTTGTGTAATTTGCTACCTTTATTATAGGTCTCATTGCCATGCTCCATCTGGCTGGGGGACTGCAGTGCCAACGGAAATGAGCCTTTTGGCTATAATTGGGTGCATTTACATTTTATCTTTTTTAAAATGTTCATTAATGTACACTGTCCCTCTCAAACAAATAAAGGAAAAAGAAAAGAAAGAAAAGAAAATCTTTCTGTGAACAGTGATGTTGTTGTAGTGATAATGATGTAGTGGGAAGAGGAGGGGGAGGAAGAAGAGGGGAAAAGAGAAAGAGGAGGAGGAAGAAGAAGAAAAAGAGGGGGGAAGGAAGAGGAAGAAGAGGGGAAAACAGAAAAAGGAGGAAGAAGAAGAAAAAGAGGGGGAAAGGAAGAGAAGGAGGAGGAAGAAGAGGGGAAAAGAGAAAGAGGAGGAAGAAGGGAAGAGGAGAAAGGGGAGAAAGAGGAGGAAGAGGAAGAAGAGGGGAAAAGAGAAAGAGGAGGAAGACGGGAAGAGGAGAAAGGGGAGAAAGAGGAGGAAGAAGAAGAAAAAGAAGGGGGAAGGAAGAGAAGGAGGAGGAAGAGGAAGAAGAGGGGAAAAGAGAAAGAGGAGGAAGACGGGAAGAGGAGAAAGGGGAGAAAGAGGAGGAAGAGGAAGAAGAGGGGAAAAGAGAAAGAGGAGGAAGACGGGGGAAGAGGAGGAAGAAGAAGAAAAAGAGGGGGAACAGAAGAGGAGGAGGAGGAAGAGGAAGAAGAGGGGAAAAGAGAAAGAGGAAGACGGGGGGAAGAGGAGGAAGAAGAAGAAAAAGAGGGGAGAAGGAAGAGAAGGAGGAGGAAGAGGGGAAAAGAGAAAGAGGAGGAAGAAGGGGGGAAGAGGAGGAGGAGGAAGAGGAAGAAGAAGAAAAAGAGGGGAACAGAAGAGGAGGAGGAACGGGGGGAGGAGCACTGATAATGTTCACGAGTAAATGTCAATAAAATATTTATAATAATATACTTTTCATATAAACTGCTGCAGTTTACTACTGTAGCCAGCGATACTTTCTGATCAATATCATCGATCACCTCTTTCCTGCTCTGCTCCTCCTCTTTGTGAAGCAGCCGACGTTGTTTTCAATAAAGTTTAGCTTGAAAGGGGGAGGGGGAAAAAGAACCCAACAACAACGCCGGTCAGCGATATTTTTTTTCCTACTATGGCCACCTATGGCCGCGCCAAGACCCGCCTTACTCCACCTCTGATTGGCTGCCTCTGCAAGGCTAAGCCTATCCCTGCATCTTACCCTAACCTTAACCACTCCCTTCACACGCCTAAACCAACCGTCTTTGCCTAAACCTAACCGTCAGAGTAGAGGGCATCGTGATAAGCCAATCAGAGGCCTAGTAAGGCGGGTCTTTGCCTGGCCATAGCAGGAAAAAAAAATTTGCCGCCGGTCACGTGACGGCGTTGCCATGGCAGCTGCTCTTGTTTCCATGTTAGCCGAGCCGAGCCGAGCTAACAGACAGCTAACGGCTAACAACAGCTCCGAGTGTAACCTCCACTTCTCCTCGTGAGGCTCCGTGTTACCATGGTGAGTGAGTGAGAGAGCGACGTCGTGTTTTCACCATAGAGGTTTTCACCGAAAGACGTTTTGTTTTTAACCGTTACCGTCAGTTAGTGACGCTGTAGCACCGTTAGCTTGACTTAGCTTATGTTTACCATTAGGTTGAGTTAGCATGTGTTAGCTTAACCCTCTATGATGGTACCATGTTGCCCTCAGGCAGCATCATACCACTTTTTGGCCTGTCACATCTCCACAATTCATCCCATTTAATGCTGTAATACTTTAAAAAAGAGAGGAGACCTTAGAGAACCACTAACAATGCTTTAATTTATCACATGACTTTCAAGAAGCCACTGAAACCCTTTTTTGCAGACTTTTTCAAAGGAAACAGGTTTGCCTTTTTGCTCCACTAAAACGGTCTGAAAACATACAGTAACTTCCTGGCCCTTTTTCATCTGGAAAAAAATATATTTACACTAATAGATTAGTAAAGTTTAATTTTTAATAGTTCCATGCAATTTATTTACTTATTAAATAATGGAAACTTGTTAAAATGCACCTGTTGCCCCAAAGCAACAACGTACCATTATAGAAAATTGCAACGTTGCCTTGAGGACAGTGGACCATTATGGAATCAATATTGCATTATGAGACTATGTAGTGTGTGTTTAGGTGTAAATATAATGTTCAAAAACATATAATTCATCATAATTTTGTTTTTTATCCTTAATAAATGTGATTTTGGATGCAGTAAAGTAAACATCAGGCTATTATGATGATGATGAGAAAGATGAGAATGAGAATGTGGATGAGGATGAGGCCAGTGAAGGTGAAAGTCTACAGAGACTGGTGTTTCTAATACAGTATATGATGGACCGTAATGGTACAATGTTGCCTACAGGCAAAACATCCCCAAAACTTCCAGAAATAAATATTTTTTAAACATGTCTTTAGATTATGTTTATTCAGTCTATTTTGAGACATAAAAACACTCCAAACATTTTTCCCCCACTGGCATCATAATGCAGCGGACCATAGAGGGATAACTTAGCGTCCTCTGGTCGCTAGCTGCTATACGTCACAGCGGTTCACGGGTTAAACACTGATCTATCTATTGATCTATCGATTTATTGATTTATTGGTTTGTTTATGTGGTGTTTCAGCCGCCGAAGAGCAAAGGGAAGAAGTCGGGCAGGGGCCGGAGCTCCGCGGTGGTGGACGGTCTGTCCACGGAGGAGATGACCAAGGACCAGGTGGGTCCGTTACCAGGCAACAGGGAGGACATGAATGACATGACATCATAGAGATTAATGTCGTTATGAGATTTTGGGCTATTTTGTGTCTTTTTAACATGTCCTCTGTCAGACTAAAGTCTTTTCAGCAACTACAAGAAGAGTTTAAAGGGATAGTTCTCCCAAAAGTCAAATTTCACTCATTATCTACTCACCCTCATGTCAACTAAGAGCTGTGAAAAGTTTCAGAGTCCTCCGTGCCTTCTCTGAGTTACGGAGTATTTGTCCATATAATGGTTGTCAATGGATACCAACTTTCTTCGTCCAAAAAGACACACCAAAAAACATCCAAATACCTCCATAGTGCTCGTCTGTAATGTCCCTCTTGTATTGAAGCCCCAACATGAGAAATTGTTCGGAAAAAATCTAATAAGTCTATATTTTAAGCTTGTTTGTAGCGGAAGCTCCCAGTGTCTCAGTTCACTGCTCTTCCTGTGTCAGTGCAATCTCGCGTGATTTGCACTGACCGACCGGCGGAACAATTTCTCATGTCGGGGCTTCAATTCACCACTTTCCGTAGAACGCCGCTGGGCGTCGCCATGACACTCAATTCACCGACAAGTCGGTTTCGCACTTCTGTCTCACTTCAAGCAGAATGGAGCTAGCCTAGCAGTCTGTCTTAGAAGTGTTTTTATTATTATTACAAGTTCATAGAATGTCCTCCGGTTCGACATGTGCTGTTGTTGGATGCACAAACAACTCAAGGAAAGTTAAAGATTTTATGAATGGAGCCTGTAACGACCATAAAGCCAATCGCAACAGTTGTGGATTTCTTTCTTTATTTTTTGCTTGTCTGCATCACCTGTTTAATGCGAGGTGGAGATTACGCCGCCGCCGCATCAGCTGACTCCTCTGACTGGCGGAAAACGTTTAATTGCCTACCGGTATGTTGATTTACACAGGTTACACACCGCTACGTAGCCACGACAGTGATCACTGAGGGTGTGCAGTGTGCATCAGCTGTTTAATGCGAGGTGGAGATTACGCCGCCGCCGCATCAGCTGACTCCTCTGAGTCAGTCTGACTGGCGGAAAACGTTTCCCTACCGGTATGTTGATTTAGGTACACCACTACGGAGCCAGGACAGTGATCACTGAGGGTGTGCAGTGTGCATCAGTCCACACACTTAAAACTTTTGGACCGTTTTGAGCGCACCATCCTGGCTTGTGCTTCTTTGAATGTCGCGCTTTGACTCCCGGTCCCGTTCACTCCCGTTTACATTTTTTCCCGTCACGTCCCGATCACGTGATTCAAAATAAATTGACTCCCGAATCCCGCGGGAATCCCGATAAAATGTCAGCCTCTATTGTGGATGTCCGGTTGCTACGTTAGCCGCTAGCTGTTGCTACGTAAACAACCGACTTCCGGGGTGGTGTGACGCAATGGATCATGGGAAAATAAAGTGGTGAATACAAGAGAGACATTACAGACGAGCAGCATGGAGGTATTTGGATGTTTTTTGGTGTGTCTTTTTGTTACGAAGACAGTTGGTATCCATTGACAACCATTATATGGACAAATACTGTTGCACGGACCCCCCCCCCCCGTAACTCAGAGAAGCCACGGAGGACTCTGAAACTTCTCACAGCTCTTAGTCGACATGAGGGTGAGTAGATAATGAGTGAAATTTGAATTTTGGGTGAACTATCCCTTTAAGCTTTCTAGAACTCAATTTTATCCTTTTACCTACAAATGAGGAGTTATTTAAACTCAATTTCATATTTAAAAAGTGGTAGTAAGCTGAATGTTTTTGCACCAACAATTATTAAGAAAGTGATTACTTATACAATCAGTTTCTTATGAATGAAATCATGGGACTATAATTAATATCTCAAAAATAGTTGGGAAAAAGACTTTGGTGTCCACCTAGAGGTAGAAAATTTTGTCTCTTTCGTTGTTAGATTTCTCCTAAACTCACCAAGAGTTGAAATAAATAAGTTACTGATGTTGTCTGACCCGTATGTCATTTCAGGTATCATCCAGTTCTCCAGCTCTTATTGAACCATTTTGCCCCTAAACTTTGAGACAGTGCAAGTTAATTTTTCATCTATCTACTTGTTGATGTGCAACCACTAAATTTGTAGTTTTTTGTTTTTTTTTAACACTGAAACGTGGAAGTGGCGACTCAAAGAATCTAAGAATGGACTCTGTCTCTACAGGTGTCAGGCCCATGTGTGTGAGAATCATGAATGAAAAGGAAATGTGAATATTTGCTTAGGAAGTGTCATTTCCTTTGTATCAGCAACAAATCATAAATGTACAATTGACAATAAAAATCTCTGTAGTTTTACAGTCCGAGTCTTTAAAGGCCGTTTTCTCAGAAAGAGACTCTGAGCTAGAAATCTCCACTTCAGCAGCACTTACAGACACCAAACCTTCCACTTTGATCTCTTTCTATATCCTGAAGGTTTTTTACAGAGGGGATTGTTGATATATCATTCACAGCCTCATTTATATAACATTTTATTACTAAAAACATGGAGACATTTAAATGTTTTAAAGGGCTGGTGACAGTATTTTCTCATTTACAGAGTGATAGAAAGAGATATCCAAACTCCTCCTCTGTAAAAACTTCTGACTCTAATGTGTCAACAAAATAAAACAAAGTGGCTTTATGCATTGTTCAGATTTCTGTTCTGGAAAAGTATGCAAATGTGTGAATATATAATTAGATATAGCCTCATTTACACATTTAAACATAAAATTTGACAGAACTTGTAATAAAAAAAAATATTTGTCTTAATGAGAGTGATAATCTTGGAAAGTTTCATAGTGATACCTCTTAGTTTAAATTTTTACCCTATTCACCTGTAGTGTTTCTATAATGTGTGTATTGTGTGTGTGTGTGTGTGTGTGTGTGTGTGTGTGTGTGTGTGTGTGTGTGTGTGTGCAGCTGGAGGAGCACATCGTGCGTCTGCGTGAGGAGCTGGACCGGGAGCGGGAGGAGCGCAGCTACTTCCAGCTGGAGCGGGACAAGGTCCAGAGCTTCTGGGAAATCTCCAAGAGGAACCTGGAGGAGAACCGGGCCGAGCTGAGGAGCAGGGAGAGGGAGAAGGAGGAGGCGGAGGAGCGCCACCGCGTGGAGATCACCGTGAGACACACACACATTACAGACACACACACACACACACACACACACACTCATGAAAACAGGCTGTTTTTTGTTGTGTTTTTTGTTTCTTCAGTGTCTTTTACACAGTCACAGTCAGTCATGTGGTCCGGCTGTTTAAATAAATAAAAGAGCAAATATACAGCACCAGGGATGTCACGATGACTTGTTTGCACGATTAATTAATTAATTAATTAATTAATTAAGTGATGGTATTGAGAAATCTTTATGATCAACGGCGTTTATTAATTAATTAATTAATTAATTAATTAATTAATAAACGCCGTTGATCATAAAGATTTCTCAATACCATCACTTTCCAAAAAAGATGATGTCGGAACGTGTCGTGTCCGGAGATCAGAAGGAAAACAAACGTCACGTTGAATTGGCAGGAATTTAAATGTTAGCGTGTCATTTGTAATAATAATTTTAAAAAAAAGATGAAAATAAACTTAAATATTTGTTGGTTTTATGTTGATTTCCCCCCTGGGGGGTTAATAATTAGATACTTCAAATATTTAGTGTAAATGATGAGTAATGCGATTATATTTTGACTGTATTTGATTTTTACACATTCATAGCGTTGAAATTGGAAATTAATGAATGCGTAATAAATGTGATAATCGTGATAATCGTAACACTGTGATTATTTCTGACAATAATCGTACCAAGAAAATGTATAATTGTGACATCACTATACAGTATATTAGTTTAATTCAGTGGTTCCCAACCTTCTCTGGCTCGTGACCCCGTTTTGATGTCACAAAGATGTGTCAGATCAGATATTTTTATATGCTGCATTTTATTTGAACACGGTTTAAATCTGAGAAAGTGAAAGTAAAGAATACAGTTGTTTAGGATTGTGTGTGGTGTTTTAAATCGTAGTTTTTAAAAGAATAAAAATTAGTTTAAAAAATATTTTTATCAGTAATTTTTTTTTATCAATTTCTAGACATTTCAGAGGGAAAAATATTCTTTAATGTATTAAACCAGAGTTTTTCAACCATGAAAAACTCTGGTTTAATACATTAAATAATATTTTTCCCTCTGTTTCAAATTCAAACTTCAATTTTCATTTAATTATCCAGTAGTTTGGGAAAAGTTCTTCAGTTGTTGAATGATCAAAAATTAACATTATTGAGAACATTGATCACTGTAATGGTTTAAGAATCTATGGCCAAATATAAATCAATAAATGTTTATATACAGTATATATACTACATTATAAATGTTGTTAAAATCCTCCTGTTGTCCTTCTGGGTCACTGACCCAATCTGTTCCCTCCCTCCATCTATCCTCCCATCTTTCCCTTTGTCCTTCCTTCCTTCCTTCTTTCCCTTCATCCTTCCTTCCTTCCTTTCGTCCTTCCTTCCTTGACTCAGGAGGAAAACAGGGGGGTTAAGTTCTGATCAACACAAACTGAAGGTTTGATCCAGATTAAAACCAAGACTGGATCACGTAGTTTAGTTTTGAAACGACACATATCCAAGATTTAATCCGATCCATTATCTAGAAACGATCAGATTAAACTTTACATTTTTCCTCAGTTGTAGAACTTTTCCCCGGCTACTGGATAATTAAATGAAACTTTAAACAACTGGAGCTAGAAGATGAAAAACTATTTAAAACAGCAACAAAGAACAAACATGATGATGTGACCTGATGATGTGACCGGTGCAGGTGTACAAGCAGAAGCTGAAGCACGTCCTGCTGGAGCAGCACGGCGCCGTGTCGGAGCTGAAGACGGTCGGCGTGGCGACGGCGGCGCTGCAACAGCAGCATCAGACCCGGGAGGAGCTGAAGCTGCGCGGCGGCGTCCAGGACCGAGAGGCCGAGCTCAGAGAGAGGACGCTGCAGAACCAGAGCTGCATCAAGGAGCTCAAACTGGTGGGGGGGGGGTGTGTGTGTGTGTGTGTGTGTGTGTGTGTGTGTGTGTGTGTGTGTGTGTGTGTGTGTGTGTGTGTGTGTGTGACCAGCCTGATGGCGGACTGCGTTTCCTCCACAGAAGCAGCAGGTGGAGCTGATGGAGCTGAGCAACGACTACGACCGGAGGCTCAGAGGTGAGTCCGCCTGCTTTTATTCTGAAAATACACACCTGCTGGGGATTTTCACAATAAAAGCTGATTTGGACCGGTGCCCAGTTGTTTCTAAACATACAATATATTTAAGCAAAATATCACGACAGCTAAGGGGCGTTGTTCGGCCCGACGCGAAGCGGTTACCAATAATGACAATATGAAAGAGGGATACGCAATCAATTTCATGTAGTTTTATTCAACCAGAAATACATATTATCCAATAAAATAGCCTCTCTGTGAAAAAAATAGTCCCACCTCTCCAGACGTTAGCTCCAAGTAGCTCTGCATCTCGTCTTTTCCTCCGCATTTTTCAGGTGAAAGTCACAGCTCAGTCCCCTCCACCATTGTTAACCCTCTGGAGGTGAAAGTTTAAACCTTAAACATGTGAATTCAACTACTTTAGTCTGTTTTTTTAACATCGTAAAAACATCAGCTGTCTTTTGCTACGGACTGCAACAACTTCCATTCATACCAGTCATACGTTGCCTGATGCGGAGTCAGTGATAGCCTGCGCTGTGATAAGGTTTTAGAATAGTAGCCGTGGTATATGCTCATTATACCACGGTTAACAACCAATCAGATTGCCGGATTTCACCTTTACGTTTTATAAAAATGTATATGACATATAATGACAAGGAAGCTTGATAGCTAATTTATGAATAGGGGGTGGGAGTAAATAAGTTTTACTCCTTCCCATTCCTTTTCGGATATGAAAAAAACAACAACAAAAAAACAAACAAATTATCTTTATTTTCAATTATTTTACTTTTTTCATGTGTTGTCTTTGCAAAGTGTTTATTTGTTATGTCTGTCTCCGATTTTTCCCTGTTAAAAGGGTTTTCTATGGAGTTTTTCCTCAGTGGATGTGAGGGTCTAAGGACAGAGGATGTTGTTATGATGCCATGTAAAGCCCTTTGAGACAAACTGTTTGTAAAAACGGGCTATACAAATAAAATTTCCTTGCCTTGCCTTACTGTATTATTTTTTTTATTTCTTTTAACATGTCCGAAATAAACTTAAACTAACTAACTAACTAACTAAACCAGTGGTTCTCAAACTGTTTTACATGAAGGACCCTAACTGACACAAACTAGACCATGGACCCCCATTGGACAAAACTTTGAAGAAATACACAAATATTTGTTCTGATACTGAAGAACGTTATCTTTTTAGTCAATGTACGTTCAAATTAGGGCCAATGGCGTGAATTTTTGGAAATATTGTAGAGAAATTTCTGGAAAAAACTGGTAAAAATTCTCAACAAAAAAAAAAAGTTGAAAAAATAACATTTTAGAGAAAGGTGATAAGATTTTTTAAAAAAAAAGTTAAAAATGTTCTAGAAAAAGTTGGGGGCTCCCTCAACTCTCTCAAACCCTCAGTTTGTGTTGGTCAGAACTTTTTAGTCGGATCAGGAAAACTTTTAAATTAAATTAAATTAAAACTAGTCAAATAAACAACATTTATAATGCAGTAGATATGTTTTATTTATATTTTGCAACAGATTTTTAACCATCACAGTGATAAAGTAGCTAAATAAAGTAACTTTTGATTATTACACAAATGAATAACTTTTCCCAAATTACTGGTTAATTAAATGAAAATTGAAGTTTGAATTTGAAACACATGGAAAAAAAAATTATTCACAATGTATTTGATTAATGTACTGTATATTTTTTTTATTAATTTGTGGTGGGTCAGATCAGACATTGAGAAACAGAAAACAAGACAAACATCCCATAATCAGATGAATCCAGTGTGTCTCCATGCTGCTGTTACAGACCAATCAGCTTCAATCTTACACACAGTCACATTAACACTCAACTGGGATCAAAGTAAAGATGGATTATTGATTATTGATTATTGATTATTGATAGAGTTAGGGTCATTTAGATCCAGATTAAACCTGTTGAACACCTGGACCCAGGCCCAGCTTTTATTGTGAAAGTCAGACAGCTGTGTTTCCTGCTGCTGTGACAGAGGTGGAGGTGAAGAACCACAGGAAGGCGGCGGCGGCGGTGGAGGCGGAGGGCCGGAGGAGGAGGGCGGAGCTGAACGAGCTGGAGGACCGGATGAAGAGTCGTCTGGTGGCGCTGAGCGAGGAGCACGAGAGGGAGATGAGAGGAGCAGAGGAGTTCCACTCTGCTGCTCAGAGGAGAGTCCTGGGGGAGCAGAGCAGCCTCAAGGTGGGGGGGCAGAGCAGCTTTAAAGGGATACACCAACATTTTTTTCCCGTGTCTTGCCTCACTCCCGAGTCCATGACCAGCAGATAGACACCATCCTTTCCACTGTGCGTGCAGTAACCATGGAGATAGAGCCGTATCGCCCGTAATTAGCTTAGCTCAAACACTGGAAGTGTATGGGTAGTGTTAGCCTGCCTCCACCTAAAGTCGCTAATTAGCTTAGCTCAAACACTGGAAGTGTATGGGTAGTGTTAGCCTGCCTCCTACCCGAGCTGAAACCAGCAGTCAGAAGCTGATTTCATTTTAGCTCTAAACTCTGTAAATATATCACTTTATCCACATTTCAAACATGTTTAGGTGAGAAAGTAGCCGTTTAGATCAGCAGTGTGTCGTTAATTTGTCTAAATACCAGCTGTTTACAATTTTGTTGGGACGAATTCGGCGCTACTCAAGCTAGCCGTTGTGACCAACGCACTTCCGGTTACTTTCACAAAATAAAACACCCGTTGCCCTTTACATACAGAAAACCATGACGATAGAATTTGTGCTTTTACTTTGAAATAGGAAGCTAACCTACCCTCGATGTAGCTAGCTTGAACCAAAATAAACCGTCTTTGCTTGAACCCTCCGTTTTGACCGATCTCGTCCCGTTAGCGGCATTTGACCGCTCAAGATGCCTTACCGGAGAGTTTTGTCAGCTCTGAGACGAAGATCGGCCCGCCGGTTTTCCGTTTAGAGATGCTGAAGAGTTTCTCTGATGACTTTAGGTGGAGGCAGGCTAACACTACCTATACACTTTCAGCGTTTGAGCTAAGCTAATTAGCGACTTTAGGTGGAGGCAGGCTAACACTACCCATACACTTCCAGCGTTTGAGCTAAGCTAATTAGCGACTTTAGGTGGAGGCAGGCTAACACTACCCATACACTTCCAGTGTTTGAGCTAAGCTACTTAGCGACTTTAGGTGGAGGCAAGCTAACACTACCTATACACTTCCAGTGTTTGAGCTAAGCTAATTAGCGACTTTAGGTGGAGGCAGGCTAACACTACCTATACACTTCCAGTGTTTGAGCTAAGCTAATTAGCGACTTTAGGTGGAGGCAGGCTAACACTACCTATACACTTCCAGTGTTTGAGCTAAGCTAATTAGCGACTTTAGGTGGAGGCAGGCTAACACTACCTATACACTTCCAGTGTTTGAGCTAAGCTAATTAGCGACTTTAGGTGGAGGCAGGCTAACACTACCCATACACTTCCAGTGTTTGAGCTAAGCTAATTAGCGACTTTAGGTGGAGGCAGGCTAACACTACCCATACACTTCCAGTGTTTGAGCTAAGCTAATTACGGGCGATACGGCTCTATCTCCCTTGTTACTGCACGCACAGTTGAAAGGATGGTGTCTATCTGCTGGTCATGGACTCGGGAGTGAGGCAAGATACAAAGAAAAAAAAAAAAAGTTCCTGATGTTTTTCCTGATGTTCCTGCTCCTCCTGCTCCTCCTGCAGGAGCAGCTGT
>NC_140907.1:36756783-36765011 GCF_045865225.1 Trachurus japonicus
AGTTGTTGTCGCAATAACGGGCCGTCATGGCATTTGTATTAAACCTGTTGAAAGCCGCCGTCATCCATCTCAATATCCTCTGAAATGTGGCTCTTTTTATGGATCTGAGCTGTTTATTTAAATGGGTCTCTCTCCAGCACCGATACCAGCCCGTGTTTGCACCTACAACACCTTCAAAAATGCTCGTCATTACTGACATGGCGCATTCGCACGGGATTAAGATCACAGACAACTACAACTAAAGCCCTATTCGCACGGTGTTAGTTTTACCTGGGGACCTCTGGTAATTTGTAATAATTGCGGAGGACGTCTGTGATCTTCATCCCGTGCAGATGCGCCATGTCAGTAATTTGTAAAGTAGAAATTCCCCCGCAAATGACCTGCTATATTTCACCAAAGAGACCGACGTCCCGTGGTAAAACTAGTCCCGTGCAAATCTGCATCTCAGTAATTGAGGGGCATTTTCTACTTCTTCCCCGGTTGAAACCAAAGCTACTGTACGGGTTGAAACATGGAGGCTGTGGTGGAAATTATGAGCAGCATTTTCGAAGGCGTTTTAGGCATGGATCTTTAGGTGCAAACACGGGCTCGTATCGGTGCTGGAGACACATTTAAATAAACAGCTCAGATCCATAAAAAGAGCCACATTTCAGAGGATATTGAGATGGATGACGGCAGCTTTCAACAGGTTTAATACAAATGCCACGACGGCCTGTTATTGCGACAACAACTGCACTGTTCCGAAGTCACGTTGCTGCTTTGACATTTTATCTACATTTGCTTCGCACATGGATGTGACAGCAGCTTTGACATCATATCGGAGCCTTAATGTCAGTAAATTTGAGTAAAAACACAGACTTCACTTATCCCGTGTGAATGCACTGCAAGAAACACAGACGTGGGGGGGTAATTTACAAATCACCAGACGTCCCCAGGTAATACTAATCCCGTGTGAATAGGGCTTAAGCTGCTGTTATCTGACTCAACTTTACTTTAGGTTTAGGAGGTTGGAGCTAGTTCTAGTTTGTGGAGAAACTGTCATTTTTATTTTTATTTCAGTTTACTAGATTATTTTCACTGTTAGTTTTAGTCTTAGTGAACTATAATAACCGTGTGTCCGTGCAGGAGATCCTGGAGTCCAAACACGTCACCATCAGCAGCCTGCAGGACGAGCTGCTGCGCCAGCGCCAGGTCAGAGTCACGCTTGATATAATATAAACATTTTTACCATTTAAAGTCGTGTTTCCAGAGGCTTTAAAAGGAATTAGTTACAGTCAAATTACTTGGACCCTGAAGCTCCTGTTTATCTGGAACTAACCAACTAACTCAGTATCCCTCCGCCTGTGTGGAGGAGGGATACCAAGTGAGTTGGTTAGTTCCAGATAAACGTCTTTTCGTTTCGTTGATGAACTGAAACTAATGTTTATATAACGTATAACTACACTTTAACAGGTGTGTTATTATTTAGTGATGGGACTTCTTGAGTCTAGTAACGGAGCATTTTATTCAGAGTTTCCGCCGGGTCTTAAAAAGCCTCAGAAAGTCTTAAATTTGTTAAGTATTGTGTTCAAGTCTTTAACAATTTTAGACAGGTCTTAATTTTCTTACTTCAAATGCTCAATAAAATGTTCCCGTGTCACTTCATTCAGCTTTATTGAATGTATTTTCAACTACAAATGAGCAACTTGTATATTGCAGCCAATTTACTTTGCAGGTAATTTTGTGACTCTGCATTTGCATCGGTCATGAATCATGATATCGGTCTTAAATTTCATCCATAATGGTCTTAAATGTGAGTTGGTGAAACCTGCAGAAACCCGGTTATTGTCAGGAACGGTATAACAGCGTTTTAACGGGAGAAACAGGAACTTTTTGGATTCCTGTTACTGAAAAGAGTAGCGCTGTTTATTTTTCTAACGGCGTTGCCATGGCGTCGTGTGCCCTGCAGGAGTACGAGCGCCTGCTGAGCTCCTGTTCGCAGCGGCTGCAGGATCTGGGCGTCGCTCAGCACGACCTCCCCTTCAGACCCGCGGAGCAGATCCTCAACGGACCAGAACCACAAGACTGAGCTGCTGCTGCTGCTGCCGCCGCCGCTGCTGGACCCACTTCACCCACCAAGACTCCTCCTCCACTGCTGTTTTTATTTAGTTTTCATCCCTGACTCCTTCCAACATCTTGTTTTTCTTCTGTCTTGTCTTTACTTTATTTAATTTTTTGGGATAAATTTGTTACCTCAAGCATAATAAAGTGTCACTGAGCCTTCAAACCAGCCGTCAGGACTTCCTGTCACTTTGTGATGTCACAACAAAGCCCCGCCCCCTTCACCACCTGGACCCACTGTCCATCCAACAACTTTGTAAGATTTGGTTTCTCTGAGTGCTTTATTCTGAAATCTGCTCTGATTTTATTGAATGCCAATGAGAAGCCTCCTCTCTTCCGATTGGCTGAGAGTTTCCTCCTGAAGTTGTTTCACAGGTTTTCAGGTCTTGTAACCAGTTTTACATTGAAAAGAAAACATGTGAATCAGAAAAAGTGAGCTGCCTCCTGTCTGTATGTTAAAACTAAACTAAATTAAATTAAACTAAACTTAACTAAACTAAACAAAATTAAACTAAATAAGGCTAAACTAAACTAAATTAAATTAAACTAGAAAAAGATAGCATTTCCTGCAGAAAATGCGTGTGAATTCTGAAAGCAGCTGAACGTTATTGCTGAAGCAATGCAGAATGAGCTGAAGAAATTGTTGAATCAATGCTAAATTAGTTGAAGAAATGTTGAAAAGGCTAATGCTAAAACTGAAACATAACTTGTAGTATGAGATGAATGCCTTTTAAAGGTAAAAAGCAGTAAAAATGTTAAAGGGAGAAGAAAACATTGAAATGCTTTCAGCATTCACACTAATTAAATTAAACTTAACTAAACTAAACTAGCAACAGAATTAAACAAAACAAAACAATGAACTCATCGACACAGTTCCACATTGAGTTCATTCCCTTTATTGACATTTCACTAGAAACAATCACAGTGTGCCGACAGGAAGTCGTCTGCTTCGGGTCCGACGACTGGAAGACTTCTGCAAGACTCGGTCCTGATGCTGCGCCCGTCGCCATGGAGACTGAAGAAAGAAGCGTTGTCGTGGCTACAGCTTGTTGTGAACCAAACAACTCAAACTCAACAGGTCAAAGCTTCAAGAGAAAAGAAAGTTCTTGTGTGTTTTGTTGTGTTTCTTGTGACGTGTCTCAGCCGCAAAACTATAAATTTTATCAATAAAGTTTTGTATCGAAGAGACCTGTGTTATTGATCTGCTCTATATCAATCAATCAATCAATCAATAATGAACAATGATGATCGGAAAAAAACAAAACCAGCAGGGACCCAGAGGGCAGAATCAGTGCACCTGAACGCAGCAGCAGATGCGTTCAGGTGCACTAGAGAAAACGGGACACAGCGGTTGTCTTTACTCCTACGGTTTGTTGCCTTTATTTGATTTTTCTTACAGTTTATTTCCATGTTTCTATCAGAAGTGACTTGGATCCGATTTCTGCTTTTACACTTGAAACAACCTGAAGCTGAAGAGGAGACAAACTGCTGGTGAACTATTTAAAGCTGTACAGAAAAGAAAATTGAATTAAATCCGGGATGAAAGTGTGGTATTTTTTTTCGCATTGGATAATGCAGGCACACAGATTATACGTCAGTTACCTACTGTCTTTCTGTGTAAATATCTCATGTTACAACATGAAAACCTGTGGCATATATTCAAGTGTGGCCTATATATGTATTTTCTTTTAAAATTTAGCTGGTGCGGCTTATACTTGGGTGCGCTCTATAGTCCGGAAAATGCGGTAATCAGTTTGAGTAGTTTTTTTTAAGAATAAAAGTCCAGATTCTCTGATTTCAGCTTCTTAACTGTGAATATTTCTGGTTTCTTTGTTCCTTTATGACAATAAACTGAGTCTCTCTTTGGTTTGTGGACAAAACAAGACATCTGAGGACGTCGTCTGGTGGTTTGAGAAACACTGTTGATGTTTTATTGACCAAACAACTAATCGATTGATCATTTATATAACCAACAGATCAATTGATAATGAAAATAATCATTAATTGCAGCCTTACATGATCTGACAACATCCGATTCCATGCGTTTTTTTTTCTTCCCCCATTTACGTATTGAGAGGTAAAAATCTGAATTGGGCGACTTGAACCTTTAGTGTAAAGACAACCAGAGTGACCTGTTTCCTTCATCATACTGGTCGTAGTGTTACAATAAATACCAGAGAAGCTTATTTCCCATCAGCCCTTGCGGCTGCAGGTGACAGACAGGTGCAGGTCGCAGGTGAAGAAGCTGAGCCGGTGGGTTCATGTTGTTTATTCAGTGATTATTAATAATAATAATAATAATAATAATAATAAAGTGTTAATGCCAACGAGCTGCTCGGTGTGGCCGTGTGTCTCCGACTTATTGCCTCCGTGTCTCTGTGAACATTCATGACGCTGCAGCAGCACGCGACGCGGCGGCTCGGAGAGGGAACTGACCTGCACGTTCTCCCTCCTGAAGCCCCGCCCCCAAAAAGCTGAAGCCCCGCCCCCAAAAAGGCAAAAGGCAGTTTTCAGTTTGTTCGTTTGTCTGTCTGTCTGTCTGTCTTTTTGTTTTTTTTTGGTTTCGTCGTGGCGGACGCCTGGCGGACGGAGAGGAGAGGACGGACGGACGTCAGCCGGTGCCGTGGCTGCCGTACTCGAACACGCCCTTCTTGAAGAAAGGCGAGAACTCGCAGATGGCGTGTTTGGACAGGCGGACGCCGCCGTCGGCCTCGGTCCGGAGAGGAGAGCCGGACGACGACAGCATCACCCGGAACAGGTTCCTCAGGTAACGCTGGAAAACACAAGAACAGCAGCAGAGTGAGCACACACACACATTAACACACACTGACACACACCTGTACACACTAGGGATGTCACGATTACTTGTTTTCACAATTAATCGCGGTATTAAACGCCACAATTAAAGGGACAACGAGGAGTTTTGGAAAAGCGAAGTGTTTCCACACTACATTTATGAGCCTCCGCACCGTGAAATTCTTTGACCGGCGCAAGACAGACTCATGTTTTCATTCATCAAGAATTAAAGTCAGAGGTTGGAAGACGATCACATACCGTCGTAGTTCCCACCATAAATGGAGATTCGGCGGCGTTATTCTCATGACTCGCCACGAAACCGAAAGTAAAGAAACGCTGGTCGGCTCGACCAGCATTTCCACCACCACTAATAATAACAAAATAACCATAGAGACAAAACTATATATTTATAGAAAATGGGCCCATTAACAAGTGTGGGTGGCGTAGATTCATCCACATTAACGTGAGACTGTTTTATAACCAAATAGAAACTCCTCGTTGTCCCTTTAATTAATCGTAAAGATTCCTAAATACCGTCACTTCCCAAAAAAAGATTATGTATGAACCGTGTCGGCAGATGTGCACCAACGTAAGGTGAATGCAGAGATACTGCTGAAAAACAAAAAAAACAAAAAAAACGATTAAAATAAACGCAAACATTTGGTATAGATGACAATTTTGACCTGAATATTTCAAACATTTCCCATAGGCGGATTAATAATAATTGGTCATAGATACTTGAAATATCTTGTGCACTGCAAAAACTCAAAATCTTTCCAAGAATTTTTGTCTTTTGTCTTGTCAAAATGTTTAATTTCTAGTCAAAACTAATCTCTTTCCACCTAAAATAAGACTCATCACCTAAAAATAACTTGTTTTTAGATAATTTCACTTGTTTCAAACAAATTTTCACTTGAAATAAGTAGAATAATCTGCCAGTGAAGGTACGTTTTTTGTGCTTGTAATAAGGAAGAAAAACTTGCTCCACTATCAGATTATTTCAAGTGAATATATGCTTGAAAGAAGTTAAAAGTGTCTAAAAACAAGCTACTTTTAATGTGATGAGTCTTATTTTAAGTATAATGAGATTAGTTTTGACTAGAAATAAGACAAATATTCTTGGTGAGTTTTTGCAGTATGTAAACAATGAGTAATGTAATTATATTTTGACTGTATTTGATTTTACACATTCATAGTGTTGTGAAATTAATTAGTGCATAACAATCGTGATAATCGTAACACAGTGATTTTTTTCTCCGACAATAATCGCACCAAGAAAATCTATAATGGTGACATCCCTAGTTACACACTGAACAAGTGAAAGATGAGTTCTCCTGCCTCTAGGTGCGTCCGCCGCTCCGCCACCATCCGCTCGTCACGGTTCCCAAACAGCTTCTTGGGAGGAAACTCCAGAGCCGCCAGCTGACACAGACAATGACATCACATGATGGAGAGTATTAAAGTTTGCTGACTTAGTAAAAATGAAAACAGCACAGATAATATACAAAGCCAAGAAAAATTTACTCCCTAATAATATTCAAAACATGTTCAAGGAAAGAAGACGGGAGATAATATGAGCTAAGAGGGAAACTTAACTTACAACAACCAAGAATAAATAAATACTACATTAAAAAGCACGTGTATCTCTGTGGTGGGAGTAAAACTGTGGAATGGCTTGACAGAGGATCTCAAACAAAGCAAAAACATACAGTAACACAATGTAAAAATAGATTAAAACATAGTATGATAGAAAGCTATAACAGGATTGATTAATTGGGTGTTGATTGCAACTGTAATGCTGTTAAATTATTTTACTTTTTGGCTTCATTTGTTAATTATTGGATACTTGTTTCTTTACTCTGAAATCATGAAGAGCTCTAATGGATTTAATGGAATAATGAATTAAAGGGTAGCCAAGGCATTTATAAGCTAGATAGCTTCAGCCTGCACCTTTTTGATCTATTTATGAACTAGTGTAGTTGAACGAATGATGGTTTTATGGAAGGTTGACAGACTGTGATTGATGCTCAACTGTAAACAATTTTGTGTAAAAGATCGAATAAACTACTACTACTACTACAGCCAGGTGAAGAGGAACACGCTTCTCTCACCTCCGGGTACTTGAGCTTCAGGCTCTTGTGCATTTCACGGAAACGACTGTAACGTCTGAACACGGTCCAGGTGTCGTCCATCACAGTGATCTGACACACACACACACACAGACACACACACACACATTTTACTTGTACCTGATTTGTGTGAAATAAAAGAAATGAACATGTTTGTAATCAGATCTTTCTACAACTCTAACATGATGTTTTCACTGAACTTCACTGACGGCAGTTTAACGCTCGTAGCGCCTCATCATGTAATAAAATAATATATTTTCACCTCATGACGTAATAACGCTGATTTTTGAACGCAATATGTAATAAACTTTGCCGCATTTTGTAATAAGTTGTTAAAGGTACATTGTGTAGGAATTCCTCCCATCTAGCGTTGCGGTTGTATATCGCAAGCAACTCAATCGTATTTTTCATGCTGCATTCACCTGAAATTGGGCAGACGGCAGACGGATGACAGCCGCTGAAGGTAACGGCATAAACCAGCCTCTATGTAAACAAGTGGTCGTCAGCACGAGGCAAAACAATACACATGACAATATGTTGTCATGGCGATGTCGTATTGTTTTACCGGCTTTCTCTGGACTTCTGTGACTAAAATGACATCTGGTTTGTTAGCGACGGCCGTCTGCCCGACTGCAGGTGAATGCAGCATCAGTGTAACGCTCCATTCCTCCTCACTGCGTTACCGCGGTGACTTTTCACAGACGCCACCTCGACCTGAGCCGACAGCTCCGGTGTCTCTGCTGAGTTTCCGTGGTTTCCTACCGTCACGCTGCCACTGAACGTAACAACATGGCGACACCACATGGCAGCAGCACCGAGCTTACCCGCTCCATGGAGATATGAATGATATGAACGGCTAATTCAGAGCTGAAAGGAACACTTCACTTTCTTGATGGGGGGGATTATTGATGAATGAAAAACAGACTTTTGAACGAAATAATCGATTTTCATGAATAGAGAACAGGAGAAGTTACACAATGTCCCTTTAAATAATTCACCAAATTATTGCAAAATGTGGGTGTTGCATTTTTTTAATGAAATAATTGTAATAATTTGGTGCATTATGTAACAACTTATAATAACATTCTGCAAAGTTTATTACATGTTTATTTGCTTTAAAGAATTTTATTACAGAATGTGGCAGATTATTACCAGATGCGGTGTTATTACCTAATGCGGCAGGCGTTTATTCACACCTGGTTC